>NC_061512.1:195068149-195301761 GCF_022539505.1 Lolium rigidum | reverse complement strand
ACCCCTTAGCGGACGATTTTGAGACGTTGTCTATCAGAACTTTTCTTGTAGTGATCAACTCTTTTACCTTTGTTGAATATCATGTGAGTTGCTATGCATGTTCATCTTGTCTGAAGTAAGGGAGATTTTCATGATCAAATGGTTTGAGTATGCATATTGTTAGAGAAGAACATTGGGCCGCTAACTAAAGCCATGAATCATGGTGGAAGTTTCAGCTTTGGACACAAAACCTCAATCTCTTATGAGAATATTATCTCGTTGTTGAATGCTTATGCATTAAAGAGGAGTCCATTATCTCGTTGTCTATGTTGTCCCAGTATGGATGTCTAAGTTGAGAATAATCAAAAGCGAGAAATCCAATGCGAACTTTCTCCTTAGACCTCTCGTACGAGCGGCATAGAGGTACCTCTTTGTGACACTTGGTTGAAACATATGCTATGCAATGATAATCCATGTTAATCCAAGCTAATTAGGACGAGGTGCGAGCACTATTGGTATACTATGCATGAGGCTTGCAACTTATAGGATATCTTATACATAACGCATATGCTTTATTACTACCGTTGACAAAATTGTTTCTATGTTTTCAAAATGAAAAGCTCTAGCACAAAAATAGTAATCCATGCTTCCCTCTGCGAAGGGCCATTCTTTTACTTTATGTTGAGTCAGTTTACCCACTTCTTTCTATCTTAGAAGCAAACACTTGTGTAAACTGTGTGCATGGATTCTTACATGTTTACCTATTGCACTTGTTATATTGCTTTATGTTGACAACTATCCATGAGATATACATGTTACAAGTTGAAAGCAATTGCTGAAACTTAATCATCCTTTGTGTTGCTTCAATGCCTTTTGCTAAGAATCTATTGCTTTATGAGTAACTCTTATGCAAGTCTTATTGATGCTTGTCTTGAAAGTATTATTCATGAAAAGTCTTTGCTATATGATTCAGTTGTTTACTCATTGTCTTTACCATTGCTTTGAATCGCTGCATTCATCTCATATGCTTTACAATAATGTTGATCAAGATTATGTTGGTAGCATGTCACTTAAGAAATTATCATTGTTATTGCTTACCTACTCGAGGGCGAGTAGGAACTAAGCTTGGGGATGCTTGATACGTCTCAAACGTATCTATAATTTCTTATGTTCCATGCTACTTTATTGATGATACTCACATGTTTTATACACACTTTATGTCATATTTATGCGTTTTCCGGAACTAACCTATTGACGAGATGCCGAAGTGCCAGTTCTCGTTTTCGCTCGTTTTTGGTTTCAGAAATCCTAGTAAGGAAATATTCTCGGAATCGGACGAAATCAACGCCCAACATCTTAGAATTCCACGGAGCTTCCAGAACACCCGAGAGCCACCAGAGGGGGGCCACAGGGCCACCAGATGATAGGGCGGCGCGGCCAGGGCCTGGGCCGCGCCCCCCTATTGTGTCACCGCCTCGTCAGCCCTCCGACTCCGCCTCTTCGCCTATTTAAAGGTCCCTGACCTAAAACTTCGATACGAAAAGCCACGGTACGAGAAACCTTCCGGAGCCGCCGCCATCGCGAAGCCAAGATCCGGGGGACAGGAGTCTCCGTTCCGGCACGCCGCCGGGACGGGGAAGTGCCCCCGGAAGGCTCCTCCATCGACACCACCGCCATCTTCATCAACGCTGCAGTCTCCCATGAGGAGGGAGTAGTTCTCCATCGAGGCTAAGGGCTGTACCGGTAGCTATGTGGTTAATCTCTCTCCTATGTACTTCAATACAATGATCTCATGAGCTGCCTTACATGATTGAGATTCATATGAGCATTGTATCACTATTAGTCTATGTGCTACTCTTGTGATGTTATTAAAGTAGTCTATTCCTCCTTCACGGTGTAATGGTGACAGTGTGTGCATCGTGTAGTACTTGGCGTAGGTTATGATCATAATCTCTTGTAGGTTATGGAGTTAATTATTACTATGATAGTATTGATGTGATTTATTCCCCTTCATAGTGTAAAGGTGACGAGTGTGTATGCTATGTTAGTACTCGGTTTAAATTGCAAAGATCTATTATGCTCTAAAGGTTACTTAAACATGAATGCCGAATGTTGTGGAGCTTGTTAACTCCGGCATTGAGGTGCTCTTGTAGCCCTACACAACGAATGGTGTTCATTATCAAACAAGAGTATATGTAGCATAAAGGAAGAGAACTTATTTATTTATGTGATCAATGTTGAGAGTGTCCACTAGTGAAAGTTTGATCCCTAGGCCTTGTTTCCAATACTGCAAACACCGCTTGTTTACTGTTCTACTGCATGTTTACTTCCTGCAATATTACTACCATCAACTGCACGCCAGCAAGCACTTTTCTGGCGCCGTTACTACTGCTCATATTCATTCATACCACTTGTATTTCACTATCTCTTCGCCGAACTAGTGCACCTATACATCTGACAAGTGTATTAGGTGTGTTGGGGACACAAGAGACTTCTTGTATCGTGATTGCGGGGTTGCTTGAGAGGGATATCTTTGACCTCTTCCTCCCTGAGTTCGATAAACCTTGGGTGATCCACCTAAGGGAAAACTTGCTGCTGTTCTACAAACCTCTGCTCTTGGAGGCCCAACACTGTCTACAGGAAAAGAAGCGTGAGTAGACATCACCGCCCCAATCCATGGTAGATAAGTCATCTTCTGTCACAGACTCACAGTTGGTTTTTGTCATTCAAATCTGTTGCTAATAATGATGTTTTCTCTTGTGTGACCTGCTATGGATGGACGACCCTCCAATTTGAAGTTCATTGATGCACTGGTCGAAGAAACAACTATAAGAGCATCTCCATCGGTAAAATCAATAGCGCCCTCCATATCCATTTGGGGGTCTGCGTCAAAGTTAGGCTCAACCGGCATGTTCAATAAAGAGCCGGCAAGGTTTCGAGCCCAATAGAATCGCTGGCAACCCCGTGCCGGTTCCTTCACGCAGCCTCGTCCACGTAGGACCCCCCGGGGGGCCTTTCTGCAAGCCACACACACGTGTTTCCCCATCTCCAACCCCTCCTCGATCCGCCTCTAAACCCTTCTAGATCGCCATCGCCATCGTCGTCGTCGCCTCCCCCGTGCCCGCCTTCCACCCCGCATGCCCATAAGCTACGGACCATCGAAACCTCCGGCGCCTGATCACAGTGCCTAGCAGACTCGCCGACAATAGAAGGCTGACGTCACGATCGTTCGTCCATCCCGCCCGCAAGGTGTTCGGCGAATTTCTGCGATCGACAGTGACAACGAGATGTTGGCGCAATTGTTCATGGAGGAGGAGGAGAACACTGCCACGACGACACTAGCAGCAGCTGATGCTGGCGAGCCTCCTCCGCCTCTGCCAACCCATTCTGGCCTTGGCCGTTCCTCGACATGGCGGTTCAAGGGTTGGCAAGACGAGGAACAAGGAGCGGCATCGGCAATCCGGCGCCTTGCTTCTTGACTCTGACTACTTCGCCGACGATGCAACTCACACGGAGAAGGATTTTCGGCGCCGGTTTCGGGTGAACAAGGATCTGTTCATGAAGATTGTCTTCGCCGTCAGGGAGTACGACCACTACTTCATGTTCAAGCAAGATTGCACCAGTTTGTGGGGCTTCTCCTCAATGCATAACTTGCTGCATTGCGTTGTTTTGCATATGGAGCTACCCCCGATGCAACTGATGGCTACCTATGCATGGCGGAGTCGACATGCTCCAAGACTGTCTACATGTTTTGTCGAGCCATCATAGCGATGTTTTGTGGAGATTATTTGAGAGCATCGAGAGCAGATGATACAACTCGGATCCTGGCATAAAATGTCTCCCGAGGTTTCCTGAGATCGATTGCATGTTAAATTATTGTATGAATAAATTTATGTGTTTGCATGTTAAATTATTGTATGAATAAATTTATGTGTTTGAAAACTGTTTGAAATATTGTTTGAAAATATTGTATGGATGGTGTAAATAGAATTTTTTGTGGGGTGGATGATGGTATGGGGGATGCCAGTGTGGGAGCCGGTGTCCCCCATACACTCGTGCCGGAGTATCTGCTGGCGCCTATTTAGGGGGCGCGATGCTCTAATTTCAATAACAAGATGCATGATCCCGTTAAAAGAAGAAAAAACAAGATTCATGTTTCATAGAGGAAAATTGTCCGTTAATTTTGAAGTATGATTAAAATGATGGAGTGAGCAACTCCTACATTCAACAGAGGTGCTTCGCTGACATTAGAAGTATTTCCAAATTCCAAAGATCGCAATACCACATTACACACTGAGAGGACTATAGCATACTTGCAAATCATGTTCAATTTGAAATAAGCCATATCGGTACATTTGTGTAGAGGCTAATTATGGAAACTAAGTACCTTAAATCATGGGATGACATATGAAAACCTGAAAAGACCAATGATGGCAAGTGATTTGGACTCTTCGCCTAGTCTCTCTTTGTGAAGATCAGTCACAATAGTCTCAAGCCGCTGTAGATGCTCGAAGCTAATATTTCAGGTTTATACATGAAAGTATTATAGATAATTAAATAAATTAGCATGCCACAATATATTTATTTTATTACACAATTTTACATGGGTTGAGGATCATTGGCATATATATGTCGCACCTAGACGAGAAGAGTTTACATGCATGCATTAGACATAGCTAGCTAGCTTCCCCTCATCACTTAAGACGACTTGAGCAGGCGGACGAACTCGTTAAGCTTGAGGGTCTCCTGCACGCCGGGCCTGTTCACTTTCTCATACACCTCGGCGAGGTACGTCCCCGGGGTGCCCCTGCTGTCTTTGCAGTCTATAAAAAGGTTGTAGTTCATGCCGTTGACGACCTGGCCCTCCGCCTTCACTACCTTGTCGAACTGCACGTCGTCCTTCTCTCCCGACTCCTTGTTGTGCTGCCTCACAGCCCACTCTCCCAGGTCCCGTACGTGGTCATCCACGACCATTTCAACGTACCCTCCTGCCATAGCTTCAGCCCTCGCTGGCCTGCTGACGGCGGCCGTCAGGGCGGTGACCACGGCGGCGGCACCGAACACCACCGCTCGGCGGCTTGATTCTTGGCCACCTTGTTCGTGGCAGCGGACGGCTCTGACGACCACGGCGAGGCGGCTCCGGCGGGGCGCACCAACAGCGCCTGTCAGGGAAGCTGGGACGGACATCATCGTGTTGATCAGGGCTGCCATTGTTGCTAGCTAGCTAATGGTTTGCACTTCTTAGCTACTTGGATTTTGTACTTGTTGCTGATGGGTTCAGCTGCAAACGCTGCCGTTTATATAGTGCAGCGCGCGTACTTGGGCATTCCTTAGCTTCGAGCATTTGGCCAGCCTAGTAGACGTGATACACGTCTTCATTTGGAAGTACTTGGATCAGAAAGGAAAGTGTACCAGGAGAATAGGCATTTTGCTCAACGTGAAACACATCTTGACATGGATGGAATTGGATCAAAAGGAACGTAATTACTCCGTACAATAATTGAAAAAAAATTCATGTTGCTATTACACCACTCGATCGATCAATAATGCTATGGTAAAAGGCCAAAACAAGAAGTAAATAGATAAACTTCTTCTTAACAAAAAGTAAACATTACGACGACCGACATAGCTACTATCTTGAAGTTAGTCGTACACTACAGGAATGCGACAGTATGCCGAGGGTCAAGCTGTACGTCAACGGCCAAATGTCAGGGCCGTTGGCGTACGGCCTAGCTAGGGCAGCCGCCAAACGCGACTGTCGGCGTAGACTGGCAGTCGGCGTAGAGACGGCTACGCCGACGACAGCCCTCGGCGTCCACCGGGCCGTCGGCGTAGCGCATGCCACACGTCCCCTCCCGCCCCGGCTGTGACAATGCATCAACAGTGTCAACCTAGACGTCGAGGGTTGCCCTCGGCATAGCGTCGCCCCCTCCTATGCCGACGGCCACCCTCGGCACATGCATTTTTTTCTTTTTTCCCTCTCACGTATTATTTTATATTATGTTTGTATTATTTACTTATTAGTCTGAATTATATAAAAATGGTTTTATTTTTTAAGAATTGGTAGATGGCATATGTAGGTCCCACGCGTGACGCTTTTTGCAGACGGGTCAACCAGAGCCAGTAGGCCCAACATCTGGTATCCATGTACATATGTCCTAAAACAAAGCAAAACAAAGAAAAAAAATCCATTGGTAACCCTAACCCCTAACCCTAGGGGTAGATCTGCAGGGTCTCCGCCCTATGGTTTTCCAAGATACAGATCACCGGAGCGTCGGAATCGCTGGAAAACTTGCATCTATCCCTAACATATGTGTACAAGTGTGATGTAGGATTTGTCTAACCTTACATGTACCCGGCATTGACGATTTTCGCATACATGAGCTAACACTTGGTAAAATCCAGGATCTGTATGTGGAAACTCCTGCTACGGCTCAAACGGAGCCTATTTTATGGTAAAGTATGCCCAACCTATGGTTTCCATGTACATATGTCCTAAACAAAGCAGAGCAAATAAAAAAGTCCATTGGTAAACTTTTGATACGTCCCAAACATATCTATAATTTTTGATGCTCCATGCTTGTTTTGTTACAATTCTTATATGTTTTATGTGAACTTTTCCACACTTTTTAGCATTTTCTGGGACTAACCTATTAACACAGTGCCAGTTCCTGTTTTCTGCTGTTTTTGTGTTTCAGAAAAGTTGTACATGAAAGTTTCTCGGAATTGGACGAAACAAATGCCCAGAGTCTTATTTTTCCGGGACGAAGATGGAGCCAGAAGGACACGCGCAGGAGAGCTGCCACGTGGAAGTACATAGGGCAGGCGCGGCCCCACCCTTGGCCGCGTCTGGCCCATGTACTGGCGCCTCGTCGCCTCGTTTGCTCCGCCCTTCCGCCTATTTATTCCCCGTATCGGGAAAACCCCAGGGACGGGAGCCTCCATCCATGAAAAGTTCCGACGCCACCGTCAACCGAAACCCCAGTTCGGGAGGGTTCTACAGTCCATCCCGGCACCCTGCCGGAGAGGGAAATCACCGCCGGAGGCCTCTACATCGCCATGTCTTCGTCCGAGGTGATGCGTGAGTAGTCCTCCATGGGTTCATAGCAGTAGCTAGATGGCTGTCCTCTCCTTGTTGTGCTTCATGTATAGATCTTGTGAGCTGCCTAACATGATTAAGATCATCTATTTGTAATTGCTACATGTTGATTTGATGTGGATCCGATTTATAGAGAGATTGCTTTGGTTGAGATTATGTATTATGTTATTATGATCTTGCATACTCTCCGTTTCTAGTAGATGCTCTGGCCAAGTAGATGCTAGCGACTCCAAGAAGGAGTATTTATGCTCGATAGTGGGTTCATGCCTCTATTTAACCATGGGAAATGACCTTGTTCTCTACGGTTGTAGATGTGTTGTTGCTACTAGGGAGAAAGCAGCGGTGTTCTATTCAAGGGTAGTTTCATCGTTTACTTTACACACATTGCTTAAAGCGATAGTCCGTTGCTTGCAACTTAATACTGGAGGGTGTCGCGGATGCAATCCTGAAGGTGGATTATTAGTCATAGATGCAGTTGGATTACGGTCTATGTATATTGTTGTAATGCTCGCATACTTTCATAGCATGTATTCTGCATCAACCATTAGCGTAGAATCTCTATTTATCAATCGCCCATCTGTAATTTGTTTACCCAGCATATTTATTTATTGGGGAGGCGCCTCTAGTGAACTGTGGACCCCGGTCCTTCTACTTTTAATTGCAATCTTCTACATCATTTTTCTGTTCTGTTTTCTGCAAACAATTCTTTTTTCACACGGTTCGTTTAATCCTTTGTTTTTAGCAAAATCAGTGAGCTTGACAACCTCGCTGAAAGTTGGAGACAAAGTACTTGGTTGTTTGTGTGCAGGTCTATTGCTGCTGACGCCGGCAGTGCGCCCTGCCACGAGTTGGTTCGCAACACCTCGGGAGAGAACTTTTTTCTCCTACTGGTCGATAAACCTTGGTTTCTTACTGAAGGAAAACTTCCTACTGTGCTCATCATACCTTCCTCTTGGTGTTCCACTCAACATTGCGCATAAATTCTCCATCATCAACTCCGCGCCCAGCAAGACTTTTTCTGGCGCCGTTGCCGGGGAGAAAAGCATCTCTTTTGCGAGGGGAGTCTCTCACTCTCAACTCTATTAGTTTGTTATTGTTTTGCTTGCATATTTTATTTTTATCTTGTTTGCATTTTATATTGAAAATCCAAAAAAAAATAGTATAGTTTTTATTTGCGTTGTTTACTTTACTTTGCAAAATTAATGTCCCTGAAGTTGAGGTTCGTTCTTTTAGGCAACAAGGGGGTGAAAGTTTGAAAGACGCTTGGTATAGAATATGTGATGCTCATCATAGATGTACTAAAAAATATTCAACTATGATTCTTCTTAGGAATTTCTATGTTGGTATTTCTACTTGGAATAGATATGTTTTAGATACTCTTATTGGTGGTAATTTCCTAGGTGCTCCCGCTTCGGAAGCCTATGTTTTAATTGAAAGTTTAGTAGGAAGTCCTCCCATTAATGTTGCTACAACTGAGATCAATTTAGAAGAGGTGTAAAAAGACTAGATTCTTTAGAGAAAATTTTGCCCAATTTACTTTCTGATGCTATCAATACTAATGAGTTGATAGGAGGAATCAATAAAAAAATTGTTGTTTTGGAGGGTAGCATTGCAAATGATGATAGAACTATTAGAATTGGTAAACTTGAAGAAGCTATGGAAACTTTGATTTTAACTTTTTCCTCTCTTGGTATTTCAGAAGAAGTAATTGATCTTAATGATTTCTCTCTTGACAATATTTGATTTGCACCCTTTATGCGCCTAGCTCAAAGGCGTTAAAGAAAAGCTCTTATGGGAGACAACCCATGTTTTTATTTTTTTTTATTTTTTGCTTTGTTGAGTCTTGGAAGTTATTGCTACTGTAATAACCTCTCCTTATCGTTTTTATTTCGTTTTTGTGCCAACGGTAGCCTCTAATAGTAAGAAAACGGTGTTTGGGGTATTTGCAATTCTGAAACAGATTCTGTGCTGGTCACGAAAAAAATTCTTAAAAATCACCAGAATGTTATTTTGAGCTGCAAAGTTTTGTGTTTATGCCCCATTATGTTATCTAACTTCGGCCGTGCCAAGGGTAGCCTCCACGTTGCTGCTGACGCCGGCAGTGCGCCCTGCCACGAGTTGGTTTGCAACACCTCGGGAGAGAACATTTTCCTCCTACTGGTCGATAAACCTTGGTTTCTTACTGAGGGAAAACTTCCTGCTATGCTCATCATACCTTCCTCTTGGGGTTCCACTCAACGTTGCGCATAAATTCTCCTTCATCAACTCCGCGCCCAACAACCCTCACACGGAGAAAGCTATAGGGGTAGATTTGCAGAGTCCCCGACCTAGGGTTTCCTAAGATAGATCACCGGAGCATCGGAATCGCTGGAAAACTTGCATCTGTCCCTAACATATGTCTACAAGTGTGATGTAGGGTTTTCCTAACTTTGCATGTACCCGGCGTTGACGATTTTCGCATAAATAGGCTAGCACTTGGTAAAATCCAGGATCTGTATGCGGAAATTCCTGCTACGGCTCAAACGGAGCCTATTTTATGGTAAAGTATTCTCAACCTATGGTTTCCATGTACATATATCGTAATAAAAACCAAAGGAAATAAAAAAAGTCCATTTGTAAACCGTCGCACGGAGAAAGCTATAGGGGTAGATCTACGGGGTCCCCACCCTAGGGTTTCTCAAGATACAGATCACCGGAGCGTCGGAATCGTTGGAAAACTTGCATCTATCCCTAACATATGTGTACAAGTGTGATGTAGGGTTTTACTAACCTTGCATGTACCCGACATTCACAATTTTCACATACATGGGCGGACACTTGGTAAAATCCAGGATCTGTATGCGGAAACTCTTGCTACGGCTCAAACGGAGCCTATTTTATGGTAAAGTATGCCCAACCTATGGTTTTCATGTACATATGTCCTAAACAAACCAAAACAAATAAAAAAGTACATTGTTAACTTTCACACGGAGAAAGCTATAGGGGTAGATCTGCGGGGTCCCCGCCCTAGGATTTCCCAAGATACAGATCACCGGAGCGTCGGAATCGCTGAAAAACTTGCATCTGTCCCTAAAATATGTGTACAAGTGTGATGTAGGGTTTACATAACCTTGTATGTACCCGGCGTTGACGATTTTCACATACATGGGCCACACTTGGTAAAATCCAGGATCTGTATGTGGAAATTCCTACTACGGCTCAAACGGAGCCTATTTTACGGTAAAGTATGCCCAACCTATGGTTTTCATGTACATATGTCTTAAACAAAACCAAATCAAATAAAAAAGTCCATTAGTAAAAACTCGCACGGAGAAAGCTATAGGGGTAGATCAACCGGAACTAAAGAGGCATGTGCCGGCCGCAGTCTGCCATAGCCCTACCAACCGAGACTAAAGATCTACCCTTTTAGTCCCGGCCGGAGCATTAGTTTCGGTTCCCCAGCAAAACCGGGACTAAAGAACCCATTAGTCCCGGGTCAAAGTATTTGGAGACTAATGGGTTGGGATGAAAGACATCTTTTCTAGTCGTGAGCCATATCGGTACATTTGTGTAGAGACTAATTATGGAAACTAAGTACCTTAAATCATGGGATGACATATGAAAACCTGAAAAGACCAATGATGGCAAGTGATTTGGACTCTTCGCCTAGTCTCTCTTTGTGAAGATCAGTCACAATAGTCTCAAGGCATCGCGTAGATGCTCAAAGCTAATATTTCAGGTTTATACATGAAAGTATTATAGATAACTAAATAAATTAGCATGCCACAATATATTTATTTTATTACACAATTTTACATGAGTTGAGGATCATTGGCATATATATGTCGCACCGAGACGAGAAGAGTTTACACATGCATGCATTAGACATAGCTAGCTAGCTTCCCCCATCACTTAAGACGCTCGTTGAGCTTGAGGGTCTCTTGCACGCCGAGCCTGTTCACTTTCTCATACACCTCGGCGAGGTACGTCCCTGGGGCGCCCCTGCTGTCTTTGCCGTCTATAAAAAGGTTGTAGTTCATGCCGTTGATGACCTGGCCCTCCGCCTTCACTACCTTGCCGAACTGCACGTCGTTCTTCTCTCCCGACTCATTGTTGTGCTGCCTCACAACCCACTCTCCCAGGCCCCGTACGTGGTCATCCACGACCATTTCAACGTACCCTCCTGCCATAGCTTCGGCCCTCGCTGGCACGCTGGTGGCGGCCGTCAGGGCGGTGACCACGGCGGCGGCACCGAACACCACCGCTCGGCGGCTTGATTCTTGGCCACCTTGTTCGTGGCAGCGGACAGCTCTGGCGACCACGGCGAGGCGCACCAACAGCGCCTGTCAGGGAAGCTGGGACGGACAGCGTCGTGTTGATCAGGGCTGCCACTATTGCTAGCTAGCTAATGGTTTGCACTTGAGTAAAATACATGGTGGGTCATCAGACTTCCCGACGGGTTTCAGTTTGGTCATTGTACATCAAAAATAGTAATTTACGGTCACTGAACATGTGCGAAGGTTTGTCTACGATCACCGGTGCTCGAGACGTGGTGTATTTGTTCGACCGGACACTCATGAGGCCTACATGTCAGTCTCCAATTGTATTATATTTTACAGAAACCCCCCGGAAATATATTTCTCTGTGTCTTCTTCCTTGTCTGTCACATTTATTTCATCCTTCCCCTCAATCAGCTCCTGGAGAAAGAGAAGCACAACATGCCTCCCTCTGCTCGCCGCCCGCATGAGCGCATGGGCGGAGGGTTCCTTCGCCACCTGTTGAGGGTCGCCGAGAGAGGCAGCGTCGGACAGGAATGGGATGCGGGGTGGGGAGGCAGGGAGGCGGCGGCGTGGGGAGGCAGGGAGGCGGCGGCGTGGGGAGGCAGGGGCGCACGCCGACGTGCTAAGTCGACGGCGGCGTGGAGAGAGATTGCAGCGCACGAGCGCCATATGCTTCTGCGGCACATGCGATGCGAGGAGCGCATGCATTCCCATCCGCGCCACCCTCCTACCCTGCTGGAAACCGCTCCAAGACAAGCTCAATCTCCTGCTCCTTTGCCTGCCGTGACCCTTTGGACCGCCTTGACCAAGCAGCGCGCGGGAACCAGTCGATGATGGGGAAACCAGTGGCGCGCGGGCACATATCGGCGGAGGCAAACCAAGCGCCTGGCTATGGGGACGCCGGCGGCGGGGTCACCCGGTGGAGGCAGGTTGGCCATGCCTTGGCCGGACGCGTCCTGGAGATCCGCCGGCTCAGAGATGAGGCGGCCACCACGCAACTCGGGCATGGACGGGGCCACGCCGTTCTACCTAGCGGTGGCCGGCGACCCGCATATGGAGGCGCTCCTAGCTCATGCGCCGGTAACACGCACACGGACCACGACGAGGAGATTGGGGCGGCGGTTAGCTGAGATCGAGATGGAGGTGGATGTGAAAAAATCGGGGGGCTTTTTGCAAAAATGATTTGCACAGCTGTAACCCTACTTAGTCTGACAAATAAGGTCCATAAATTGCCACGTCCTCAAATACAATGATGTACTGCCGACCAGTGACCGTCTATGAGCAGGCAACACGTATTTGATTACCGTAAATTGGTATTTTCGAAGTACAGTGACCAAACTGAACCCAGTCGAGAAGTCCGATGACCCGCCATGTATTTTACTCTTTGCACTTTGTAGATACTTGGATTATGTACTTGCTGGTGATGGGTTCAGCTGCAAACACTGCCGCGTTTATATAGTGCAGCGCGTGTACTTGGGCATGCTTTGGCTTCGCATCATTTGGCCAGCCTATTAGACGTGATACACGTCTTCATTTGGAAGTAGGTGAACCAGAAAGGGAAGTGTACCCGGGATAGGCATTTTGCTCAACGTGAAACACATCTTGACATGGATGGAGTTGGCTCAAAAGGAATGTATTACGTAGAAAATTTGGAAAAATATCAAGTTACTATTATACCAGACACTAGTAGAAAAACCATTGTTTCTAATAGGTACCTTTGACAGGGCCAAAGAAATCTGTCCGTGGTGATTTATTTGCATGCCCAAAGGTAGGCCCGAAGCGTCTCTGACGGGCAGCGTCGGTGGTGATAGACACTATCACATACTATTATCTAAGAAATCGTGTGCACTTAATTACAACGGTAAGTTTCAATTTACTAACATGGTACTATGGTAGTCTGCTAAAAGTTGGAGTAACTAGTCGTTGGGATGAACATACTAGTCCATGGCGTTCGCAACATGACCATGCTTTAGCTTGGCATGCATTTGGCCAGCCTAGACGTGATACACGTCTTCATTTTGGAAGTAGTTAGTTGGATCAGAAACGAACTCGTACGCGGGAGAATAGGCATTTTGCTCAACGTGAAACACATCTTGACAAGGATGGAATTGGATCAAAAGAAACGTATTATATACAAAATTTGAAAAAAAAAAGTTTACCACACTACCACTAACGCTATGGTAAAAGGTGAAAACAAAGAAGTAAATACACAACCTTCTTCCCAACAAAAAGGAAACATTCCAACGACCGACATAGCTACTATAACCAATTAACTACCAGCTTTTGCCATCAATCTCAAAGCCCCGAGACTAGCATCCAGCACAATATGGAATTTTGCCCCGTCCTACACGGGTAGAGAACAAGTTTTCGCTACCGGTTCGGAAGGGTCTTTAGTCCCGGTTTCCCATCCGGGATTGCCAAAACGGGACTAAAACCCAAAGCTTTAGTCCCGACTTGCTTATGAACCGGGACAAACGGCCCTCCACGTGGATGCGATACATTGATTGAGCTGGAGGATCTTTAGTCCCGGCTCGTAAGCCCAACCGGGACTAACGATTATTTTTTGAAATTGTTTTTATTTTTTTCTAATTTTATTTTCTAATTGTTTGACTCGTTACTCTCTCACTTGTATCATTCTTAACACTAATTTTAAACTCTAGACTTGTTCACTTATCGGTCGGTCACCCATCCTCACACTACTCCACCCCCAACATGTTTAACTCTTCGGTTCTTTTCTGCGAATATGATTGTACCTTGTTGTAAATACTACCATATCAATCCTATTAACTATTATACCATTGTGTCACATTTCTGTATTTTTTGAAACCAAAAATAATTATTTAATAAACAATAATGAATAAGATAATAATATTGAATTTCAATGAAAAAATAAAATAAGTAATAAAACTATTTATTATTATTATTATCAAATAATATATGCATTATTCATATAATATGGCATAATTAATATCTTTAAATCTTTAAATTGCAATTGGACAAATAATGTATCCATTATTATTAGAAAAAGTGAGGAATTTGAATATGAAATAATTTTGTTTTTATTCATTTATTATTATTATCAAATAATATATGCATTATTCATATAATATGACATAATTAATATCTTTAAATCTGTAAATTGAAACTGACAAATAATATATCCATTATTATTAGAAAAATGTGGGGAATTTGAATATGAAATAATTTTGATTTTATTCATTTATTACTACTATTATTATTATTATTATTATTATTATTATTATTATCAAATAATATATGCATTATTCATATAATATGGCATAATTAATATCTTTAAATCTATAAATCGCAATTCACTACTGCAGAAAGGCTCATAGCCGCTAGACATTTAGTGACAAGCAAAATTATGCATGTCACTAGTACAAACACTAGTGACAGGCTTACGTAAGCCCGTCGCTAGTACAAACACACCAGTGACAGGCGCATAAAGTTGGGTCTCACTAGCAGTTTTTTGTAAAAGAGTAAATATGTTAGTGACAGACCTCTATAAATGCATGTCACTGGACATATATTTTTCGTATTTTTTTAGCCAGCCAACTAACACTACAACAAGAAAATATACGCAAACACACATATTTTGCAACGGAATTTACATGCGCTGCAGTGTTTCTTGCACGTGAAAAAAAGCTATATGGCCTGTCCTTGTTTAGGCCCATTATTCCGTGCACGTTTCCAGTAAGAGATAATTGCACCACTCATACAACAACTTGTTCTCCATGTGCATTTTCATACAAAAACTTGCAATATGTGTTCTAGCAGTACAAGAACTTGTATTCTAGGTGCATTTTCATACAAAATCGTTGTGATGCTGACACTTGGCGTTGCCACACGAGAAAAATGAGTGGGCCAGTTTTGATCATTTAGCAGAAAACCGCCATCATTTTTTTCAATGTACAACAAGCTCCCTCCATGAATTAGAACAGAAAATCCCCAAATCCCCTCTCCTCCGATCAAACCCACACAACCTCGAAAGCAACCACACAAACACATATATGTTACGGATCGCTAGAACGACGCAACCTCAGGAAGACAAGGACATTCATAGGCGATTACTCTCATCGCAAGCGGGGCCTGACCGTATGCGAGCTACGCGCCGGTGATGGTAGCCAAGAGCGCGTGCGGTGGCGGCTACAGAAACAGCCCGTACGTCGACGCTCTACTGCCCCATGTCCCCATGTCGAGCACGCAGTCCTCCGTGGCGAAGGTGCGGTGATAGAGCACGCCGAAGCAGCGAACGAAAGAGGGCGTCGTGCGAAAGAGGGCACCTCTGAGCGGGGTGATCATCCTGCAGGAGGTGATGACGAGCCTGGGCGGCGTCGACATGCAGAAGTCGTGCAACCGGGCAGCACAAGAGGAGGCGTTCAACTTCACGAAGGCTGTGGTGAGCAGTTTCAACGCTCGTCGGATGCGCCCGATCGACCGGGACTTGTTCTTGCGGAAAGGATGGTGATGATCGCCGCTCCAAGACGGAGGTGGCACGGTTTATTTTCCTGCGCAGGTCTGGCGTCATGATGGCGTAGATAATGCAGCGCATCACGTCGGGTAGTACTCGTCCGCCGTGACGTGCCACCGCGACGGGCGGCGACGCCGTGGCCTACTCAGGCGTGGTCGGGACGTGGTGCGACCTGGCGCTCCGCGTATTCGCAAAAATCCTGCCGAGATCTTTGCCCGTGAATCTGTGATGTGCACTTCCTATATTCGATCGACATCATGGCGTACCGCGTACGACGTCGGTGTACGTGGTGGTCCTGGGGGAGTAGCTGGTCACTGCGACGGTGAGCCTACATGTGCCTCCGGCATACCACCGGCCATGTCGCGCACCTTCTACAACACAAACGCCATGAGAGTTTCTCGCAAAACGTTGTACAAGCTGACTCGATGAATACATAGCATATCTATAACACACAATAAGACCAAAACAAAAACTACTAAGAAGCAAAGCTAGAGTTATTTTCATTTTAGTTTTATTATAAGAACTATTAATTCTAGACCAAGCTTTCTTGAAACTCTCCTCACTTCCTTGCTTGAAAGTGAAAATCATCTCCTCGGGTGACATAATAACAGGAGCAGATATTTTAGCAAAATTAAAACTAAGCAATATAAATAACAACTATAATAGAAACTAATTCTTTGTGTTTTTTGGTATAAAGACAACTATAAAAGTAAACTAATTTTTTTATGTTTTTGATATAATGAAAGCAAACAAAATAAAATAAAGTAAATTAAGCAAACTATTACAAAGTAAAAAAGATTGGAGATG
The DNA here is from genome assembly GCF_022539505.1 of Lolium rigidum. Taxonomy (NCBI): domain Eukaryota; kingdom Viridiplantae; phylum Streptophyta; class Magnoliopsida; order Poales; family Poaceae; genus Lolium; species Lolium rigidum. Next base: position 195,285,125 of record NC_061512.1, on the reverse strand, counting down.
AGAGACTCCCCTTGCAGAAATCCTCTTTCTCCCCGGCAACAGCGCCAGAAAAATTACTTGATGGTGCTTATCGTAACGCCGACTTCACACTGTTGGGGAACCCCAAGAGGAAGGTATGATGAGCACAGTAGCAAATTTTCCCTTAGTAACAAATCAAGGTTTAATCGACCAGTAGGAGAAATGCGTGACTTCTGAAGGTGTTGCTGGCTGACTAGTGGCAGGGCGCACTACCGGCGTGAGCAACAACGTGGAACCTGCACACAACAGAACTAAAGTAATTTGCCCCAACTTACAGTGAGGTTGTCCATCTCACCGGTTTGCTGAACACAAAGAATTAGACGTATCGAATGGAAGGAGATGTTTGCCTAAAGTAAACAGAACAAGATTGCAGTTGAATTTATCAGTAAAGGAAATAGGACCGGGGTCCACAGGTCACTAGAGGTGTGTCTCCATAAAGAAATAGCATGTTGGGTAAACAAATTAGAGCTGGACAATTGACAGAATATTGATCGATACATGACAAGATGATTACTATGATAATTTGGTATTGGACATTACAACATAATACATATACCGTAATCCGACTGCGTCTATGACTAATAATGCACCTTCAGGTTAGCGTCCGCACCCTGATATGTCTCAAACGTATCTATAATTTCTTATGTTCCATGCTAGTTTTATGACAATACTCGCATGTTTTACATACACTTTACATCATTTTGATGCATTTTCCGGTACTAACCTATTAACAAGATGCCGAAGCGCCGGTTCTCGTTTTCGCTGTTTTTGGTTTCGTAAATCCTACACAGGAATTTTCTCGGAATTGGACGAAACAAAATCCCACGGTCTTATTTTCCACGGAGCCTTCCAGAACACCGAAGAGGAGACGAAGAGGGGCCACGAGGCGGCCACACCATAGGGGTGCACGGCCCCACCCCTGGCCGCGCCGCCATATGGGATGGGCCCCTCGGGCGTCCCCCGACTCTGCCCCTTCGCCTATATAATCCTTCCGTCGCGAAAACCCTAGTACCGAGAGCCACGATACGAGAAAAGTTACTGAGACGCCGCCGCCGTCAACCCCATCTCAGGGGGTTCCGAAGATCGCCTCCGGCACCCTGCCGGAGAGGGGAATCATCACCGAAGGGCTCTACATCACCATGCCCGCCTCCGGACTGATGCGTGAGTAGTTCATCCTTGGACTATGGGTCCATAGCAGTAGCTAGATGGTTGTCTTCTCCTCTTGTGCTATCATGTTTAGATCTTGTGAGCTGCCTATCATGATCAAGATCATCAAATTGTAATGCTACATGTTGTGTTTGTTGGGATCCGATGAATATGGAATACTATGTCAAGTTGATTATCGATCTATCATATATGTGTTGTTTATGATCTTGCATGCTCTCCGTTGCTAGTAGAGGCTCTGGCCATACTAGGGATAAAACATCGATGCTTTGTCTAAGGATATTTGTGTTGATTACATTACGCACCATACTTAATGCAATTGTCCGTTGCTTGCAACTTAATACCGGAAGGGGTTCGGATGATAACCTGAAAGTGGACTATTTAGGCATAGATGCATGTCTGGATAGCGGTCTATGTACTTTGTCGTAATGCCCCGATTAAATCTCATAGTACTCATCATGATGTATGTATGTGCATTGTTATGCCTTCTTTATTTGTCAATTGCCCAACCGTAATTTGTTCACCCAACATCTCGTTTATCTTATGGGAGAGACACCACTAGTGAACCGTGGACCCCGGTCCTATTCTTTACATCTGAAATACAATCTACCGCAATTGTTCTTTACTCGTTCTTCGCAAACAATCATCATCATCCACACTATACATCTAATCCTTTGTTTACAGCAAGCCGGTGAGATTGACAACCTCACCGTTACGTTGGGGCAAAGTACTTTGATTGTGTTGTGCGAGGTTCCACGTTGGCGCCGGAATCCCTGGTGTTGCGCCGCACTACATTTCGCCGCCATCAACCTTCAACGTGCTTCTTGGCTCCTACTGGTTCGATATACCTTGGTTTCTTTCTGAGGGAAAACTTGCTACTGTACGCATCACACCTTCCTCTTGGGGTTCCCAACGGACGTGTGTTAACTGCACGCTTCAATGCCCTAAGTAAATCTCATAGTAGTCATCATGATATGTATGTGCATTGTTATGCCCTCTCTATTTGTCAATTGCCCAACTGTAATTTGTTCACCCAACATGTTATTTATCTTATTGGAGAGACACCGCTAGTGAACTGTGGACCCCGGTCCATTCTTTTACATCTGAAATACAACCTACCGCAATCATTGTTCTCTCGTTGTTCTTTGCAAGCAAACATCATTCTCCACACCATACGTTTAATCCTTTGTTTACAGACAAGCCGGTGAGATTGACAACCTCACTATTAAGTTGGGGCAAAGTATTTTGATTGTGTTGTGCAGGTTCCACGTTGGCGCCGGAATCCCTGGTGTTGCGCCGCACTACACTCCTTCACCAACAACCTTCACGTGGCCTTCATCTCCTACTGGCTCGATAACCTTGGTTTCTTACTGAGGGAAAACTTATTGCTGTACGCATCACACCTTCCTCTTGGGGTTCCCAACGGATGTGTGCTTCACGCGCCATCAAGCATTTTTCTGGCGCCGTTGCCGGGGAGATCAAGACACGCTGCAAGGGGAGTCTCTCACACCCAATCTCTTTACTTTGTTTATTGTCTTGCTTTATTTTATTTTTTGTCTTGTTTGCTTTCTTTATATAAAAAACACAAAAAATTAGTTACTTGTTTTACTTTACTTAATTCGGTTTTGCTTTACTTATTTTTATTATTGTTAAAATGAATACTCCTGAGAACACTAAGTTGTGTGATTTCACTAGCACTAATAATAATGATTTCATATGCACTTCTATTGCTCCACCTGCCACTACAGCAGAATTTTATGAAATTAAACCTGCTTTACTAAATCTTGTTATGAGAGAGCAATTTTCTGGTGTTAGTACTGATGATGTCTGCTGCCCATCTTAATAATTTTGTTGAACTTTGTGAAATGCAAAAGTACAAGGATGTAGATGGGGATATTATAAAACTGAAATTGTTTCCTTTCTCCTTAAGAGGAAGAGCTAAAGATTGGTTGCTATCTTTGCCTAAGAATAGTATTGATTCATGGACTAAATGTAAAGATGCTTTCATTGGAAGATATTATCCTCCTTCTAAAATTATATCTTTGAGAAGTAGCATTATGAATTTTAAGCAATTGGATAATGAACATGTTGCCCTACCCATGGACTAACTACTTGGATGATCATCCAAACCTTTTATGCAGGATTAAATTTTTCTTCAAGGAACCTATTGGATTCAGCTGCTGGAGGTACTTTTATGTCCATCACTTTGGGTGCTGCAACAAAGCTTCTTGATGATATGATGATCAACAACTCTGAATGACACACTGAAAGGACTCCTCAAGGTAAGAAGGTAAATTCTGTTGAAGAAACCTCCTCCTTGAGTGATAAGATTGATGTTATTATGTCTATGCTTGTTAATGGTAGATCTAATGTTGATCCTAATAATGTTCCTTTAGCTTCATTGGTTGCTCAAGAAGAGCATGTTGATGTGAACTTCATTAAAAATAGTAATTTCAACAACAATGCTTATAGGAATAATTTTGGTAACAACAACTATATGCCATATCCTTCTAATAGTGGTAACTCTTATGGTAGATCTGTTTTGCCTAGTGAGAAAAAGATGCTAGAAATTGAAAGAGCTCCTCAGAGCTTTATGCAATCACAATATGAGCAAAATCAATTGTTTACTAAAACTATGAATGAACAATCTGCCATGTTGAAAAATATAGGGAATCAACTTGAAAATTTGAATATGGAAATTTCTGGTTTGCAAACTAAGCTTTCAAATGCTGAAAACCGAATCTCATACATGTCTGAGTAACAAGCTTCTTTAATTAATAAAATCGCTGCTAAACCTGAGGATAATGATACCCAAATTCTTACTACAGCAAACGCTATCCAAGTTCGAATTAATGACAATATTAGAATGATGGCTGAATTGCATGCTGGGTGGGAAAGAGAAGAAAAACTTGCTAAAGAGAATAATGTAGCTAAAGTTTGGACTATTACCACCACTAGTAATGTTGATGCTTCACATGTTGCTAAACCTCCTACTATCAATGGTAAAATAATTGGTGTTGACAATGTTTCTACTTCTAATACAAAGCATGCAAAATTGCCTGAAACTGTTTGTGATAAATTGCTGAAATTTTTCAGAGTATTGGGGACAATGATCCCATTACTTTAGATCATAATGGTTTTGATTTTGATAATTGTCATATCTCTGAAGTTATTAAGTTCTTGCAAAAACTTGCTAGAAGTCCTAATGCTAGTGCTATAAACTTGGCCTTTACAAAACATATTACAAATGCTCTCATTAAAGCTAGAGAAGAGGAATTAAAACTTGAAGCTTCTATTCCTAGAAAGTTAGAAGATGGTTGGGAGCCCATCATTAAAATGAAGGTCAATGATTTTGATTGTAATGCTTTATGTGATCTTGGTGCAAGTATTTCTGTTATGCCTAAGAAACTTTATGATATGCTTGACTTGCCACCATTGAAATATTGTTATTTGGATGTTAATCTTGCTGATAATTCTATAAAGAAACCTTTGGGGAGGATTGACAATGTTCACATTACGGTTAACAATAACCTTGTCCCTGTTGATTTTGTGGTCTTGGATATTGAATGCAATGCATCTTGTCCTATTATTTTGGGAAGACCCTTTCTTCGAACTGTTGGTGCTATTATTGATATGAAAGAAGGAAATATTAAATATCAATTCCCTCTTAAGAAAGGTATGGAACACTTCCCTAGAAAGATAATGAAGTTGCATTTTGATTCTATTATTAGAACAAATTATGATATTGATGCTTCTTCTCTTGATGTTACTTGATTTACACTTTCTGCGCCTAGCTGAAAGGCGTTAAAGAAAAACCTTATGGCAGACAACCCATTATTTTATTTCTGCAATTTTTGTTTTATATTTGAGTCAAGGTGCTTGTTACTACTGTAGCAATACCTTTGTATCTTTACTTTATTGCATTGTTGTGCCAAGTAAAGTCTTTGATAGAAAAGTTGATACTAGATTTGGATTTCTGCGCAGAAACAGATTTTTAGCTGTCACGAATTTGAGTTGATCTCTCTGTAGGAAACTCGTAAAATGCTGACAAAATTCACGCATGATCCTCAGATAGGTACGCAACTTTCGTTCAACTGGAGCTTTTCCATCTGAGCCTGTTAAGTGCCTCGAAAAAATTCGTCTTTACGGACTGTTCTGTTTTGACAGATTATGCCTTTTATTTCGCATTGCCTCTTTTACTGTGTTGAGTGGATTTCTTTGCTCCATTAAATTTTAGTAGCTTTGGGTAATGTCCAGAAGTGTTGGGAATGATTGTGTCCTCGCTGAACATGTGAATTTTTTATTATGCACTAACCCTCTAATGAGATTGTTTTGAGTCTGGTGTGAAGGAAGTTTTTAAGGATCAAGAGAGGAGGATGATATAATATGATCAAGAAGAGTGAAAAGTCTAAGCTTGGGGATGCCCCCGTGGTTCATCCCTGCATATTTCAAGAAGACTCAAGCATCTAAGCTTGGGGATGCCCAAGGCATCCCCTTCTGCATCAACAACTTATCAGGTCACCTCTAGTGAAACTATATTTTTATTCCGTCACATTTTATGTGCTTTACTTGGAGCGTCTGTGTGCTTTTATTTTTGTTTTTGTTTGAATAAAATCAGATCCTAGCATTCATTGTGTGGGAGAAAGACACACTCCGCTTTTTCAAATTGAACACTGGTGTTCTTAGTTTTACTTTTAATGTTCATGGCGAAAGTTGAAAGTCGCTTCATTTATTGCTATTTGGTTGGAAACAGAAAATGCTTCATGTGGTAATTGGTATATTGTCTTGAATAATTTGATACTTGGCAATTGTTTTGAGCTCTCAAGTAGATCATGTTTAAGCTCTTGCATCATGTGGTTGAAACCTATTAGTGGAGAACTACCGTAGAGCTTGTTGAAATTTGGTTTGCATGATTGGTCTCTCTAAAGTCTAGATATTTTCTGGTAAAAGTGTTTGAGCAACAAGGAAGACAGTGTAGAGTCTTATAATGCTTGCAATATGTTCTTATGTAAGTTTTGTTGTACCGGTTCATACTTGTGTTTGCTTCAAACAACCTTCCTAGCCAAAGCCTTGTACAGAGAGGGAATGATTCTCGTGCATCCAAAACCTTGAGCCAAAACTTATGCCATTTGTGTCCAACATAACTACCTACTGTGTGGTATTTTTCTGCCATTCCAAAGTAAATTGCTTGCGTACTACCTTTAAAAAAAATTCATTCCTTGTCTTTGCAATACATAGCTCATGGGAAAGTAGCCTAAAAACTATTGTGGTAAAGAATATGTCGCTTATGTATCTTAGTTCTTATAAGTTGCTTGTTGAGCGGTAACCATGTTTCTGGGGATGCCATCAACCTGTTACACCTTTGTTGAATATCATGTGAGTTGCTATGCATGTTCGTCTTGTCTGAAGTAAGGGAGATTTGCCATGAGTTAAATGGTTTGAGTATGCATATTGTTAGAGAAGAACATTGGGTCACCAACCAAAGCCATGTATCATGGTGGAAGTTTTAGCTTGGACATTAATCCTCAAATCTAATATTATTTGTTGTTGAATGCCTAAAGCATAAAAGAGGAGTCCATTATCTGTTTTCTATGTTGTCCCGGTATGGATGTCCTCAAGTTGAGATCTATCAAAATTGAGAAATCAAATGCGATCTATCTCCTTGGACCTTTGTACAGGTGGCATAGAGGTACCCCTTTGTGACACTTGGTTGAAACATATGCATGGAAATCCGAGCTAATTAGGACAAGGAGCGGGCACTATTAGTATTCGATGCATGAGGCTTGCAACTTATAGGAGGTTTTATGCATAACACATATGAATTATTACTACCGTTGACAAAATTGTTTCCATGTTTTCAAAATAAAAAGCTCTAGCACATGAGTAATCCCTGCTTCCTCTCGCGAAGGGTCTTTCTTTTACTTTATGTTGAGTCAGGTTACCTACTTCTTTCTATCTTAGAAGCAAACACTTGTGTCAACCGTGTGCATTGATTCTTACATACTTGCTTATTTGCACTCATCATATTACTTTGTGTTGACAATTATCCATGAGATATACATGTTGAAAGTTGAAAGCAACTGCTGAAACTTAAATCTTCCTTGTGTTGCTTCAAAATCTTTTATTAAGAATCTATTGCTTTATGAGTTAACTCTTATGCAAGACTTATTGATGCTTGTCTTGAAAGTACTATTCATGAAAAGTCTTTGCTATATGATTCAGTTGTTTAGTCATTATCTATTTGCTAACAAACTATAGACCATTGCTTCGAATCACTTCATTCATCTCATATGCTTTACAATAGTATTGATCAAGATTATGATAGTAGCATGTCACTTCGTAAATTATCCTTGTTATCGTTTACCTACTCGAGGGCGAGTAGGAACTAAGCTTGGGGATGCTTGATACGTCTCAAACGTATCTATAATTTCTTATGTTCCATGCTAGTTTTATGACAATACTCACATGTTTTACATACACTTTACATCATTTTGATGCATTTTCCGGTACTAACCGATTAACAAGATGCCGAAGCGCCAGTTCTTGTTTTCTGCTGTTTTTGGTTTCAGAAATCCTACACAGGAAATATTCTCGGAATTGGACGAAACAAAATCCCACAGTCTTATTTTCCACGGAGGCTTCCAGAACACCGAAGAGGAGACGAAGAGGGGCTACGAGGCGGCCACACCATAGGGGGGCGTGGCCCCACCCCTGGCCGCGCTGCCATATGGGGTGGGCCCCTCGGGCGTCCCCCGACTCTGCCCCTTTGCCTATATAATCCTTTCGTCGCGAGAAACCTAGTACCGAGAGCCACGATACGAGAAAAGTTACTGAGACGCCGCCGCCGTCAACCCCATCTCGGGGGTTCTGAAGATCGCCTCTGGCACCCTGCCGGAGAGGGGAATCATCACCGGAGGGCTCTACATCACCATGCCCGCCTCCGGACTGATGCGTGAGTAGTTCATCCTTGGACTATGGGTCCATAGCAGTAGCTAGATGGTTGTCTTCTCCTCTTGTGCTATCATGTTTAGATCTTGTGAGCTGCCTATCATGATCAAGATCATCTATTTGTAATGCTACATGTTGTGTCTGTTGGGATCCGATGAATATGGAATACTATGTCAAGTTGATTATCGATCTATCATATATGTGTTGTTTATGATCTTGCATGCTCTCCGTTGCTAGTAGAGGCTCGGCCAAGTTGATACTTGTGACTCCAAGAGGGAGTATTTATGCTCGATAGTGGGTTCATGCCTCCATTGAATCTGGGATAGTGACAGAAAGTTCTAAGGTTGTGGATGTGCTGTTGCCACAAGGGATAAAACATCAATGCTTTGTCTAAGGATATTTGTCTTGTTTACATTACGCACAGTACTTAATGCAATTGTCTGTTGTTTGCAACTTAATACTGGAAGGGGTGCGGATGCTAACCCGAAGGTGGACTTTTTAGGCATAGATGCATGCTGGATAGCGGTCTATGTTCTTTGTCGTAATGCCCTAAGTAAATCTCATAGTAGTCATCATGATATGTATGTGCATTGTTTTGCCCTCTCTATTTGTCAATTGCCCAACTGTAATTTGTTCACCCAACATGTTATTTATCTTATTGGAGAGACACCGCTAGTGAACTGTGGACTCCGGTCCATTCTTTTACATCTGAAATACAACCTACTGCAATCATTGTTCTCTGTTGTTCTTTGCAAGCAAACATCATTCTCCACACCATACTGATGACCCACAAGTATAGGGGGTGTATCGTAGTACTTTCGATAAATAAGAGTTTCGAACCCAACGAGGAGCAGAAGGTGTTGACAAGCAGTTTCGATGAAGGATTCACTGTAAATGCTCACAGACAAGTATTCAGGGGGTTTTAATATAGAAGATGAATAAAGTACAAGTAAGTAAAATGCGAGAGTAATAACTGCAGCGAGTGGCCCAATCCTTTTTAGCACAAAGGACAAGCCGGTTTGTTTACTTATAATGACCAAACGTTCTTGAGGACACACGGGAATTTAGTCTAGTGCTTTCGCTTATATAGCTGATTAATCTTCATTGTTTTGATAAGTGTTGTGTGGGTGAACCTATGCTAATGCACCTCCCTTCCTAGGACTAATACATACTTGTGATTATACCCCTTGCAAGCATCCGCAAATACAAGAAAGTAATTAAGATAAATCTAACCACAGCCTTAAACTCTGAGATCCTACTATCCCTCCTGCATCGATATACCAACGGGGGTTCAGGTTGCTGTCACTCCGGCAACCCCGCAATTAGTAAACGAATACAAGATGCATTCCCCTAGGCCCATAAAGGTGAAGTATCATGTAGTCGACGTTCACATGACACCACTAGAAGAATAACACCACAACTTAAATATCAAACCATTGAATATTAATCAACATAGTTCACTACTAACATTTAGACTTCACCCATGTCCTCAAGAACTAAACGAACTACTCACGAGACATCATATGGAACATGATCAGAGGTGATATGATGATGAATAACAATCAGAACATAAACCTTGGTTCAATAGTTTCACTCAATAGCATCAATAACAAGGAGTAATCAATACCGGGAGAGTTTCCCCTACCAAACAATCAAGATTCAACCCTAGATGTTACAGCGGTGACGAGGTGCAGCGGTGGAGATGATGGTGACGATGGTGGAGATGATGGTGATGATGATCCCAATGAAGTCCAGCTCGATGGTGGTGACGATGGCGTCGATTTCCCCCTCCGTGAGGGAATTTCCCCGGCGGATTTCAGCCTGCCAGAGAGCTCTTTTCTCTCTGGTGTTTTCCGCCCCGCAGAGGCGGTTGTGTCTCTTCGCGATTATCCTCTGGAGCTTAGGTTTTCGGGGAGAAGAAGTACGCGAAAGAGAGGCGGCCGAAGGGGGCTGTGGGCCCCCTCCCCACAAGGCGGCGCGGCCAGGCCAGGGCCCGCGCCGGCCTATGGGGGGGCCATGGCGGCCCTCCTCGGCTCCTCCTTTTGGCTGGCTCATTCTTCTGGAAGAATAAGATCTTCGGTGTAATTTCCGTCAATTATTGATCTCCAGAAATATTGCATTCTCGACCGTGCTTTTTCCAGCTAGTAATCCCGACTCCGGTGAATGATCCTCCAATAATCATGAAACATGCAAAATAGATGAAATAACATAAGTATCATCTCTAAATATGAAATATATCAATGAATAATAGTAAATTATGATATAAAATAGTGATGCAAAATGGACGTATCAACTCCCCCAAGCTTAGACTTCGCTTGTCCCCAAGCGAAACTGAACTCAGTAAACAAGACCACATGTTTATGGAGTGAAGAGTAGATAAATAAAATACGGACAAGAAGCATCATATTAATTTACACAAGACATTCTAGTGAACAACTTCCCAATATGATTCAACTTGAAACAAGTAAAAGGAAATCACAAATAAAGGTGCATAGGAAATCATAATTGGTGATGGCAAACTTCGTTCTTGGTCAAAGAACAGTTAACAGATTGTACTTATTTATCGAGCAGCGCTCTTATATTAAAGCTTATAGCAAAACTTGCATACTCAATCATAATAATCTCCTCATAATCATTGATACCCTTCAAAGCTATATTCATTCGGATAAAACTTGTACTGAACAAGGAAGAATAAAAGGCATGATTAAATAAATCACAATATAGATGGTTGGATCACAACAATTCAATTGCTTGCTTAAGATGGAGGGAAATAGGTTTACTGACTCAACATGAAAGTAAAAGATAGGCCCTTCGCAGAGGGAAGCAGGGATGAAATCATGTGCTAGAGCTTTTCAAGTTTTGAAATCGTATAGAGAGCATGAAAGTAAAGTTTTGAGAGGTGTTTGTTGTTGTCAACGAATGGTAGTGGGCACTCTAACCCCCTTGCCAAACAGACTTCCAAAGAGCGGCTCCCATGAAGGACGTTATCTCTACCAGCAAGGTAGATCATCCCTCTTCTCTTTTTTTTACACATGTACTTTAGTTTATTTAAGGATGACACTCCTCCCAACCTTTGCTTTCTCAAGCCATGGCTAACCGAATCCTCGGGTGCCTTCCAACATTTCACATACCATGGAGGAGTGTCTATTGCAAAATTAAGTTGCTTACTCGATGAACCAGAGCAAAACATGTGAAGAGGATTATTAATGAGAGTTAATTAATTGGGGCTGGGAACCCCGTTGCCAGCTCTTTTTGCAAAATTATAGGATAAGTGGATGAAGCCACTAGTCCATTAGTGAAAGTTGCCCAACAAGATTGAAAGATGAAACACCACATACTTCCTCATGAGCTATAAAACATTGACACAAATAAGGGATGATAACTTTTGAATTGTTTAAAGGTAGCACATGAAGTATTTACTTGGAATGGCGCAAAATACCACATAATAGGTAGTTATGGTGGACACTGATGGCATAGGTTTGGTTTAAGAGTTTGGATGCACGAGAAGCATTCCCTCTCAGTACAGGTATTTGGCTAGCAAGGTTGATTAGCAAGCATAAGAGTTGAGGGAAACAAACAAATATACATGTGATAGAACCAATCATGCATCTTACTTGTAAGCACAAACAATTTTAGCTTCAGAATAATAAGCTCATAGCTAACAAGAAAGAAAGATAACGAAACAACATATCTACATGTATTTTCTCTTTTCTACTTAACTCAAAGTGTTGTTACTATTGACCAATGCTAAGTTTGCCAAAACCAAATAGATTTACTCAATGCTCCCAAAGTGATACCAATACGTAACAACAAGATCAATCATATAATAGAGATTGCAAACTAAAATAAGATGTGCAATATGTAAATGATAGAACTTCTCATTAATATTCCATAACGATAACTCACACCAAGGGATACATAGATAACTAACTAAAGAGAGATACTTCCACACTGCAACCATCTTATATGATAACTTCCCTACTCATGATATGACACTACTTGATAGTAAAAAGACAAAAGATAGTGATGATGTGATACCGCGGCACTCCCCCAAGCTTGGAAGAAACCAAGGGGGTGCCAATACCAATGATGAATTACTCCTTCGGCGGTGTTGGTGATGAATTCTTACCGTCATCAGACTTCCAAGGAAGAGGCTCTCCATCAACAAATGACATCTTGGTCTCAGGAATCCTGAAACTAGCAGCATAGCTTATGTGTTTAAACCTGTTTTCATACTCACAGTTTTGATTCTGAACATCATAGAGTTGAGCTTGGAGTTTGTTGGTAGTGTCGTGAAGTGAGAGGATATCGTCCCACAGCTTTGCAGTCTCCTTCTTGTGTCCATCAATAAGTTTAGACACAATTTTGTGGAAGATGTCCACTTCACGCTCAGCCATCTTCTTGTAGTTGAAGACCTCTTGTTCTAATTTCTCTATCCTGTCCTCCAGACTTCCTTCTCCTTTAGGACCCCGGACATCTTCAATCTGCAACTCTCCATCTACGAGCAGCAATTCCTTGGGGTGCATCTTCAGCTCGTTCATGTACGGGTTGACGACGTCCTCAAAGAAGCTGTCCTTCGGAGTTCCCGACGAAGACATGCTGGCTCTAGATCCAAAGCAGATCCTGGCAGAAAACAACTCGAAACAAAACACGACGAGAAAATGATATACGGACCTCCAGGGGTCCGGGAGATTATATAGCAAAAAATTTCACGACAAAAGGAAAGTACCAGGTCGAACCAAAGTTGGAGAGGGACTCTGAGGCACCGTCCTCATAGGGCGGCGCGGCCAGGCTGGGGCCCGCGCCGGCCTATGGGGGCACGCCCTCGTGCGTCTCCTCCTCTCCGTTTCGATCTCGTAATTTTTCATATTTTTCGAAAATAGCAAAAACATTGTTCGGAAAGTTAAACGTGGACTTTTTATTACCAGAACTGTTACCTATTCAAAGTCGAACTCTGCAGAACTATCAATTTGACCTCTAATGAAAGCTTCCGGAGTCACCACTTGGATAACATCAACATCTTCATTATAAGAATCTCCAGAAATATAGTGCTTGAGCCTTTGTCCATTCACTACCTGTGTGGCATCACCTTGCAGAGAACTAATTTTAATTGCCCCCGAACGATACACCTCCACAATGACATATGGTCCTTCCCATTTTGAGAGCAATTTCCCTGCAAAAAATCTGAGACGAGACCGATACAATAGGACTTTATCCCCAACATTAAATTCTCTTTTGATAATTCTTCTATCATGCCATTTCTTAACTTTCTCTTTAAAGAGTTTAGCATTTTCATAAGCTTCACTTCTCCATTCATCTAGAGAACTCAATTGTAGCAATCTCTTCTTACCGGCAAGTTTAGGATCTTTATTTAGTTCTCTTACAGCCTCAATAAGCTTTGTGCTCTAGTTCTAAAGGTAAATGACAAGCTTTCCCATAAACCATTTTATAAGGTGACATACCCATGGGATTTTTATAAGCAGTTCTATAAGCCCATAGTGCTTCCTTTAATTTACTAGCCCAGTTCTTTCTAGATTTATTAACGCTCTTTTGCAAGATAGATTTAATCTCTCTATTTGATAATTCTACTTGCCCACTAGTTTGAGGATGATAAGCAGAAGCAATCCTATGATTAATACCATACTTAGCAAGAGTTTTTCTAAAACCACCATGAATAAAATGAGAACCTCCATTAGTCATAAGATATCTAGGAACTCCAAATCTAGGAAAAATAATATCTAAAAGCATTCTTAAAGAGGTCTCACCATCAAGCACTTTTTGTGGGTATGGCTTCCACCCATTTAGTAACATAATCAACAACGACAAGTATATGAGTGTTACCTTCGAAGAAGGGAAAGGACCCATGAAGTCAAATCCCCAACAATCGAATGGTTCAATAACAAGAGTATAATTCATAGGCATTTCATTGCATCTGGAGATATTACCAACCCTTTGACATTCTTCACAAGATAAAATAAACTTTCTTGCATCTTTGAAGAGAGTTGGCCAATAGAAACATGATTGTAGAACTTTTTGCGCGGTTCTATCTCCGGCGTGATGTCCTCCATAAGCACTACCATGACACTTACTCAATATCTCTTGTTGTTCATATTCGGGAACACATCTTCGCATAATACCATCCACTCCTTCATTATATAAGTGTGGGTCATCCCAAAAATAATGCCTCAAGTCATAAAAGAATTTCCTCCTTTGCTGAGCTGAAAAGGTTGGAGGCAAGTACTTGGAAACAATAAAGTTAGCATAATCAGCATACCAAGGACTATCTCGCGAGCTCACCTTTATTACAGCCAATTGTTCATTTGGAAAACTATCATTAACAGGAACATGATCATAAGCAATATTTTCCAATCTAGACAAATTATCAGCAACAGGATTATCAGCACCTTTCCTATCTATAATACGCAAATCAAATTCTTGCAAAAGAAGCACCCATCTAATAAGCCTAGGCTTAGCATCTTTCTTTTCCATAAGGTACCTAATTGCAGCATGATCAGTATGAATTGTGACTTTTGAATCAACAATATAGGATCTAAACTTGTCACAAGCAAACACTACAGCTAATAATTCTTTTTCAGTTGTAGCATAGTTTCTTTGAGCAGCATCAAGAGTTTTGCTAGCATAATGAATAACATTCAATTTTTTATCTACTCGCTGTCCAAGAACAATGCCTACAGCAAAATCACTAGCATCACACATAATTTCAAAAGGTAAATTCCAATCAGGAGGTTCAACTATAGGAGCAGTTGTTAAGGCTTTCTTTAGAGTTTCAAAAGCTTCCTTACAATCATCATCAAAAACAAAAGGTACATCTTTTTGAAGAAGATTAGTAAGAGGCTTTAAAATCTTGGAGAAATCTTTAATAAATCTCCTATAAAACCCAGCATGACCAAGAAAACTACGAATACCTTTAACATCCCTCGGATAGGGCATCTTCTCAATTGCTTCAACTTTAACTCTATCAACTTCAATACCTCTCTCGGAAATTTTATGTCCCAATACAATTCCTTCATTAATCATAAAGTGGCATTTCTCCCAATTAAGAACAAGGTTAGTTTCTTCACATCTCTACAAAACTTTATCAAGGTTTCGCAAGCAATTATCAAAAGAATTCTCATAGACAGAAAAATCATCCATGAATACCTCTACAATATTCTCACAAAAGCCATGAAAAATAGCAGACATGCATCTTTGAAAAGTAGCAGGAGCATTACATAAACCAAAAGGCATACGTCTATAAGCATAAGTTCCATAGGGACAAGTGAAAGTGGTTTTATCTTGATCTTTAGTTTTAACAAAGAATTTGTGAGAACCCGGAATAACCATCAAGAAAGCAAAAATGAGTATTTTTAGACAACCTTTCTAACATTTGATCAATAAAGGGTAAAGGGTAATGATCTTTCTTAGTAACCTTATTAACTTTTCGATAATCAATGCACATTCTATACCCTACAACTACTCTTTGAGGGGATGAGCTCATCATTATCATTAGGCACAACAGTCATTCCTCCTTTCTTAGGAACACAATGCACATGACTGACCCATCTACTATCAGCAATAGGATATATAATTCCAGCTTCAAGAAGTTTTAATACCTCATTCCTTACCACATCCTTCATCTTAGGAATTAGACGACGCTGATGTTCAACAACAGGCTTTGCATCATCTTCCATGTTGATAGCATGTTGGCAAATAGAGGGGGAAATCCCCTTCAAGTCATCAAGAGTGTAGCCAATAGCTCCTCGGTGTTTCTTCAATATTTCCAATAACCTTTCTTCTTCAAAATCTGAAAGCTTAGAACTAATAATAACATGATATATTTTCTTATCATCAATATGAGCATACTTAAGATTATCATGCAACGGTTTTAAATCAAAAACATGATCTTCCTTTGGTGGTGGTGTTGTACCTAAATCTTCAACCGGCAAGTCATGTTTAAGAATAGGTTGACGAAGGAAAATTTCATCAAGCTCATTCCTTTCTTCCCTAAAGACTTCACTCTCACTATCCTCCAAATGTTGCTGCAAAGGATTATTAGGAGCAAGAGCAATAGACGCACACTGTTCAACTCTAAAATCATTATTAGGCAAATCAGCTTTATAAGGAGTTTTGGCAAATTTAGAGAATATAAACTCATAAGATTCACCAGCAAATTTAGTCACAATTTTTTCCTTCCTGCAATCTATAACAGCTCCACAAGTATTTAGAAAAGGTGTACCAAAAATAATAGGACAAGTCTTACTAGCAGCAGAACCAAGTACCAAAAAGTCAGCAGGATATTTAATCTTACCACATAGAACTTCCACATCTCGAAAAATACCAATAGGAGAGATAGTTTCTCTATTAGCTAGCCGAATAACCACATCAATATCTTCAAGTTCACAAGAACCAATTTCATGCATGATTTCCGTATAGAGCTCATAAGGTATGGCACTAAAACTTGCACCAATGTCGCATAAACCATAATAACAATGATCACCAATTCTAACAGAGAGCATAGGAACACTGGCTTTCCTAGACTTATTAGGATGCGAAACAATATTAGAAGCATCTTCACGTAAAATAATATGACCATCTTCTACATTTTCAGTCACAAGATCCTTAACTATTGCAATAGCAGGTTCAACCTTTATTTGTTCTTCAGGTTCTATAGGTTTATTTGCACTTTTATTAACCGCACTAGTTATAACAGAATACTCCTTCATTTTAACAGGGAAAGGAGTTTTTTCAATATAAGCTTCAGGAAGGATATGATCAACAATTTCAATTACAGCACATTTATTTATAGATGAATCAGTTTTATCTTTGTACGGTTCATGATACTTATCAAAATTCTTCCTAGGTAATTCAAAATGAGAGGCAAAAGCTTTATAAAATTTTGCAACAACTTGAGGGTGAAGACCATAAGTAGCACTCATATTGCGAAATTTATCAGTATCCATAAAAATTTCAATGCATTTATAATCATAGTTTATACCTGACTCTCTATCTTTGTCATTCTCCCATCCTTCAGTATTCTCCTGAATCCGATCAAGAAGGTCCCTTTTAAACCCTTCTTTGTTGCGTGTAAATGATCCAGAACAAGTAGTATCCAGCAAGGTTTTATCTTGAAAAGAAATTCTTGCATAGAAATTATCAATGATAATATTACCAGGAAGCTCATGAATGGGGCATTTGAGCATTAAAGACTTCAATCTCCCCCATGCTTGGGCAATACTCTCTCCATCATGAGGCCAGAAATTATATATGCGGTTTCGGTGTTTGTGAATTTCACTTGGAGGATGATGCGTGCAATTATCACACGTCCGTTGGGAACCCCAAGAGGAAGGTGTGATGCAGACAGTAGCAAGTTTTCCCTCAGAAAGAAACCAAGGTTTATCGAACCAGGAGGAGCCAAGAAGCACGTTGAAGGTTGATGGCGGCGGGATGTAGTGCGGCGCAACACCGGGGATTCCGGCGCCAACGTGGAACCCGCACAACACAACCAAAGTACTTTGCCCCAACGAAACGAGTGAGGTTGTCAATCTCACCGGCTTGCTCGTAACAAAGGATTAGATGTATAGTGTGGATGATGATTGTTTGCCGAAAACAGTAGAACAAGTATTGCGAGAGATTGTATTTAATGTAAAAGAATGGACCGGGGTCCACAGTTCACTAGAGCTGTCTCTCCCATAAGATAAATAGCATGTTGGGTGAACAAATTACAGTCGGGAAATTGACAAATAGAGAGAGCATGACAATGCACATACATGATATGATAAGTATAGTGAGATTTAATTGGGCATTACGACAAAGTACATAGACCGCTATCCAGCATGCATCTATGCCTAAAAAGTCCACCTTCGGGTTATCATCCGAACCCCTTCCAGTATTAAGTTGCAAACAACGGACAATTGCATTAAGTATGGTGCGTAATGTAATCAATAACTACATCCTCGGACATAGCATCAATGTTTTATCCCTAGTGGCAACAACGACATCCACAACCTTAGAACTTTCTCGTCACTCGTCCCGCATTTAATGGAGGCATGAACCCACTATCGAGCATAAATACTCCCTCTTGGAGTTAAGAGTAAAAACTTGGCCGAGCCTCTACTAATAACGGAGAGCATGCAAGATCATAAACAACACATAGGTAATAGATTGATAATCAACATAACATAGTATTCTCTATCCATCGGATCCCGACAAACACAACATATAACATTACGGATAGATGATCTTGATCATGTTAGGCAGCTCACAAGATCCAACAATGAAGCACATAAGGAGAAGACGACCATCTAGCTACTGCTATGGACCCATAGTCCAGGGGTGAACTACTCACTCATCACTCCGGAGGCGATCATGGTGGTGAAGAGTCCTCCGGGAGATGATTCCCCTCTCCGGCAGGGTGCCGGAGGCGATCTCCTGAATCCCCCGAGATGGGATTGGCGGCGGCGGCGTCTCAGCAAGGTTTTCCGTATCGTGGCTCTCGGTACTGGGGGTTTCGCGACGAAGACTATATGTAGGCGGAAGGGCAGGTCAGGGGGCCACAGGAGGGCCCCACACACCAGGGCCGCGCGGCCAAGGCCTGGGCCGCGCCGTCCTGTTGTGGCGGCGCCTCGTGGCCCCACTTCGTAAGTCCTCCGGTCTTCTGGAAGCTTCGTGGAAAAATAGGCCCCTTGGCGTTGATTTCGTCCAATTCCGAGAATATTTCCTTTGTAGGATTTCTGAAACCAAAAACAGCAGAAAACAAGAATCGGCTCTTCGGCATCTCGTTAATAGGTTAGTGCCGGAAAATGCATAAATATGACATAAAGTATACATAAAACATGTAGATATCATCAATAATGTGGCATGGAACATAAGAAATTATCGATACGTCGGAGACGTATCACCATCCCCAAGCTTAGTTCCTGCTCGTCCCGAGCAGGTAAACGATAACAAAGATAATTTCTGGAGTGACATGCCATCATAACCTTGATCATACTATTGTAAGCATATGTAATGAATGCAGCGATCAAAACAATGGTAATGACATGAGTAAACAACTGAATCATAAAGCAAAGACTTTTCATGAATAGTACTTCAAGACAAGCATCAATAAGTCTTGCATAAGAGTTAACTCATAAAGCAATAAATCAAAGTAAAGGTATTGAAGCAACACAAAGGAAGATTAAGTTTCAGCGGTTGCTTTCAACTTATAACATGTATATCTCATGGATAGTGTCAATGTAAAGTAATATAACAAGTGCAATATGCACAGTTCACACAAGTGTTTGCTTCTTGAGGTGGAGAGAAATAGGTGAACTGACTCAACATAAAAGTAAAAGAAAGGTCCTTCAAAGAGGAAAGCATCGATTGCTATATTTTTGCTAGAGCTTTTATTTTGAAAACATGAAACAATTTTGTCAACGGTAGTAATAAAGCATATGTATCATGTAAATTATATCTTACAAGTTGCAAGCCTCGTGCATAGTATACTAGTAGTGCCCGCACCTTGTCCTAATTAGCTCGGATTACCAGGATTATCATCGCAATACACATGTTTTAACCAAGTGTCACAAAGGGGTACCTCTATGCCGCCTGTACAAAGGTCTAAGGAGAAAGCTCGCATTTGGATTTCTCGCTTTTGATTATTCTCAACTTAGACATCCATACCGGGACAACATAGACAACAGATAATGGACTCCTTTTTAATGCATAAGCATGTAGCAACAATTAATGTTCTCATATGAGATTGAGGATATATGTCCAAAACTGAAACTTCAACCATGATTCATGGCTTTAGTTAGCGGCCCAATGTTCTTCTCTAACATTATGCATGCTCTAACCATTTAATGAGTGGTAAATCTCCCTTACTTCAGACAAGACGAACATGCATAGCAACTCACATGATATTCAACAAAGAGTTGATGGCATCCCCAGGAGCATGGTTATCGCACAACAAGCAACTTAATAAGACATAAAGTGCATAAGTACATATTCAATACCACAATAGTTTTTAAGGCTATTTTGTCCCATGAGCTATATATTGCAAAGGCGAATGATGGAAATTTAAAGGTAGCACTCAAGCAATTTACTTTGGAATGGCGGAGAAATACCATGTAGTAGGTAGGTATGGTGGACACAAATGGCATAGTGGTTGGCTCAAGGATTTTGGATGCATGAGAAGTATTCCCTCTCGATACAAGGTTTAGGCTAGCAAGGTTATTTGAAACAAACACAAGGATGAACCGGTGCAGCAAAACTCACATAAAAGACATATTGTAAACATTATAAGACTCTACACCGTCTTCCTTGTTGTTCAAAACTCAATACTAGAAATTATCTAGACTTTAGAGAGACCAAACATGCAAACCAAATTTTAGCAAGCTCTATGTATTTCTTCATTAATAGGTGCAAAGTATATGATGCAAGAGCTTAAACATGAGCACAACAATTGCCAAGTGTCAAATTATTCAAGACATTTTAGAATTACTACATGTAGCATTTCCCGATTCCAACCATATAACAATTTAACGAAGAAGATTCAACCTTCGCCATGAATACTATGAGTAAAGCCTAAGGACATATTTGTCCATATGCAACAACGGAGCGTGTCTCTCTCCCACACAATGAATGCTAGGATCCATTTTATTCAAACAAAAACAAAAACAAAAACAAACCGACGCTCCAAGCAAAGCACATAAGATGTGATGGAATAAAAATATAGTTTCAGGGAGGAACCTGATAATGTTGTCGATGAAGAAGGGGATGCCTTGGGCATCCCCAAGCTTAGACGCTTGAGTCTTCTTAAAATATGCAGGGGTGAACCACCGGGGCATCCCCAAGCTTAGAGCTTTCACTCTCGTTGATCATATTGTATCATCTCCCTCTCTTGATCCTTGAAAACTTCCTCCACACCAAACTCAAAACAACTCATTAGAGGGTTAGTGCACAATAAAAATTTACATGTTCAGAGGTGACATAATCATTCTTAACACTTCTGGACATTGCACAAAGCTACTGGACATTAATGGATCAAAGAAATTCATCCAACATAGCAAAAGAGGCAATGCGAAATAAAAGACAGAATCTGTCAAAACAGAACAGTTCGTAAAGACGAATTTTAAAGTGGCACCAGACTTGCTCAAATGAAAATGCCCAAATTGAATGAAAGTTGCGTACATATCTGAGGATCACTCACGTAAATTGGCATAATTTTCTGAGTTACCTACAGAGAATTAGGCCCAGATTCGTGACAGCAAAGAAATCTGTTTCTCGCGCAGTAATCCAAATCTAGTATGAACCTTACTATCAACGACTTTACTTGGCACAACAATGCACAAAACTAAGATAAGGAGAGGTTGCTACAGTAGTAAACAACTTCCAAGACTCAAATATAAAATAAAAGTACTGTAGTAAAAACATGGGTTGTCTCCTATAAGCGCTTTCTTTAACGCCTTTCAGCTAGGCGCAGAAAGTGTATATCAAGTGTTATCAAGAGACGAAGTATCAACATCATAATTTGTTCTAATAATAGAATCAAAAGATAACTTCATTCTCTTTCTAGGGAAGTGTTCCATACCTTTCTTGAGAGGAAATTGATATTTAATATTACCTTCCTTCATATCAATGATAGCTCCAACGAGTTCGAAGAAAAGGTCTTCCCAATATAATGAGACAAGATGCATTGCATTCAATATCCAAGACAACAAAATCAACGGGGACAAGGTTATTGTTAACCATAATACGAACATTATCAACTCTCCCCAAAGGTTTCTTTGTAGCATTATCAACAAGATTAACATCCAAATAACAGTTTTTCAATGGTGGCAAGTCAAGCATATCATAAATTTTCTTAGGCATAACGGAAATACTTGCACCAAGATCACATAAAGCATTACAATCAAAGTCATTGACCTTCATCTTAATGATGGGCTCCCAACCATCCTCTAGCTTTCTAGGAATAGAAGTTTCAAGTTTTAGTTTCTCTTCTCTAGCTTTTATGAGAGCATTCGTAATATGTTTTGTGAAAGCCAAATTTATAGCACTAGCATTGGGACTTTTAGCAAGCTTTTGTAAGAACTTTATAACTTCAGAGATGTGGCAATCATCAAAGTCTAAACCATTATGATCTACAGCAATGGGATCATCATCCCCAATGTTGGAAAAAATTTCAGCGAGTTTTATCACGAGCGGTTTCAGCAGTTTTAGCAGCTTTCAGCAGTTTTGCGAGCTTTGCATTAGAAGTAGAAACATTGCCAACACCAATTCTTTCACCATTATTAGTAGGAGGTGCAGCAACATGTGGAGCATTAACATTACTAGTGGTGGTAATAGTCCAAACTTTAGCTACATTATTCTCTTTAGCAAGTTTTTCATTTTCTTCTCTTTCCCACCTAGCATGCAATTCAGCCATCAATCTTATATTCTCATTAATTCTAACTTGGATGGTATTTGCTGTAGTAACAATTTTATTTTCAATATCCTTATTAGGCATAACTTTCAATTTTAAAAGATCAACATCGAGGCAAGTCTATCAACCTTAGAAGCAAGAATATCAATTTTATCAAGCTTTTCCTCAACAGATTTGTTAAAAGCAGTTTGTGTACTAATAAATTCTTTAAGCATAGCTTCAAGTCCAGGGGGTGTGTTCCTATTATTGTTGTAAGAATTCCCATAAGAATTACCATAACCGTTACCATTATTATAAGGATATGGCCTATAGTTATTACTAGAATTGTTCCGATAAGCATTGTTGTTGAAATTATTATTTTTAATGAAGTTTACATCAACATGTTCTTCTTGAGCAACCAATGAAGCTAACGGAACATTATTAGGATCAACATTAGTCCTATCATTCACAAGCATAGACATAATAGCATCAATCTTATCACTCAAGGAAGAGGTTTCTTCGACAGAATTTACCTTCTTACCTTGTGGAGCTCTTTCCGTGTGCCATTCAGAGTAATTAATCATCATATTATCAAGAAGCTTTGTTGCTTCACCAAGAGTGATGGACATAAAGGTACCTCCAGCAGCTGAATCTAATAGGTTCCGCGAAGAAAAGTTCAGTCCTGCATAAAAGGTTTGGATGATCATCCAAGTAGTCAGTCCATGGGTTGGGCAATTCTTTACCAAAGATTTCATTCTCTCCCATGCTTGAGCAACATGTTCATTATCTAATTGTTTAAAATTCATTATGCTACTCCTCAAAGATATAATTTTAGCGGGAGGATAATATCTACCAATAAAAGCATCCTTACATTTAGTCCATGAATCAATACTATTTCTAGGCAGAGATAGCAACCAATCTTTAGCTCTTCCTCTTAATGAGAAAGGAAACAATTTTAATTTTATAATGTCACCATCTACATCCTTATACTTTTGCATTTCACATAATTCAACAAAATTATTAAGATGGGCAGCAACATCATCAGAACTAACACCAGAATATTGCTCTCTCATAACAAGATTCAGTAAAGCAGGTTTAATTTCAAAGAATTCTGCTGTAGTAGCAGGTGGAGCAATAGGTGTGCATAAGAAATCATTATTATTTGTGGTTGTCAAGTCACACAACTTAGTATTTTCAGGAGTACCCATTTTAGTAGTAGTAAATAAAGCAAACTAGATAAAATAAATGCAAGTAACTAATAATTTTTTTTGTGTTTTTGATATAGAGAACAAAGCAGTAAATAAAGTAAAGCTAGCAACTAATTTTTTTTGTGTTTTGATATAATGCAGCAAACAAAGTAGTAAATAAAATAAAGCAAGACAAAAACAAAGTAAAGAGATTGGATTGTGGTGACTCCCCTTGCAGCGTGTCTTGATCTCCCCGGCAACGGCGCCAGAAAATATGCTTGATGCGTGCAATTATCACACGTCCGTTGGGAACCCCAAGAGGAAGGTGTGATGCAGACAGTAGCAAGTTTTCCCTCAGAAAGAAACCAAGGTTTATCGAACCAGGAGGAGCCAAGAAGCACGTTGAAGGTTGATGGCGGCGGGATGTAGTGCGGCGCAACACCAGGGATTCCGGCGCCAACGTGGAACTCGCACAACACAACCAAAGTACTTTGCCCCAACGAAACAGAGTGAGGTTGTCAATCTCACCGGCTTGCTGTAACAAAGGATTAGATGTATAGTGTGGATGATGATTGTTTGCAGAAAACGAGTAGAACAAGTATTGCAGTAGATTGTATTTAATGTAAAAGAATGGACCGGGGTCCACAGTTCACTAGAGGTGTCTCTCCCATAAGATAAATAGCATGTTGGGTGAACAAATTACAGTCGGGCAATTAACAAATAGAGAGAGCATGACAATGCACATACATGATATGATAAGTATAGTGAGATTTAATTGGGCATTACGACAAAGTACATAGACCGCTATCCGAGCATGCATCTATGCCTAAAAAGTCCACCTTCAGAGTTATCATCCGAACCCCTTCCAGTATTAAGTTGCAAACAACAGACAATTGCATTAAGTATGGTGCGTAATGTAATCAATAACTACATCCTCGGACATAGCATCAATGTTTTATCCCTAGTGGCAACAACACATCCACAACCTTAGAACTTTCTGTCACCGTCCCAGATGTAATGGAGGCATGAACCCACTATCGAGCATAAATACTCCCTCTTGGAGTTAAGAGTAAAAACTTGACCAGAGCCTCTACTAATAACGGAGAGCATGCAAGATCATAAACAACACATAGGTAATAGATTGATAATCAACATAACATAGTATTCTCTATCCATCGGATCCCGACAAACACAACATATAGCATTACGGATAGATGATCTTGATCATGTTAGGCAGCTCACAAGATCCAACAATGAAGCACATAAGGAGAAGACGACCATCTAGCTACTGCTATGGACCCATAGTCCAGGGGTGAACTACTCACTCATCACTCCGGAGGAGATCATGGCGGTGAAGAGTCCTCCGGGAGATGATTCCCCTCTCCGGCAGGGTGCCGGAGGCGATCTCCTGAATCCCCCGAGATGGGATTGGCGGCGGCGGCGTCTCGCAAGGTTTTCCGTATCGTGGCTCTCGGTACCGGGGGTTTCGCGATGAAGACTATATGTAGGCGGAAGGGCAGGTCAGGGGGCCACACGAGGGCCCCACACACCAGGGCCGCGCGGCCAAGGCCTGGGCCGCGCCGCCCTGTTGTGGCGGTGCCTCGTGGCCCCACTTCGTAAGTCCTCCGGTCTTCTGGAAGCTTCGTGGAAAAATAGGCACCTGGGCGTTGATTTCGTCCAATTCCGAGAATATTTCCTTTGTAGGATTTCTGAAACCAAAAACAGCGAGAAAACAAAGAATCGGCTCTTCGGCATCTCGTTAATAGGTTAGTGCCGGAAAATGCATAAATATGACATAAAGTATACATAAAACATGTAGATATCATCAATAATGTGGCATGGAACATAAGAAATTATCGATACGTCGGAGACGTATCAGAGGATAGAATTTAGAATAAAATAAAGGCACAATATCCTTCCAATCAAGAGAATCCCCATTCTTCAGCAATTTTTACCAATGCGCTGCTTTACTAGACAGCGATATAGAGAATAATTTCTTCCTAACTTCATCCATAGCAATACCTGCACATTTGAATAGCCCGCATAATTCATGTAAAAACAGTAAATGATCTCCAGGATGGACAGTGCCATCCCCTTCATAGCGGTTATCCACAACACGTTCAATAATTTTCATAGGTATTTTGTATGGAACCTCTTTGCAGTAGTAGTAGATTTTCCAAATAGGAATTCAAGAGAAGATCTCTCCATAATGAATTATAGCAGCAGGCAGAAATAAAATCAGCACGTACAGTAAATGTTTCCCTTACCAATTCCACTTACCAATAGCGCTTCACTCGCCGGCAACGGCGCCAGAAAATAGTCTTGATGACCCACAAGTATAGGGGGTGTATCGTAGTACTTTCGATAAATAAGAGTGTCGAACCCAACAAGGAGCAGAAGGTGGTTACAAGCAGTTTCGATGAAGGATTCACTGTAAATGCTCACAGACAAGTATTCAGGGGGTTTTAATATAGCAGATGAATAAAGTACAAGTTAGTAAAATGCGAGAGTAATAACTGCAGCGAGTGGCCCAATCCTTTTTAGCACAAAGGACAAGCCGGTTTGTTTACTTATAATGACCAAACGTTCTTGAGGACACACGGGAATTTAGTCTAGTGCTTTCGCTTCATATAGCTGATTAATCTTCATTGTTTTGATAAGTGTTGTGTGGGTGAACCTATGCTAATGCACCGCCCTTCCTAGGACTAATACATACTTGTGATTATACCCCTTGCAAGCATCCGCAAATACAAGAAAGTAATTAAGATAAATCTAACCACAGCCTTAAACTCTGAGATCCTACTGTCCCTCCTGCATCGATATACCAACGGGGGTTCAGGTTGTTGTCACTCCGGCAACCCCGCAATTAGCAAACGAATACAAGATGGATTCCCCTAGGCCCATAAAGGTGAAGTATCATGTAGTCGATGTTCACATGACACCACTAGAAGAATAACACCACAACTTAAATATCAAACCATTGAATATTAATCAACATAGTTCACTACTAACATTTAGACTTCACCCATGTCCTCAAGAACTAAACGAACTACTCACGAGACATCATATGGAACATGATTAGAGGTGATATGATGATGAATAACAATCTAAACATAAACCTTGGTTCAATAGTTTCACTCAATAGCATCAATAACAAGGAGTAATCAATACCGAGAGAGTTTCCCCTACCAACCAATCAAGATTCCACCCTAGATGTTATAGCGGTGATGAGGTGCAGCGGTGGAGATGACGGTGACGATGGTGGAGATGATGGTGATGATGATCCCAATGAAGTCCAGCTCGATGGTGGTGACGATGGCGTCGATTTCCCCCTCCGTGAGGGAATTTCCCCGGCGGATTTCAGCCTGCTGGAGAGCTCTTTTCTCTCTGGTGTTTTCCGCCCCGCAGAGGCGGCTGTGTCTCTTCGCGATTATCCTCTGGAGCTTAGGTTTTCGGGGAGAAGAAGTACGCGAAAGAGAGGCGACCGAAGGGGGCTGTGGGCCCCCTCCCCACAAGGCGGCGCGGCCAGGCCAGGGCCCGCGCCGGCCTATGGGGGGGCCCATGGCGGCCCTCCTCGGCTCCTCCTTTTGGCTGGCTCATTCTTCTGGAAGAATAAGATCTTCGATGTAATTTCCGTCAATTATTGATCTCCAGAAATATTGCATTCTGACGGTGCTTTTTCCAGCAGAATCGTGACTCCGGTGAATGATCCTCCAATAATCATGAAACATGCAAAATAGATGAAATAACATAAGTATCATCTCTAAATATGAAATATATCAATGAATAACAGTAAATTATGATATAAAATAGTGATGCAAAATGGACGTATCACATACGTTTAATCCTTTGTTTACAGCAAGCCGGTGAGATTGACAACCTCACTGTTAAGTTGGGGCAAAGTATTTTGATTGTGTTGTGCAGGTTCCACGTTGGCGCCGGAATCCCTGGTGTTGCGCCGCACTACACTCCTTCACCAACAACCTTCACGTGGCCTTCATCTCCTACTGGTTCGATAACCTTGGTTTCTTACTGAGGGAAAACTTGCTACTGTACGCATCACACCTTCCTCTTGGGGTTCCCAACGGATGTGTGCTTCACGCGCCATCACACCCCTTCCAGTATAAAGTTGCAATCAACAGACTATCGCATTAAGCAATGTGTGTAAAGTAAACAAAAGAATTACCCTTGGATAAAACATTATTGGGTTATCCCTAGTAGAAATAGCACATCTACAACATTAGAAGTTATAAAGTCGCTCTCCGAGGAAACTAGAGGCATGAACCTACTATCGAGCATAAATACCCCCTCTTGGACTCACAAGTATACACTTGGCCAGAGTTTCTAGTAGCAACAGAGAGCATTCAAGATCACAAATAACATATGACATGAATATATAATCAATCTCAACATAGTACACAATATTCATTGGATCCCAGCAAACCAAACATAGAGGATTACATAAAGATGATCTTGATCATGTAGGGCAGCTCACAAGATCGATACATGAAGCACAAGATGGAGAAGACAACCATCTAGCCATTGCTATGGACCCATAGTCCATGGATGAACTACTCACGCATCACTTCAGAGGCGGGCATGGCAATGTAGATCCCTCTGGCGATGATTTCGCCCTCCAACAGGGTGTCGAGAAGAGCTTCAGAACCCCCCGAGATGGGTTCGGCGATGGCGGCCGCGACAGAACTTTTCGTGGATGGAGGCTCGGGTATCCAGGGTTTTCCCGAGAAGATGTATAAATAGGCGGAGGATTCAGGTCGGTGGGGCGCCTGAGGGCCCCACACCTAACCTAGGCATGGGCCAGCCCTAGGCCGCGCCTAGGGGTGGTGTGGGCGCCCTAGTGCGCCTCTTCATCCCCCCTCCGGACTTCGTCTCCGCTTCAGTAAAATATTGACTTAGGCTTTTGTTTCGTCCAATTCTGAGAATATTTCCTGTACAACTTTTCTGAAATACAAAAATAGCAGAAAATAGGGAACTGGCACTGTGGCATCTTGTTATTAGGTTAGTGCCGAAAATCATGTAAAAGTGCAACGAAGTGTAAGCAAAACACATATGTTGGAGCATCAAAAATTATAGATACGTTTGAGACGTATCAGTGGACTCTCTATGCAGCCACCTCTGTCACCGCCTCCACGCGCGCCAACTTTGCCATCGCGCACTGATACGTCTCAAACGTATCTATAATTTCTTATGTTCCATGCTACTTTTATGATGATACACACATGTTTTATACATAGTTTATGTCATTATTATGCGTTTTCCGGTACTAACCTATTGACGAGATGCCGAAGTGCCAGTTCCTGTTTTCTGCTATTTGTGGTTTCAGAAATCCTAGTAAGGAAATATTCTCGGAATTGGACAAAATCAACGCCCAGCATCTTATAATTGCACGAAGCTTCCAGAACACCGGAGAGGCACCAGAAGGGAGCCCTGGGGGGCCCACACGTGTGGGCGGCGTGGCCCAAGGGGGGGGGGGGCGCGCCCCCCTATTGTGTGGCGGCTCCGTAACCCCTCTGACTCCGCCTCTTCGCCTATAAGAAGCCCCCTGACCTAAAACATTGATACGGAAAAACCACGATACGAGAAAAGTTCCAGAGCCGCCGCCATCGCGAAGCCAAGATTCGGGGGACAGGAGTCTCTGTTCCGGCACGCCGCCGGGACGGGGAAGAGCCCCCGGAAGGCATCTCCATCGACACCACCGCCATCTTCATCACCGCTGCTATCTCCCATGAGGAGGGAGTATCCATCGAGGCTAAGGGCTGTACCGGTAGCTATGTGGTTAATCTCTCTCCTATGTACTTCAATACAATGATCTCATGAGCTGCCTTACATGACTGAGATTCATAAGAGCTTTGTATCACTATTCATCTATGTGTTACTCTAGTGATATTATTAAAGTACTCTATTCCTCCTTCATGATGTAATGGTGACAGTGTGTGCATCATGTAGTACTTGGCGTAGGTTATGATTGTAATCTCTTGTAGATTATGGAGTTAACTATTACTATGATAGTATTGGTGTGATCTATTCCTCCTTTCATAGTGTGATGGTGACAGTGTGCATGTTATGTTAGTACTTGGTATAATTGCAATGATCTATTATGCACTCTAAGGTTATTTAAATATGAACATCGAATGTTGTGGAGCTTGTTAACTCCGGCATTGAGGTGCTCTTGTAGCCCTACACAATTAATGGTGTTCATCATCCAACAAGAGAGTGTAGAGTGGTTTTATTATGTGATCAATGTTGAGAGTGTCCACTAGTGAAAGTATGATCCCTAGGCCTTGTTTCCAAACATCGAATCTCCGTTTATTTATCGTTCTGTTGCATGTTTACTCGCTGCCATGTTTTATTCAGATTGCTATTACCACTCATATACATCCATACTACTTGTATTTCACTATCTCTTCGCTGAACTAGTGCACCTATACATCCGACAAGTGTATTAGGTGTGTTGGGGACACAAGAGACTTCTTGTATCGTGATTGCAGGGTTGCTTGAGAGGGATATCTTTGACCTCTTCCTCCCCGAGTTCGATAAACCTTGGGTGATCCACTTAAGGGAAACTTGCTGCTGTTCTACAAACCTCTGCTCTTGGAGGCCCAACACTGTCTACAAGAATAGAAGCACACGTAGACATCAAGCACTTTTCTGGCGCCGTTGCCGGGGACGAATCAAGACAGTCCATCAAGCCCGTCAACCGCCATCAAACCTCCCACGTCAACCACGCGCCAGTTGTGGACATCAAGCACTTTTCTGGTGCCGTTGCCGGGGAGGAAAGGTAAAAAGCACTCATACTCCGGTCCCAGGTAACTAAGTACTTTTCTGTTGCCGTTGTGTGTGTGCTCGAAGCTATTTCCTTTAGATCCTGCAATTGCATCTTTTTGTTTCTTGTTCACTAGTTAGACATAATGGAAAATAACAATGAGCTTTTTATTCTATTTCCTGAGTTAAGACATGGATTGTTTGCTGCGAAAATTAAAAAAACCTATGGAATCTTATTTGCATGCTAGTAGCAATGATATTAGTATGAACGCTTTGAACACCATTGTTGCTAATGATATGGAAAATTCTAAGCTTGGGGAAGCTGGTTTTGATGAGCATGACATTTTTAGTCCCCCAAGTTTTGAGGAGAAAATTTTCTTTGATGATACTTTGCCTCCTATTTATGATGATTATAATGATAGTGGTCTTTTGGTGCCGCCTACTATGGAGGATAAATTTTATTATGATGATACTATACCTCCTATATTTGATGATGAGAATAATAATGATAGCTACTTTGTTGAATTTGCTCCCACTACAACTAATAAAATTGATTATGCTTATGTGGAGAGTAATGATACTTTTATGCATGTGAATAAGAAGGCTTTATGTGATACTTATATTGTTGAATTTGTTCATGATGCCACTGAAAGTTATTATGAGAGAGGAAAATATTGTTGTAGAAATTTTCATGTTACTAAAACACCTCTCTATATGCTGAAATTTTTGAAGTTACACTGGTTTTATCTTCCTATGCTTGTTGCATTATGCTTCATGAATTTGTTTATTTACAAGATTCCTTTTCATAGGAAGTGGGTTAGGCTTAAGATTTGTTTCACACTTGCTTTTGATGCTCTCTTTTGCTTTAACTCCTATTTCTTGCGAGTGCATCATTGAAATTACTGAGCCCATCTTAATGGCTATAAAGAAAGCACTTCTTGGGAGATAACCCATGTGTTTATTTTACTACAGTACTTTTGTTTTATATTTGAGTCTTGGAAGTTGTTACTACTGTAGCAACCTCTTCTTATCTTTATCTTATTGCATTGTTGTGCCAAGTAAAGTCTTTGATAGCAAGGTTCATACTAGATTTGGATTATTGCGCGTAGAACAGATTTCGTCCGTCACGAATTTGGGCAGGGTTCTCTCGTAGGTAACTCAGAAAAATCTGCCAATTTACGTGCGTGATCCTCAGATATGTACGCAACTTTCATTCAATTTGAGAATTTTCATCTGAGCAAGTCCAGTGGCTCTAAAAAATTCGTCTTTACGGACTGTTCTGTTTTGATAGATTCTGCCTTTTATTTCGCATTGCCTCTTTTGCTATGTTGGATGGATTTCTTTGTTCTATTAACTTCCAGTAGCTTTGGGCAATGTCCAGAAGTTTTAAGAATGATTGTGTCACCTCTGAACATGTGAAATTTTGATTATGCACTAACCCTCTAATGAGTTGTTTCGAGTTTGGTGTGGAGGAAGTTTTCAAGGGTCAAGAGAGGAGGATGATATACTATGATCAAGAAGAGTGAAAAGTCTAAGCTTGGGGATGCCCCCGTGGTCCATCCCTGCATATTTCAAGAAGACTCAAGCGTCTAAGCTTCAACTTATCAGGTTTCTTCTATTGAAACTATATTTTTATTCGGTCACATCTTATGTACTTTACTTGGAGCGTCTGTTTATTTTTGTTTTGTTTGAATAAATTCATGCTTGTGTGGGAGAGAGACACGCTCCGCTTTTTCATATGAACACTAGTGTTCCTCGCTTTACTTTTAATGTTCATGGTGAAAGTTGAAACTGCTTCGTTCATTGTTATATGGTTGGAAACAGAAAATGCTGCATGTGGTAATTGGTATAATGTCTTGAATAATTTGATACTTGGCAATTGTTGTGCTCATATAGATCATGTTTAAGCTCTTGCATCATGTACTTTGCACCTATTAATGAAGAACTACATAGAGCTTGTTAAAATTTGGTTTGCATGATTGGTCTCTCTAAGTCTAGATATTTTCCGGTTAAGGTGTTTGAACAACAAGGAAGACGATGTAAAGTCTTATAATGCTTACAATATGTTCATATGTGAGTCTTGCTGCACCGTTTTATACTTGAGTTTGCTTCAAACAACCTTGCTAGCCTAGCCTTGTATTGAGAGGAATTCTTCTCGTGCATCCAAATCCTTGAGCCAAAAACTATGCCATTTATGTCCACCATACCTACCTACCACATGGTATTTCTCTGCCATTCCAAAGTAAATTACTTGAGTGTTACCTTTAAAATTCTATTCTTTGCCTTTACAATACATAGCTCATGGGAAAATAGCCTTAAAAACTATTGTGGTGAAGAATATGTACTTATGTATCTTATTTCGTAATAAGTTGCTTGTTGAGCGGTAACCATGTTTCTGGGGACGCCATCAACTTTTACACCTTTGTTGAATATCATGTGAGTTGCTATGCATGTTCGTCTTGTCTGAAGTAAGGGCGATTTTCATGATCAAATGGTTTGAGTATGCATATTGTTAGAGAAGAACATTGGACCGCTAAATAAAGCCATGAATCATGGTGGAA
Organism: Lolium rigidum; assembly: GCF_022539505.1. Taxonomy (NCBI): domain Eukaryota; kingdom Viridiplantae; phylum Streptophyta; class Magnoliopsida; order Poales; family Poaceae; genus Lolium; species Lolium rigidum. The sequence continues at coordinate 195,252,084 of NC_061512.1, read as the reverse complement.
GTTTCAGTGTGGACACAAATCCTCAGTCTCTTATGAGAATATTATTTGTCGTTGAATGCTTAAGCATTAAAAGAGGAGTCCATTATCTGTTGTCTATGTTGTCCCGGTATGTATGTCTAAGTTGAGAATAATCAAAAGCGAGAAATCCAATGCGAACTTTCTCCTTAGACCTCTGTACGAGCGGCATAGAGGTACCCCTTTGTGACACTTGGTTGAAACATATGTATGCAATGATAATCCATGTTAATCCAAGCTAATTAGGACAAGGTGCGAGCACTATTGGTAATCTATGCATGAGGCTTGCAACTTATAGGATATCTTATACATAACGCATATGCTTTATTACTACCGTTGACAAAATTGCTTCTATGTTTTCAAAATGAAAAGCTCTAGCACAAAAATAGTAATCCATGCTTCCTCTCGCGAAGGGCCTTTATTTTACTTTATGTTGAGTCGGTTTACCCACTTCTTTCTATCTTAGAAGCAAACACTTGTGTCAACTCGTGTGCATTGATTCTTACATGTTTACCTATTGCACTTGTTATATTGCTTTATGTTGACAATTATCCATGAGATATACATGTTACAAGTTGAAAGCAATTGCTGAAACTTAATCATCCTTTGTGTTGTTTCAATGCCTTTTACTTTGAATTTATTGCTTATGAGTTAACTCTTATGCAAGACTTATTGATGCTTGTCTTGAAAGTACTATTCATGAAAAGTCTTTGCTATATGATTCAGTTGTTTAGTCATTGTCTTTACCATTGCTTTGAATCACTTCATTCATCTCATATGCTTTACAATAGTATTGATTAAGATCATGTTGGTAGCATGTCACTTCAGAAATTATCTTTGTTATCGTTTACCTACTCGAGGGCGAGTAGGAACTAAGCTTGGGATGCTTGATACGTCTCAAACGTATCTATAATTTCTTATGTTCCATGCTACTTTTATGATGATACACACATGTTTTATACACAGTTTATGTCATTATTATGCGTTTTCCGGAACTAACCTATTGACGAGATGCCGAAGTGCCAGTTCCTGTTTTCTGCTGTTTTTGGTTTCAGAAATCCTAGTAAGGAAATATTCTCGGAATTGGACGAAATCAACGCCCAACATCTTATAATTGGACGAAGCTTCCAGAACACCGGAGAGGCACCAGAGGGGAGCCCTGGGGGCCCACACGTGTGGGCGGCGCGACCCAAGGGGGGGTGCCCCCCCTATTGTGTGGCGGCTCCGTAACCCCTCCGACTCCGCCTCTTCGCCTATAAGAAGCCCCCTGACCTAAAACATCGATACGGAAAAGCCACGATACGAGAAAAGTTCCAGAGCCGCCGCCATCGCGAAGCCAAGATTCGGGGGACAGGAGTCTCTATTCCGGCACGCCGCCGGGACGGGGAAGTGCCCCCGGAAGGCATCTCCATCGACACCACCGCCATCTTCATCACCGCTGCTGTCTCCCATGAGGAGGGAGTAGTTCTCCATCGAGGCTAAGGGTTGTACCGGTAGCTATGTGGTTAATCTCTCTCCTATGTACTTCAATACAATGATCTCATGAGCTGCCTTACATGATTGAGATTCATATGAGCTTTGTATCACTATTCATCTATGTGTTACTCTGGTGATGTTATTAAAGTACTCTATTCCTTCTTCATGATGTAATGGTGACAGTGTGTGCATCATGTAGTACTTGACGTAGGTTATGATTGTAATCTCTTGTAGATTATGGAGTTAACTATTACTATGATAGTATTGATGTGATCTATCCCTCCTTTCATAGTGTGATGGTATGTTAGTACTTGGTATAATTGCAATGATCTATTATGCACTCTAAGGTTATTTAAATATGAACATCGAATGTTGTGGAGCTTGTTAACTCCGGCATTGAGGTGCTCTTGTAGCCCTACACAATTAATGGTGTTCATCATCCAACAAGAGAGTGTAGAGTGGTTTTATTATGTGATCAATGTTGAGAGTGCCCACTAGTGAAAGTATGATCCCTAGGCCTTGTTTCCAAACATCAAATCTCCGTTTATTTACTGTTCCGTTGCATGTTTACTCGCTGCCATATTTTATTCAGATTGCTATTACCACTCATATACATCCATACTACTTGTATTTCACTATCTCTTCGCCGAACTAGTGCACCTATACATCTGACAAGTGTATTAGGTGTGTTGGGGACACAAGAGACTTCTTGTATCGTGATTGCAGCAGGGTTGCTTGAGAGAGATATCTTTGACCTCTTCTTCCCTGAGTTCGATAAACCTCGGGTGATCCACTTAAGGGAAACTTGCTGCTGTTCTACAAACCTCTGCTCTTGGAGGCCCAACACTGTCTACAAGAATAGAAGCACACGTAGACATCACGCGCCAGCTCGGCATGGTAGCAGGCCGTGTCCCTTGCTGCTGCCGCCACCGCTTCGTCCCTTGCCGCTTCTCCCGGCTGATCCGCATGTGCTCCTTCCCCTCCACGCGGTCGCCGCCAGGTCGAAGCGCACATACACCCTTCTCGGCAAGCACATTGCCTCGAGCTTGCACCTCCGCCACCAGAGCCTGGCGGCGAGCACATTGTCGCGAGCTTTCACCTCCGCCGCCAGAACCATGGAGGCTCTCGAACGACGCGACCAGCACCCGCTGCTCAGAGCTCACACCCTCGGCCTCCTCGTCGTCTTAGGGGAGGAAGTCGATGTCGTCATCGTTAACGTCGTCGTCCTCGTCATCGACATGGTGGATGATGGTGTCTGCGCGCGGGGACTGCGGTAGGGGAGGAGCCGCCGCTAGGTCGGCTATGGCCACCACCATCTCTGCCCTCGCCACCATGAGCTCTGCCCTGGCCTCCGCGCGCTCTTCCCTAGCCTCCACGAGCTCCAACCTGGCCTCCGCGAGCCCCGCCTGGAGGTTGGCCATGGTCGCAACCGGCCGCTGACGTTGTTGCGTCAGGGAGAATGCACGCCCTTCCGCCTCCGCCTCTAGCTTCTCGGCCTAGTGGCCGTACGTGGCCATCTGCTCCTATTCGAATGCCTCCGTCGCATGGAGGGCGGCGAGGTCCAGATCATCCGGGCACCAAAAATGCGTCGGGCCGCTGGGATACCCCTGACGCAATCGGTCACCACGACCCTATACATCAGATTTGGTGTCTGCGGGCCAATGCAGACGGTCGCACACGATCACTTTTGGCGTTTGTTTTACGTTGGCCCGCTGGAGATGCCCTTATACGACTAGGTCGTATAACCCAGTTTGCTGGACCACCTCCCCGCCCAGCACCTGTGACCGAATCTCAAAGCAACCGCCCCAATCCATGGTAGATAAGTCATCTTCTGTCACAGTTGGTTTTTTTCATGCAAATCTGTTGCTAATAATGATGTTTTCTCTTGTGTGACCTGCTATGGATGGACGACCCTCCAATTTGAAGTTCATTGCTGCACTGGTCGAAGAAACAACTATAAGAGCATCTCCATCAGTAAAACTAATAGCGCCCTCCATATCCATTTGGGGGTTTGCGTCAAAATTAGGCTCAACCGGCATGTTCAATAATGAGCCGGCAAGGTTTCGAGCCCAATAGAATCGCTGGCAACCCCGTGCCGGTTCCTTCACGCAGCCTCGTCCACGTAGGAAACCCCCCCGGGGGCCTTTCTGCAAGCCACAGGCACGTGTTCCCCCATCTCCAACCTCTGCTCGATCCGCCTCTAAACCCTTCTGGATCGCCATCGCCATCGTCGTCGTCGCCTCCCCCATGCTCGCCTTCCACCCCGCATGTCCATAAGCTACGGACCATCGAAACCTGATCACAGTGCCTGGCAGACTCGCCGACAATAGAAGGCTAACGCCACGATCGTTCGTCCGTCCCGCCCGCAAGGTGTTCGGCGGATTTCTGCGATCGACAGTGACAACGAGATGTTGGCGCAATTGTTCATGGAGGAGGAGGAGAACACTGCCACGACGACACTAGCAGCAGCTGATGCTGGCGAGCCTCCTCCGCCTCTGCCAACCCATTCTGGCCTTGGTGGTTCCTCGACGTGGCGGTTCAAGGGTTGGCAAGACGAGGAACAAGGAGCGGCATCGGCAATCCGGTGCCTTGCTTCTTGACTCCGACTACTTCGCCGACGATGCAACTCACACGGAGAAGGATTTTTGGCGCCGGTTTCGGATGAACAAGGATCTGTTAATGAAGATTGTCTTCGGCATCAGGGAGTACGACCACTACTTCATGTTCAAGCAAGATTGCACCAGTTTGTGGGGCTTCTCCTCAATCCAGAAGTGCTTTGCTGCATTGCGTTGTTTTGCATATGGAGCTACCCCCGATGCAACTGATGGCTACCTATGCATGGCGGAGTCGACATGCTCCAAGACTGTCTACATGTTTTGTCGAGCCATCATAGCGGTGTTTTGTGGAGATTATTTGAGATCATCGAGGGCAGATGATACAACTCGGATCCTGGCATAAAATGCCTCCCAAGGTTTCCTGAGATCGACTGCATGTTAAATTATTGTATGAATAAATTTATGTGTTCGAAAACTGTTTGAAATATTGTTTGAAAATATTGTATGGATGGTGTAAATAGAATGTTTTGTGGGGTGGATGACGGTATGGGGGATGCCGGTGTGGGAGCCGGTGTCCCCCATACACTCGTGCCGGAGTATCTGCTGGCGCCTATTTAGGGGGCGCGATGCTCTAATTTCAATAACAAGATGCATGATCCCGTTAAAAGAAGAAAAAACAAGATTCATGTTTCATAGAGGAAAATTGTCCGTTAATTTTGAAGTATGTTTAAAATGATGGAGTGAGCAACTGCTACATGAAACAGAGGTGCTTCGCTGACATTTGAAGTATTTCCAAATCCCAAAGATCGCAATACCACATTACACACTGAGAGGACTATAGCATACTTGCAAATCATGTTCAATTTGAAATAAGCCATATCGGTACATTTGTGTAGAGGCTAATTATGGAAACCAAGTACCTTAAATCATGGGATGACATATGAAAACCTGAAAAGACCAATGATGGCAAGTGATTTGGACTCTTCGCCTAGTCTCTCTTTGTGAAGATCAGTCACAATAGTCTCAAGCCGCTGTAGATGCTCGAAGCTAATATTTCAGGTTTATACATGAAAGTATTATAGATAACTAAATAAATTAGCATGCCACAATATATTTATTTTATTACACAATTTTACATGGGTTGAGGATCATTGGCATATATATGTCGCACCGAGACGAGAAGAGTTTACATGCATGCATTAGACATAGCTAGCTAGCTTCCCCCCATCACTTAAGACGACTTGAGCAGGCGGACGAACTCGTTGAGCTTGAGGATCTCCTGCACGTCGGGCCTGTTCGCTGCTTTCTCATACACCTCGGCGAGGTACGTCCCCGGGGCGCCCCTGATGTCTTTGCCGTCTATAAAAAGGTTGTAGTTCATGCCGTTGACGACCTGGCCCTCCGCCTTCACTACCTTGCCGAACTGCACGTCGTCCTTCTCTCCCGACTCCTTGTTGTGCTGCCTCACAGCCCACTCTCCCAGGCCCCGTACATGGTCATCCACGACCATTTCAACGTACCCTCCTGCCATATCTTTGGCCCTCGCTGGCCCGCTGACGGCAGCCGTCATGGCGGTGACCACGGCGGCGGCACCGAACACCACCGCTCGGCGGCTTGATTCTTGGCCACCTTGTTCGTGGCAGCGGACGGCTCTGGCGACCACGGCGAGGCGGCTCCGGCGGGGCGCACCAACAGCGCCTGTCGGGGAAGCTGGGACGGACAGTGTCGTGTTGATCAGGGCTGCCATTGTTGCTAGATAGCTAATGGTTTGCACTTTGTAGCTACTTAGATTTTGTACCAGTTGCTGGTGGGTTCAGCTGCAAACGCTGCCGTTTATATAGTGCAGCGCGCGTACTTGGGCATGCTTTAGCGTTCGCATGCATTTGGCCAGCCTATTAGACGTGATACACGTCTTTATTTGGAAGTACTTGGACCAGAAACGGAAGTGTACCCGGAGAATAGGCATTTTGCTCAACGTGAAACACATCTTGACATGGATGGAATTGGATCAAAAGGAACGTAATTACTTCGTACAATAATTGAAAAAAAAATCGTGTTGCTATTACACCACACGATCGATCAATAAGGCTATGGTAAAAGGCCAAAACAAGAAGTAAATAGATAACCTTCTTCTATATCTATATCTATACCTTTTTTTTTGAGATAAAAGCATAATATATTAAGCAAGCAAGCCGCCTCATTAAAAACCTTTCAATCCCCTTAGGTAGCCTGGTAAGGAAAAGAGTGCGTCTGAAACTTGCTGCTCCAAAATCAAATAATAGTTTGGGGCCTGCTGATAATCCTCCGGAGGCTCAAAACCTCCCAGCCTCCGGCTTCTCTGCATGACACGTGTCTTGTTTTAGCCAAAACCATGACTTTGCTTCGTCACAACAAAAAATTCCCCGCTTTTGCTTCATTGAAGCAAAAACGGTTCGTCTGGAAATAGAAAAAAATAAGACCAGGTGACACAGTGTCATCCAAGACCAAAATCATGACTTTGCTTCGTCGCAGCAAAAAATCCCCCACTTTTGCTTCATTGAAGCAAAAAACGATTCGACTAAAATAGAAGGAGAGTTGCGAATTCGTTCACACTTTGCTTCATCGCAGCAAAAAACTTTCCGCTTTTGCTTCATTAAAGCAAAAAATTATTCGACTGAAAATAAAAAAAGACTCGCCAGAGACTCTCGAAGCAACATACTTCACCGGAGACCTCGCCGGAGATTTCGTAGCAAAAACTTTGTGCTATTGATGGTAAACCGACCTCGTTAGAGACATGGCCGGAGACATTTAGACATTGAAGCAACAATTTTATACTAAAGTAGAAAAATCACATAACATTTGTAGCAAAAAATTTATACTACAGTAGCATCCTCCACTACTCGCCAGAGACATTGCCGGAGACCTCGCCGGAGACATTGTAGCGCAACATTTATACTAAAGTAGCAAAACCATAGAACATTTGTAGCAAATGATTTATACTATTGTAACATCGTCAACTACTCGTTGGCGCAACGCCGACGACATCCTAGCCCCGGCTAGCATCAACATCACTCGCTTCTTGCGCCATCGTTGAGGGTTTGCAGCACAATCGTTGAGCCTTTGGAGCAATGCTGGTGACAGATTGCAGCTCCGTACCACAACATTTGCATCTCCATCGATCCACAACATTTGCATCTCCTCCCGACATCGTTTGTAGCACAGTTCGTATGCGTGTGCATGGGAGAAAGAGGAGGCACGGCCGGGAGCGGCCGTCGAGCGGCGCGGCAGCTACGGGACAACATGAGACTTAAGGGCTCGAGGCGGAACTGCAGTGTGGGTCAGTAGTGTGGTTGGTAGCACCGCCGGTGACTGTTTGCAGCTCCACCGTCGACCACAGGCAGCAATGCGGCCCACCGCGTATCTGCCGTGGGATAAATTCCTCGTGCGACCCGCAATGAGATGCCCTTCAAGCTCCTAAGCCAGATCCGCGCATGGCGTGAGTACCAGGGTGCCGGCCAAAGCATGCTCTTGGTACAGGGCGGCGCGGCGGACGACGACGGGTGCGCTGCAGGGGCAGGGGTAGGCGCGGCGGAGGTCGACGGCGGCGCTGCAGGGGCATGGAGGCGTGGCGGAGGATGGCTGCGGCGCTGCAGGGGCAAGGGAGGCGCGGCGGAGGAAGGCGGCGGCGCTGCAGGGCACATGGAGGCGCGGCGGAGGACGGCGGCGGCGCTGCAGGGGCACGGGGGGGCGCGGGGGAGGACGGAGGCGGCTCCCCCGGCGACGCGTGGTGGTAACTCTCATGGCCTCGTGGGAACGGAGGCGCGCGGTGGTCTTCTCGATCCCATGGAAATGTTGACTTAACAGATGAGAAATTGAGTGGGCCCCATGATAGTATGCGTGTCACGTTGTGGGGCGGAGGATGAAGCCCATCCGACGGCACAACGCCCGGAGGTTGCGGGAGCGCGTGCCTCCGCCTGATATGCAGCATTTTCCTAATAGTTACATCCCCTAAGAGATTGTTCAAAAGAAAGCTAGGGGGTTCATCGACCCAATTACAAGATTCTTTGTTCGAGTAACTAAACTTAGCCAAATCATCAGCTACCTTGTTTGCTTCCCTCGAAATATGTTTAAAAGAAACACTTCCAATTGTAGATGCCAAATCCACACAATCAGCATATACAGCAGCAGATGAATCATTCCACCAGACTTGTTCCCCCGTGCAAGCTTCTATGGTTTCCAGAGAGTCAGACTCAGCTACGGTAGCATTGCAACCAACGCTGATCGCTAGTAATAAACCCCCCTTCATTGTCGCCGCCTCAGCCATCGACGCCGATGCCATATGAGGAAAGAAGGTGCACCTAGCAGCAATGAAGCTTCCCTGGTAGTCTCGAAGAACCACTCCTACAGCACCTGCATGTATATCAGAATGATACGATGCATCAACGTTCAATTTTACCTGACGAGGCTCTGGTCTCATCCATTTGATAATGGGTGAATTTTGCTTCTTCTTGGATGCCTTTGCCGCATTAGCTGTTATAGAAAGGATGGACATCTTGCATCTAAATAACGGGGGTACATCTTCATCATGTGTACGACGATGTCGCATCCACCATAAGTACCAACAAGTGACAGCGACAGTCTCCTTCAGGCCAATATGGTCAAAACCTTGAAGCACATTATCTTCTTGACGAAGAATGTGTTCCAGTACTGCTGATTCTGCTCTATCAACTTGTATAGCATCTTCTATTATTTCCTGCATCCCAAGCAACTCCCACATCTCCTGTGCAACTGGGCAACGAAAAAGAAGATGGAGAATGTCTTCCGCTCCTTGATTACAGATTGGGCACGCTCCACTGGTTCCGATGTGGCGATTGGCCAAGATGCATTTCAGGGGTAGGATCCCATGTAGCGCCCGCCATGCGAATATTTTGACTTTACTTGGAATTTTTAGACACCAGAGAACTTGCCAAACTGGGTTATGGGGGGATCCTCCTGGGAGCGCTAAGTGGTTAGCTCCTGGCCCAAATTGGTGGCGCCACTGAAGATGATATCCAGACCGAACAGTATATCGTCCATGTTTAGTAAATCTCCATGCGATAAAATCATCAAATCCTTGACTATTAACAGGAATTTGGAGGATCCGTCCCACATCAACTGAGAAGAATATTTCGTTTAGGAGTTGCTCATCCCAGTTTCCAGTAAGTGGATTTATGAGCTCCCATACCCTCGCGTACACGGTTCCACCTCTAGGAGTGACGATCATCCTATCTTGACTTGAGGGAATCCAAGGATCTGTCCAGATATTTATTGAATTTCCATTACCCACTCTCCATATCATACCTCTCTTTAAAGTAGGCAAACCGGCTAATAAACTTTGCCAAGTGAAAGAGGAACCCGCCTTTGGACCCGCCTTCAAGATATCACCATGAGGGTAGTATTTGGCTCTTAAGACTCGAGCACATAAGGAATTCGGTTCATTTATGAGTCTCCAAATTTGCTTGGCAAGCATAGCAAGGTTAAAAGAATAAAGGAAGTAAGGTTTCTCCCTAAATTTTTCATCTGTTTTTTAGTATTACCCCTATTTTTTGAACAAAATTACAATAGCTGCCACCGGCTAAGTGCCTAAGTGAAGTTCGCTCCGTACAGATTGTACCGATTGCTACACCGGGCGTTCCTCGATCGGTGGTGATGTCTCTATTCCCGCCTGGGCCACAGGCTATGTTGCTGTGCTGGTGAGCCTGGTATGCACGATGGGCCGCAAGCTACTCCCGTCCAAAAGCTGCGATAGCCACCTGACACGCATGTATCATTTTTGCTTGATAGTCCCACCTCGCCATATTATAAAAAGTTTAACTGGTTTAAATACGTCAATCTTCTTGAAATCAATAAGCCACCTCACTAAGATCTGATTAGAAAGGAATTATAATGGAGCGGAGGAGGATGGCAAGAGATTTGCCCTAGCCTGTGTGGCTTCGAAGTCGGGTATACAGCGGACAAAGAGGAGCAAGAGGAAGGAATTGCGCGTCGGGATGACCCCAGGAATCCAGGATAGGGAGGCGCTGAGCCGGGAGGAGTGAATAGACTAAAATCGAAAGAAGATCAGACGAGGATATATGTGCGCCTGCTGGAGGACGTGCGTGTGCAGCTGGCCTGGGATGCGGCCGGCGCCTGGCTATTGCAAAATTGTTTTTTAGCAAATCTACAATCTTTATTTTTTTAGTCTTAAGTTTAATTGGTGTGCAAATTTTAAACAAAGCTACTTAATTTTAGTTGCGGTGGTATACAAACAATACCAAAATAGTAGAGTAATATAAATCTATATCTAATATACCTCAAGGCGTACCCACTAGCCTGGACTAGGACTCTACAGATTTCATTGAGAATTACTCGCAAATTATCGTAATGAATGTCTCTATCGAGATCCTAGACCTCAAGGCGTACCCACTAGCCTGGACCATCAGAAACTACAACGTTTTCAGCGACCATAGGGGGAGGTTGCACGGTTAGAGCAGATGGTGTGCAACCCCAAGCGATAATAAGTCCTATGTTGCCGATCAATGGAGATGGCTATTGGTGACATGAAGAGTAGCTACGCGGCATCGCTCAGCTAAATGCGCCCGATGACCACCAACCTTGCAACCTAATATTTTTTTCTCCCGTTGGAAAAAGAGGCGATAGGGAGAATATTAGTCTTGAATTGTAGACTTTTTTCATGGATTTTAGATCGCCGGCTACTTTCGGAACAATGAGGTAACACTGGGTCTCTTTTCATTTTATATTTTTTCTCTTCTAAATCAACATATCATGTGTCTAAATGATTTGGTGTTTCAAAATTCAAATAATAGTGGAAATTTTCATAGGAGATCTTGGTTTAATGCAAACTATGATAAAGGTTTATTGTTGCATCGGGATCCCGGAGCTAAGGTTTCTGCCAAAATTTTCGTCCAACTTTTATTTTTCCGGTTTTACCCTCCCACCAATCTGTATAATACATCAAAATGCCATAATACCTGTTCGTTTATTCTTTTCTTTTTGTCTCCTTCTCCTAACAGAGCTGCTCGAGCCGCGCGACTCCCGCTGCCGGCCAAGCAAGTAGTGGATCCAGGGATGATTGAATGGTTCGACTGGTGCTCTCCTCCGCTCCCGTGCTTCTTCCTCGCGAAAATTGGTATCCGCACATGGCACCCATGCCCCTTGAGAAGAGGCGGGGTTCACTCATGTCAGACGAGGAGGCGGCCAGCCTAGAGTTGGACGGCCGCACGAGGTGCAGCACTTGCCGACAAGTAGGGTGAGTCCCCTTGTGTCGTAGGCGCGCGAAGGCAGGGTGGAGGAGCTTGGCCACGGCAGAGGCCACAGGAGGACGTCGCGAAGTCAACGCGTCCAATCGAGAAAATTGCATATTGCTACCACAATTGCGGCTAGGGCTTCAAAAAACTACCACTTTTCAGGTCAACTGCAAAAAACTACCACTTTTGCGTTTAATGGTTTCAAAAAACTACCAGTTCTGTGTAACAATCGGTTTGGCCCATTTGATCAAGTTTTTGACAGAGATGGTCCACCATGTCATTCAGATAGAAAACTTGATCAAATGGTGGGCCATCTCTGTCAGAAACATGATTAAATTGGACCAAACCGAGTGTTACACACAATTGGTAGTTTTCTGAAGCAATTAGACGCAAAAGTGGTAGTTTTTTGCAACTGACCGGAAAAGTGGTAGTTTTTTGAAACCCTAGCCTCAATTGTGGTAGCAATATGCAATTATCTCCGTCCAATCAGATGCGCAATCGAGCAGATCAAATCGAATCTTTGGCAACCGGAATACCTTCTCTCCCATCCGCGACTAGGTTCTCTGCTCGGGCCGCTTCGGACCCTGCCAAGGATGGGCGGAGGGCCAGATGGGGCGAGCGCCGCACCTGGGTTGAGGAGGGGCAAAGTGGGCGGGCGTCGCGCATGGGGAGGCTGGGGACAAGAAGCAACTCGGGATTATTACAACTCGAAATCGTGGCTGATGATCGACTGCGATTTTGAGCTCCTGCAGCTCGTGGATGGGGTGTTCGAGCAATTTCGGCCAGACGGCCACCTCCAGATGCCGCCCCTGCCCTGCTCCAAAATCCGCAAGATGCAGCTAGATGCATGTGCTTGCCCAAAGATCTGGTGGAGGTACTCCAAAACTTCAAGATGAAAGAAGACGGTGGCAAGCATCATCTAGCTGCATCCTACGGGAGATAAGTACTAATTTATCTGCATTCTACAGCAGTAGCAAAATTAAGTTACAATCATCATATTAGCTTGCTATTTACATATGTTGTTTGCTTAGCAATGCATGACTTTTCCCTTGAATACGTTTATCTTGTGAGTTCGTTTGTGGCTGAGTTTGCACCATGATGGTATGTGATTGTAGTTGTAGCGCGTTTCTTGCAACTCTTTTCTGATGGTGTCTAACATAGTAACATGCACATCTCTAAATTATCTTGCAGAAAGTGCAGCCCGAGGAGCATAGTTTACAGGAGATGTGAAGTGTCTATGTTTCAGCTGCACAATTGTCAGGTTAAATACATTTCACCAATAGTTGTTATCGGCTTCTTTATGACCAACTTTTTCTGACCGACTTTTTAAAATGTATATATGGAAATTGGATTTGGAAGAATTTATTCATAGGGCTACCATTCTACCAAAGTGCACTCATTTTGACCATTTATATGAAATTGCATTTCAGAAATAGGAGACATCGGTCTACTATTGCTGTTAACCTCTTTCATCTGTTTGTGCAGATTAAAGAAACCAGTGTACTATTCGTGTAGCTACGTTGAAATTTGTTCGGCCGTAGCAACGCACGGGTTTTGTGCTAGTAATAATAAAGGAAAAATTGTTTCCGTGGTTAGGTCCGTTTGGTCCGCTCAATTTCTTGTTCGTCTGTTGTTTCCGTCGTATGGCAAAAAGAATCGAGACGTCGTGCGTATGGTAAGCTATACAAGAGTTAGCCGAATCCCTATTCGCAAAAAAAAAAAAAGAGTTAGCCGAATCCCAATCAAATTCATACGGCAGCATAGATCGTGTCCTACACCATAATGTAACAGGTTTTTCCTGGCTCGATTCGCAAAAAAAAAAGGGTTTTTCCTTGCCCGATCGAGAAGCCGAATCCCAATAGAATTCATACGGCAGCATAGATCGTGTGTCCTAATCTACACGTACGTGCAAAAATTACGGGGCGTAAAAAAAACTGAACCAGCCCGGTGGCTCCACATCAGCCCGTAACTTTTTTCGTAACAAACCTGCCCGTAAGTCTAGCATTATTGGGTTTTTCCTGGCCCGATAAACATAGCTGCCACCACCGAGAGATCGATCGAGATCTTGACTAGGTTGCCATTGAGGATTATGTGCCGACGCTGAGGCAGGACCGATGATGGTGTAGATGAACTAGGAAAGCATGCATCTCCGGTGGCTGCTGAAGATGGAGAAGCCGCGCTCTGCCGGCCATCTCCCCCATCTGGACCTAGGAGCTCCGCGACGCCGCCCTGGCCGCCTTCTCGACGCCGAGAATCCTGAGGATTCAATCTTTTGTTCTTGCTTCCTGCCCTGATTGTCGCCTCAAATTCAATCTAGGGGGACGAGTTCCATCAGGCAGCCGCCACACTGACTTGCCTCAAATTGATTTCAATTATGCTGCACATTGTGATTACAATCAAGAAGGTTCTCTTGGACTTCTCCCGCATCGGACAAGGGCGGCCGTTCCTTCCAGAAAAGTAACGAGTCTTGCTGAGGCGTGCTCGTGGAGCGGGTAACGGCCGAGACGCCACCGGTGCAGCTTGAACAGAGGGAAAGAGAGAGACAGATCACTGCACCTGGCTGCGGCTGCGTCTCCGACGCTCAAGTCTGTACGTGGTTTCTTTAGATCGGAACCGGCCCAAGTTCTCGATACAAGGTCTCGATCGAAATCGCCTCGAATGGCATCCAAGACTTCTGCTGGCTCCTCTAGGATCCCCGAATTGATTTGGAGAAAAATTCGGAATTCAGGACAACCTGCCGCCAAGCTAGAGGGTGGGCCCTCGGTGGCACTGCAATGGGCCTGAGGCGGGTACGCAGCAGCAGCATCAGCACACCGTCGGCTACAGGAAGCAATACTCGGCCTTCAGATGGAGCAAGGCATCCCGGAGCAACCTCGACGGGACTACGGCTGATCGGTGAATCGACGCGGGACAGGTTCAGGTCCTTCACGTGCGACAAACAACGGCTTGCTGCAGGTTTCGAGGAACGGTGGCATAGGTTCCTGGCCACACAAGACAACGAAGAGAAGAGATGTTTCTCTAAGAATTGCTCAGAAATCAATACGTTTCCTTTTTCTCTACATTCATGCACACTAGCGTCAGTACTCGACATATGTAGTCGTTAGTTTGGTGTTGGGTAAACAAGAAGAGGGTGAAACGTGACTACCTTTGAGTCTTTGACATCTATGGTGCAGAGACTGGGTATAAGATAGACATATGGTGGTGTGAGTTGGAAAATCCAAGAGTTTAACCTTGACTTGCGCTTTTTCATCCAACACATGTACAAGAGTGCCAGCTATCGCTATGGTCTGAATGGAGATTTGGATTGATTTTGATTCATGTAAGTTATTTCTTGCACTTTTTGTCATACATTTTAATTAAACTTATTATAACATTATTGTTTTTTGAGATATTATATGTGGCTATTTTATTTATATGCATGTGAATTATGTTTACACGTGGAGTAAAATACTTAAATATTATTTATTTTATTTAAGGTGGCCGTAGCAACGCACGGGTTTTGTCCTAGTCTTATCAAAAAGTAAACATTACGACGACCGACATAGCTACTATCTTGGAGTTAGTCGTAGGTCGTATAACGCGCTTGATGAAGGAGATTCAGAGCATTTGAACCGTTCGATCTAATCTGAGGCCGCTGCTTCATTCGATCACTTTTCCACTCCTCCCCGCGTATGATAGGATCAATCAAATTGATTCTCACTTAATTAGCCGTAAATACATTTTACTTCTCTATATTTAGTTAGCCGTAATATGAAGTAACAAAAAATGAATCAATCAGATATCAGTTGTCAATTACGCACAATCACGACGTTTAGTCTCCGCCGCAATCACGCACCGCCTCGTACATGCTCTCTACCCATGGTTGCCGCCTTGGAGTATCACCGCGCCTGCCTCAGATGATTCGGCCGTATTCGACTACGTTGTCGCTACTGGATCACGTCGGAGACCCAAGCACCTCGCTTGTCTCCATTCTCGCCTCTCACTACTGCAGAAATGCTTATAGCCTCCGGGTGATTAGTGACAGGCAAAATTATGCCTGTCACTAGTAAGTAAACCAGTGACAGGCACATATAAACCTGTCACTAGTACATAATACTAGTGACAGGCGCATAAAAAGAGATGTCACTAGATCTTTTTCTGCAGGCTAGGCGTGAAGAGAAATATGCTAGCGACGGGCTCGTAAAATAGCCTGTCACTAGCCATTTTATGGAGAGCCGACTAAGTCCACCCGCTCATCCTCTTTTCTAATCAGCCTTTCCTGTGCCCTGCTATTAGGCAGGCCACCAATGCGCCTCCCGATCATAGAAGTTGGTCGAGTCCCGTTCGTATGTCGCTGCGCTCCAGTGCGATATACGAAAATAGGATCAACAAAAGTATATATCTCGGGACGCCAGTTTGGTACCTGGGTAGTGATCCACTTAATTTGGGGTCGATGACCCGGTCTGATAAATTTGGTCGTGGCACTCATCTGCCTCTCAACAAATGTTTTTTTGCAAAACATAAATTTTGCAAATCTCTACTACTTAAAAAAGGGGAAGCGGCTCCGTCGTCAGGCCAATATGTCGTCCGTTTCGTCGCACTTCGTCGCTCCCTTCCGCGTCGCTACATTTTTGCAGTTTCGCCCCTCCCAATTTGGAAATTCAACCAGAATCCAAGAATCCAATCCGGCCCTGTTGGCACCCCTGCCCTTCGATCCCCTCAGCTCTCTCTCTCTCTCGCGCGCGGTCGTCCGCCGGATTCAACGGCGCCATTGCCCCTGCCGCCCTCCACCGCACGAGCGCCTCCTCGCCCTCGCCGATGATGCCTCCAGCGCCGTCTGCCGTTCCCCATCCTTGGGAGCACCGCCTGCCTCCTCCGCGACGCGCCGCCGCCCCGGACTTGGGCACATCGTCCTCGACTGGATCAATGGACGAGGCAGTGTCTCCTCCCACTGATTCGTCCGTTGTGCGTTCCACGGCTGCTGCACAGGCTTGGCGCAGCTTCGAATCGTCAGGGCCCGCTCGACTTCGTCATTCGTGCGCCTCTCTTCGCCACACCTACATCCCGCCGATCTGAGATGACGAAGTTGGGAGGAAGGCCTGACGTGGTTGCTGCTGCTGCTACTTCTTGAGGACTCCACGTAAAGGGCAACTAGATAAGAAGAAAGATAGAAGAGAAGACGAACATAAGAGAAATAACTGAGATCATCAAAATTTGTGTTGCCGTCTCCTCTGGTGACTCTTGCCGTGGCCCTGGCGGCATCCCAATCTGGAGATGGTCTCCATCCATCCCTTGGTCTGCATTCATTCTTATCCCCTTTCCCCATTGTTCAGCTCGACTGGAGATTGCTACACGAGGTATGTGCTAGAAATTTGTGTTGGCTATAAGTTGAATCTGGATGTTGTTGTGAGGTTTCTTCCGTGCACTTTTGATCATCTTTTGGAAACTGCCTCCGACTCCGTGGACATGTCTTTGTTAAGTTTTCACTTATCATCACGGTAAATAGTGACATATAGTAGTGTAGTGGAGATGTCCAATAGTTTACCCATCTGTTGAGCGAGAGGAGCCGTGGGATGTCGTTAATTGAAAAGTTGAGGGAAGAAAGTTGTATTTGATATGCAAAAATCGTGCCAAAGGTTAGTTGCAAGCCTAGCACTTAATTTTTATGTTATTGTGGTCTGCTTTGCTTTTCAAATATTGCATGAATGCCCACCGTCGGATTTTAATTATGGCGATGAAAGAATGTCTCCAGGTGCAGGGTTGGTAGAATTTCCTTCAATGTTATATTCAGAATCAGGTGCATCGTTGGTAGAATTTCCTATGTTATATTCAGAATCGTACTGCTATTTCCGAGCTTTGGTTATTTATTTGTTTTCTCTAAAACTACAGAGTTCCAGTTCAGAATACTGTATTTTGCATGCCCTGTGTTTATCACTTTGCAAACCGGTTATTATTTTGAAGAACAAAAGTCGGCCGCTCGTTGTGATAATATGGAATGATTAGGTCTTACAGGTAGCTACTGTTCGTGATCACATAATCTTTTTTATGTATTTTTACGTCTTGTGAACTGCATGGTGCTTGTGAAATATGGTTTAGGTTGTGGAGGGATGTCCGTATCATATTAGCGTAGCACATGCACATAAGTCAAGCCGAATAAGATAGATATATATCCAGGAAAGCTCCTACCTCATAGGTAAAATCAAAAGCTGTTTTAGACAAGACAGAATATGTGGTGTTGATAGAATGCGGAGAGTACATATTCCAAATTCCTAGCTAGAACGTTCATGAAGACCTGTACTTCCAATAGAACATTTAGATTGCATCTAAAGAATTCTTTTATTTCCTTTAACACTTACTCTAAAGCATTTCCTTGCATAAGATTGAACCTGAAACTTTTAATTATACTGATGCAGTCTACATAGGATTGAACGATGACAGTGAGAGTCCATTACATATATGTATGGGGCACTCTTTGCTAAATACGAAGCTCTAGCGGTATGTGTTTATGATGTACATTTGTATTTATATTGATATGCTGAACTCATACGCACACAAGTTCAGAACATATGATGTAAGCATGCTCTTTTAAACTAATTTAGGCATACCACTATAAGTCTATAACTCATCTTATCCAGTTATCCTGTTTGTATATACACTTTATTACTATCTTAATTGATGCGGCTAGAAAATGAAAATCCGGTTGATGAGAGCGGAGCAGAAATCTCTTATCAAAGAAAAGGTTGGAAGTCCAATATCCTTATCATAGGATTACAAAGGAGATAATTGGAAGTTAATCTATTTTGTGCCTCTTTATTGGTTACTTTTATTGCAGTTACAACTAACGGACTAATAGATGCAGTTAATTAGGTCCCAGGTGGAGGTTGGACCAAGCAGTCATGAGAGAAAAGAAATGACACTGGAGCATCAATTAAATTGGATGCAGAAGCTCAAGCTCACATTGAGAAGCATAGGTACGCCCCTTTATTTGTAATGTTTCTTTTGGACCTAAGTCCGGCTTAATGCTCTCGGTAAAATCTGCATCGGTGAAATCTGCATATTATATATCACTACATATCATTTAGAATCATCGGAAGTTGTTTCTATTTTGATTGCTACAAACTTAGAATTGCTTTTTCATTTATATACATGAAGGAGAAATCTGTATGTATAGGTTGGTTGAGTAGCTGCCCAAGAGCATGAACGAGAAATTTTGTGTCGGCTCGCTAAATAATTCCATGTACTGTATGGCTGACCTGATGTTAAATTGCACATGAGAGTGCAAGGGAATTAGTCCATTCGATCTTGTACTTAGACAATACAGTTTAGGGCAAATTGAGGTGTCGCCCTAGATTTGTTTACTTATTTCAGGTCAAGTAGAAGAGGAATTGGTAAGGAACGAGAAACACTTGCATCGTGTGTCTGCTGTTGTGGGTGCTCCAATTTGTTGTTGACATATGGCTAGCTACTGTTGTCTGCTGGTTATAATTGTGCATCCGAATTTTTGTAAAAGCGGTCTCATCTTGGTTACAACTTAAAGGGTCAGGGTCGATGTGAATCCTCTGAACAGACTCTATGCACAAGCAGGGTAGGTGCACTTGAAAGACCAATCTGAGGGCACGCCGAGACCAGGGGATCATGTCTTAGAATCATCATGGCGCATAAGGTTTGATTCTCATGGTGAGGCTTACGATGTGATGATGCTGACCACCCATTGGTTAGGATGATACTTTTAGCTTCATTTTCATTTTTTTACTTAGTTTGCCCCTTTAATTTTGCTACTCTTGCAGTACACTTGTCTTTTAAGCATTGTGTTCCATCGTCAGGCCGATATGTCGTCCGTTTCGTCGCACTTCGTCGCTCCGAATCGTCAGCGCCCGCTCGACTTCGTCATTCGTGCGCCTCTCTTCACCACAATTACATCCCGCCGATCTGAGATGACGAAGTTGGGAGGAAGGCCTGACGTGGTTGCTGCTGCTGCTACTTCTTGAGGACTCCACAGAAAGGGCAACTAGATAAGAAGAAAGATAGAAGAGAAGACGAACATAAGCGAAATAA
Source organism: Lolium rigidum (assembly GCF_022539505.1). NCBI lineage: Eukaryota > Viridiplantae > Streptophyta > Magnoliopsida > Poales > Poaceae > Lolium > Lolium rigidum. The sequence goes on along the minus strand of NC_061512.1, from coordinate 195,232,739 downwards.
CTGAGATCATCAAAATTTGTGTTGCCGTCTCCTCTGGTGACTCTTGCCGTGGCCCTGGCTGCATCCCAATCTGGAGATGGTCTTCATCCATCCCTTGGTCTGCATTCATTTTTATCCCCTTTCCCCATTGTTCAGCTCGACTGGAGATTGCTACACGAGGTATGTGCTAGAAATTTTTGTTGGCTATAAGTTGAATCTGGATGTTGTTGTGAGGTTTCTTCCGTGCACTTTTGATCATCTTTTGGAAACTGCCTCCAGTCCTGTGGACATGTCTTTGTTAAGTTTTCACTTATCATCACGGTAAATAGTGACATATAGTAGTGTAGTGGAGATGTCCAATAGTTTACCCATCTGTTGAGCGAGAGGAGCCGTGGGCTGTCGTTAATTGAAAAGTTGAGGGAAGAAAGTTGTATTTGATATGCAAAAATCGTGCCAAAGGTTAGTTGCAAGCCTAGCACTTAATTTTTATGTTATTGTGGTCTGCTTTGCTTTTCAAATATTGCATGAATGCCCACCGTCGGATTTTAATTATGGCGATGAAAGAATGTCTCCAGGTGCAGCGTTGGTAGAATTTCATTCAATGTTATATTCAGAATCAGGTGCATCGTTGGTAGAATTTCCTTCGATGTTATATTCAGAATCGTACTGCTATTTCCGAGCTTTGGTTATTTATTTGTTTTCTCTAAAACTACAGAGTTCCAGTTCAGAATACTGTATTTTGCATGCCCTGTGTTTATCACTTTGCAAACCGGTTATTATTTTGAAGAACTAAAGTCGGTCGCTCGTTGTGATAATATGGAATGATTAGGTCTTACGGGTAGCTACTGTTCGTGATCACATAATTTTTTTTATGTATTTTTACGTCTTGTGAACTGCATGGTGCTTGTGAAATATGGTTTAGGTTGTGGAGGGATGTCCGTATCATATTAGCGTAGCACATGCACATAAGTAAAGCCGAATAAGATAGATATATATCCAGGAAAGCTCCTACCTCATAGGTAAAATCAAAAGCTGTTTTAGACAAGACAGAATAGTGGTGTTGATAGAATGCGGAGAGTACATATTCCAAATTCCTAGCTAGAACGTTCATGAAGACCTGTACTTCCAATAGAACATTTAGATTGCATCTAAAGAATTCTTTTATATCCTTTAACACTTACTCTAAAGCATTTCCTTGCATAAGATTGAACCTGAAACTTTTAATTATACTGATGCAGTCTACATAGGATTGAACGATGACAGTGAGAGTCCATTACATATATGTATGGGGCACTCTTTGCTAAATACGAAGCTCCAGCGGTATGTGTTTATGATGTACATTTGTATTTATATTGATATGCTGAACTCATACGCACACAAGTTCAGAACATATGATGTAAGCATGCTCTTTTAAACTAATTTAGGCATACCACTATAAGTCTATAACTCATCTTATCCAGTTATCCTGTTTGTATATACACTCTATTACTATCTTAATTGATCCGGCTAGAAAATGAAAATCCGATTGATGAGAGCGGAGCAGAAATCTCTTATCAAAGAAAAGGTTGGAAGTCCAATATCCTTATCATAGGATTACAAAGGAGATACAGGGAAGTTAATCTATTTTGTGCCTCTTTATTGGTTACTTTTATTGCAGTTACAACTAACGGACTAATAGATGCAGTTAATTAGGTCCCAGGTGGAGGTTGGACCAAGCAGTCATGAGAGAAAAGAAATAACACTGGAGCATCAATTAAATTGGATGCAGAAGCTCAAGCTCACATTGAGAAGCATAGGTACGCCCCTTTATTTGTAATGTTTCTTTTGGACCTAAGTCCGGCTTAATGCTCTCGGTAAAATCTGCATCGGTGAAATCTGCATATTATATATCACTACATATCATTTAGAATCATCGGAAGTTGTTTCTATTTTGATTGCTACAAACTTAGAATTGCTTTTTCATTTATATACATGAAGGAGAAATCTGTATGTATAGGTTGGCTGAGTAGCTGCCCAAGAGCATGAACGAGAAATTTTGTGTCGGCTCGCTAAATAATTCCATGTAATGTATGGCTGACCTGATGTTAAATTGCACATGAGAGTGCAAGGGAATTAGTCCATTCGATCTTGTACTTAGACAATACAGTTTAGGGCAAATTGAGGTGTCGCCCTAGATTTGTTTACTTATTTCAGGTCAAGTAGAAGAGGAGTTGGTAAGGAACGAGAAACACTTGCATCGTGTGTCTGCTGTTGTGGGTGCTCCAATTTGTTGTTGACATATGGCTAGCTACTGTTGTCTGCTGGTTATAATTGTGCATCCGAATTTTTGTAAAAGCGGTCTCATCTTGGTTACAACTTAAAGGGTCAGGGTCGATGCGAATCCTCTGAACAGACACCATGCACAAGCAGGGTAGGTGCACTTGAAAGACCAATCTGAGGGCACGCCGAGACCAGGGGATCATGTCTTAGAATCATCATGGCGCATAAGGTTTGATTCTCATGGTGAGGCTTACGATGTGATGATTCTGACCGCCCATTGGTTAGGATGATACTTTCAGCTTCATTTGCATTTTTTACTTAGTTTGCCCCTTTAATTTTGCTACTCTTGCAGTACACTTGTCTTTTAAGCATTGTGTTCCATCGTCAGGCCGATATGTCGTCCGTTTCGTCGCACTTCGTCGCTCTGAATCGTCAGCGCCCGCTCGACTTCGTCATTCGTGCGCCTCTCTTCGCCACACCTACATCCCGCCGATCTGAGATGACGAAGTTGGGAGGAAGGCCTGACGTGGTTGCTGCTGCTGCTACTTCTTGAGGACTCCACAGAAAGGGAAACTAGATAAGAAGAAAGATAGAAGAGAAGACGAACATAAGAGAAATAACTGAGATCATCAAAATTTGTGTTGCCGTCTCCTCTGGTGACTCTTGCCGTGGCCCTGGCGGCATCCCAATCTGGAGATGGTCTCCATCCATCCCTTGGTCTGCATTCATTTTTATCCCCTTTCCCCATTGTTCAGCTCGACTGGAGATTGCTACACGAGGTATGTGCTAGAAATTTGTGTTGGCTATAAGTTGAATCTGGATGTTGTTGTGAGGTTTCTTCCGTGCACTTTTGATCATCTTTTGGAAACTGCCTCCAGTCCTGTGGACATGTCTTTGTTAAGTTTTCACTTATCATCACGGTAAATAGTGACATATAGTAGTGTAGTGGAGATGTCCAATAGTTTACCCATCTGTTGATCGAGAGGAGCCGTGGGCTGTCGTTAATTGAAAAGTTGAGGGAAGAAAGTTGTATTTGATATGCAAAAATCGTGCCAAAGGTTAGTTGCAAGCCTAGCACTTAATTTTTATATTATTGTGGTCTGCTTTGCTTTTCAAATATTGCATGAATGCCCACCATCGGATTTTAATTATGGCGATGAAAGAATGTCTCCAGGTGCAGGGTTGGTAGAATTTCCTTCAATGTTATATTCAGAATCAGGTGCATCGTTGGTAGAATTTCCTTCGATGTTATATTCAGAATCGTACTGCTATTTCCGAGCTTTGGTTATTTATTTGTTTTCTCTAAAACTACAGAGTTCCAGTTCAGAATACTGTATTTTGCATGCCTTGTGTTTATCACTTTGCAAACCGGTTATTATTTTGAAGAACAAAAGTCGGCCGCTCGTTGTGATAATATGGAATGATTAGGTCTTACGGGTAGCTACTGTTCGTGATCACATAATTTTTTTTATGTATTTTTACGTCTTGTGAACTGCATGGTGCTTGTGAAATATGGTTTAGGTTGTGGAGGGATGTCCGTATCATATTAGCGTAGCACATGCACATAAGTAAAGCCGAATAAGATAGATATATATCCAGGAAAGCTCCTACCTCATAGGTAAAATCAAAAGCTGTTTTAGACAAGACAGAATATGTGGTGTTGATAGAATGCGGAGAGTACATATTCCAAATTCCTAGCTAGAACGTTCATGAAGACCTGTACTTCCAATAGAACATTTAGATTGCATCTAAAGAATTCTTTTATTTCCTTTAACACTTACTCTAAAGCATTTCCTTGCATAAGATTGAACCTGAAACTTTTAATTATACTGATGCAGTCTACATAGGATTGAACGATGACAGTGAGAGTCCATTACATATATGTATGGGGCACTCTTTGCTAAATACGAAGCTCCAGCGGTATGTGTTTATGATGTACATTTGTATTTATATTGATATGCTGAACTCATACGCACACAAGTTCAGAACATATGATGTAAGCATGCTCTTTTAAACTAATTTAGGCATACCACTATAAGTCTATAACTCATCTTATCCAGTTATCCTGTTTGTATATACACTCTATTACTATCTTAATTGATGCGGCTAGAAAATGAAAATCCGATTGATGAGAGCGGAGCAGAAATCTCTTATCAAAGAAAAGGTTGGAAGTCCAATATCCTTATCATAGGATTACAAAGGAGATACATGGAAGTTAATCTATTTTGTGCCTCTTTATTGGTTACTTTTATTGCAGTTACAACTAACGGACTAATAGATGCAGTTAATTAGGTCCCAGGTGGAGGTTGGACCAAGCAGTCATGAGAGAAAAGAAATGACACTCGGAGCATCAATTAAATTGGATGCAGAAGCTCAAGCTCACATTGAGAAGCATAGGTACGCCCCTTTATTTGTAATGTTTCTTTTGGACCTAAGTCCGGCTGAATGCTCTCGGTAAAATCTGCATCGGTGAAATCTGCATATTATATATCACTACATATCATTTAGAATCATCGGAAGTTGTTTCTATTTTGATTGATACAAACTTAGAATTGCTTTTTCATTTATATACATGAAGGAGAAATCTGTATGTATAGGTTGGTTGAGTAGCTGCCCAAGAGCATGAACGAGAAATTTTGTGTCGGCTCGCTAAATAATTCCATGTACTCGTATGGCTGACCTGATGTTAAATTGCACATGAGAGTGCAAGGGAATTAGTCCATTCGATCTTGTACTTAGACAATACAGTTTAGGGCAAATTGAGGTGTCGCCCTAGATTTGTTTACTTATTTCAGGTCAAGTAGAAGAGGAATTGGTAAGGAACGAGAAACACTTGCATCGTGTGTCTCGCTGTTGTGGGTGCTCCAATTTGTTGTTGACATATGGCTAGCTACTGTTGTCTGCTGGTTATAATTGTGCATCCGAATTTTTGTAAAAGCGGTCTCATCTTGGTTACAACTTAAAGGGTCAGGGTCGATGCGAATCCTCTGAACAGACTCTATGCACAAGCAGGGTAGGTGCACTTGAAAGACCAATCTGAGGGCACGCCGAGACCAGGGGATCATGTCTTAGAATCATCATGGCGCATAAGGTTTGATTCTCATGGTGAGGCTTACGATGTGATGATGCTGACCGCCCATTGGTTAGGATGATACTTTCAGCTTCATTTGCATTTTTTTACTTAGTTTGCCCCTTTAATTTTGCTACTCTTGCAGTACACTTGTCTTTTAAGCATTGTGTTCCATAATTTTTTTTAGGTATGTTTGATGTAATGTGTTATGCATTTTTTACCGATGGGGGGAGACAGTTGCACTTGTTATTCCTGCTTTCTAACTTCATTTGCGCGAGGAGATAAAGTAACTATAAGTTTCTATATTTGTGAATCCTTGCAGAGAACCTGTCGATGATGAGGAAAATACAAAGTAGGAGGAGAAGAACAAGGATGTTGATCATGTAATTCTGCTTTGCATGTTGTTTCAGTTAGATTCAATTATTGACTTGTATTAATTTATCTCTGATGATTTTATCATTTGTTGCATTAATTCAGGATAAGGTGAGATCATGGTTTAGCAACCCAGGAGTTGGTGGTAGAGTTGGCAAGTATCTTACAACTCGGACATCTGGCTCTTCTGATGCCACTGGAAATGCCACTTCAGCAAATGGTTCAAGCAAGAAGAGAAAAGCGAAGGTGTTGATCATAGTATTTAAATTTCCCATAAAGCTCACAGAATGTTAAGGCCTCTCCGTGATCTACTTTCATTAGTCAGAACATAAGCGACATGTTTTTGTGCACCATCATGTTCTATTTTGAGATACGGTACATCAGTACTAGATTCAACACTTGGGAAGTAATTTTCTCGCTTTGGTAGTTTTACCTTATATTTTTGTATAACCAGTTCTTCGAAAACTTGAAAATATGATCTACTCGAGCTGAAAGTATGTACATATAGCCTACTTTTGGCAGATATTTCTTTCCCGCTCATTATTGTCAGGAAGTAATACAATATTTCTACTGTTAGATTTATCTTTCATTGTCCTATTGCCTACATTCTAATCACATTATTACTTCTCCATATTTATGTTCAGACTCAGAGGCTCTCCAGAACCAGATGGGTACCCATTTACTGATTCCCCAGACCATGATGAGTTGATGACGTAGGTGATTTTACTTATGCTAGTGATGTCATAAAGTCACTTAGCCAGCATACTTGATGTTTGGCATGAAGTGAATTAAATGGCATCCTAGCTAATTAGTTCGTTTATATCATTGATGTCCTCCATCATACTTCAATTGATAATATAGAAATTTCTTTCAGATTCAGATGAAGGAGAACCGGCATTATGAGATACTACTACCATTTTATTCATCTTTCGCTATGAAATAGCAACCAACAATACTCATTTACCATGATTAACTTCCATTTCATATCTCGCTATGAAAAGCAACTGGTAATATTTTTGATTCTCAAATATGTCGTGTTGGCAGTCAACTAACTAAACTCATAAGTGTTATGATGTTTATTGCTTTTTTCAATGGAAGACCTGAAGGCCACAAGGAAAAAAGATGTTGTACAAGTGACTGCACTACCAGTAAAACGTATCAGTCAGTAGTCCAATCAGGCATCAGCAGTCGATGATTTCAATCATGGATTTTAGCGCATAGCAGAATCCTATAAAAATGTGTCAAGGTTTCCCGTGACACTACATAAAAATGCGCATATCAATAAACATCATAACACTTATGAGTTTAGTTAGTTGGCAGTCAACACTTATGCAACTAACTAAACTCATAAGTGTTGGCAGTCAACGTTTCCTGTGACACTACATTGAAAAGAAAAGCTAACACAAACCTTTTTATCTTGGTGCAGGTTTTCTTCTTCTTGGATTGGGTGAAATACCTGTTAAATGATGTCAAATTATTTAAGTCATTCCTGACAAGCCTTCACACCTTGCTCTTTGGATTGGTACTGCGTCAGGTCACATATTCCCTTAGAAGAGGTAACATGTGACAAGATTTTACTTCAACCTGGTGAAATGTGAAACATTTCTTAAATGTTGTAAGTAGTGTCACATGAAACATTGTATGTGCTAAAGTGTCATTTAAATTTGATCATCAGGGACATTATGTTGTTGGATTCACAGAGTGATAAGATTGTGACTGAAAGATTTGTTTAATTTGGTTTTTATTCCTTTTCAAACATAATTATCGATATGAGAGATTTGTGCTGGTGTTCGTCTTTCTCAAAAAGAGAACCTGACCTGAAACCATATATTATTTTCTACTTCGTATTTTGTTATGCTATATCCATGATTGAGTTATAGGGAAACCAATATAGCGAAAAGGAAAAAACATGGGATGCATAGTTGAAAATTATTTACTGACACCACTGGCAAATAACTATCATGTACATTTTGTCAAAAATAGGCATGCATGATTAATGTCTCTATATCTATAAATTATTTGAAAACTTTACATGTACATAACAATATGTACTTAAGAGGTGAGAAACAACTTATTCATAAGAGGTGAATGACATGTACTCTCCTAATTAGTATGGAACCATTAAAATATTTATGCGCCCGTAGCAACGCACGGGCATTTTACTAGTAAGAATAAAAATTACGGGTATGCAGGTCCTTGTCAGCCCACTACCACGTCAGTTATGACCCATCGCATCTGCTTCTTCCCCGCGATGCACCCCACCCCAATCACACTGGTAAAAAAAGGCAATCCAATTCTTCATCTATTCAAGTCAAGCGGCGCCTCGACCTTCCCTTGCAACTACCCAGGCGGCGACGGAAGAACGGAGCACCACAAGCCGCAGTGGGACGGCGGCGTGAGATTGAAATCATTCGGCTGGCCGCCGGCGTACACTGTACAAATAAGGTGCATAGGCGGACTTCGGTGGGATATTACTGGTTTTCTCTTGCGGAAGGACGGACTGCAGAAGCGATTGAACGGGGTTGTGACCCGGCCACGACCCAGGTCGACGCGCCGTCGTTCCCGACCCTCGATCTGGATCGATCGGCCCTGGGTCGTCGAACGCGCCATCGATCCCGTTTCCGGCTACGACGGCCGTGCATCCCAACACCGCCCGCCCGACCGTCTCCGTGAAGCTGTTGTGCCGCCGTCTTCACTAGCCAGATGCAGCCGCCTCCCGATTGGTTAGTAATCAGTTGTTTTGCAACGTTTCATCCATAGCAATTGGAGAGCGCTGATAATCCTTCGGAGGTTTGAAAGCCCCGAACCTCCGCCTCCGTAGCCGTCTGATCACTCTAAAGGGAGCGCTCGTGTCCGTTGGATTAGAACAGGCACAAGTCGCTTTCTTCGCACGTGGGTGGACCCCAGCACCGCACCAGATTGCAGAGTAAAAAGGAGACAGTCCGGCCGTCGTCTCCTCGAGCGCAGGAAGCCCATGTGTGCCTCCGCGCATGATCTTCGGAGCGCCGCGCGCGGCGCCGGGCGGTGGGTTTGCAGCAAGGAGGTGGCGCCAACAATGGTGATGTTCGTCGCTTTGTAGGTCCGGCGTTCGCCACATGCAGCTCGGGTGAGGCACCTTTGCAGCTCCGACGTTCATTGCTTGCAGCTCTGACGGTGCATGTTTGCAGCTCCGACGTTCACCGCATGCAGCTCAAGTGACGCACCTTTGCAGCTCCGGCGACGCACCTTTGCAGCTCCGGCGGTCGCCGCATGCAGCTCGGGTGAGGCACCTTTGCAGCTCCGACGTTCATCGCTTGCAGCTCTGGCGGAGCATGTTTGCAGCTCCGGCGTTCGCCGCATGCAGCTAGAGTGACGCACCTTTGCAGCTCCGACGTTCACCGTTTGCAGCTCCGGCGCGCCGCTTATATCTCCGGCGATGCACCTTTGTAGCTCCGGCGTCACCGCCTGCAGCTCCGGCGACGCACCTTTGCAGCTCCGGCGTTCGCTGCTTGCAGGTCCAACGACACACCTTTGCAGCTCCGGCGTTCGCTGCTTGCAGCTCCGGTGGCGCACGGCGGCGCACCTTTGCATCTCCGCCGACTCACCTTTGCAGTACTGTCAACACACATTTACTGCTACGGCGAGGCACCTTTTAAGCTCCGGTGGCGCATCGCCGCAAGCTTTGCAGCATGAGGTATGGCTGATAGCATCTGCGGCGTCGCCAGCTTGCGGCATCAACGGCGACTCTTCGGAGCTTTGATACAGGCAGCAAGGAGGCAGCGCCGACAATGGCTCCTAAGAGGTCACTGCCGCTTGGGGCAGCAAAGCCTACGAGATGGCAGAGGCACTGTCGCCTGTTTCAACAGTGACGGCGCCATGCCGGCTGGAGGAGGAGAGGAGGCGGCGCTAAAGCGTAGACAGACAGCCGTCATCGACGCGGCGAGCGTGCAGGCGCGGGCGCCGTCGCGAGCAGTGAGATGAGATGAAGACCAAGAGAAGGGGATGAGGGAGAGGTCGGGAGGATAAGGTTGGCGTGGCCTTGTGGTGGACGTGGTCGTTCAGCCACGAAAGGGACACGTGGTGGGCGGTCGACCCGGAGGTTCCTGTCGATGCAACCTCCGCCTGATCCGAAGTATTTTCCATAGCAATTTCTAGAGCAGTGTCCGTGGCTGACTCGAAAAGGAGCAAATTTTCCGGGGAAGACTGAGTAGGATCAGGTCTTAGATAGGATCTATGAGATCAATTTTTTTGCAAAGACAAAACATGTTTAAAAAATCTGAAAAAAAATCACAACACACATCTATGTTATATATGCAACGCCAAAAATTTGCAACTTCAAATTCGACATACATTTGGAGAGACAAAAAAGATAAATCTGAGTGTGAATAGTGTGAAATACTACTCAACCAGATCTGACACTATTCACATTAGAATTTGTCTTTTTTGTTTCTCCAAGTGTAGATCAGATTTTAGGCTGAAATTTCTTGGAGTTGTAGATACAACCTATATGCATGCTGTTTATTATTTTCAGATTTTTTCGCCTGTTCAAAGTATGTTTTTTCTGGGTTGATCCTATGATCCTACCTAATGGAGAGATCCTATACAAGTCTCTCCCCAGATTTTCCTATCTTTGCAGTTTGGATCAGGGAGTAGGCCTCACGTACGTATGTGGGATTGAGGGCCAGGAGGTTTTCTTTTCACAAAATTGTCGGGCAAGCTGTAATGTACGTGTTCTATTCTCATAGTTTATATCTACTACTGCAGAAGTGGAGATTCGTTACTTTTTAATTCTTGGCCTTTTTGGTATCCATCTATTGCTACTATGTATCTTTTTGTTTGGCTATATCTATTATCTGTAACCTTTGAGGTATACGGGAAAGAGCTGAAAACTACAGGGGCAGTAGGAAATAGCTTAATTCTTTCTAGCTGTTTATCTGGAGCATGTGGAGTCATAGGCATGTTTGGGCCATGTATCCTATGATTTTGTGTAGCGAGGTCTGATGCTAATCAGTCATGTTAGGCTTAGCTTAGAAAAGATGCTACTGTTAGATAAATATCCTTGGACTTTACATGTGACTGAACTGCTATATTATTTCTTTATATAACACTAGCCAGGAACACATTCTTTGGGTGGTCTATATCATTTACACTCGTGCTATTTCCGTAGAAAAGGGGAATATGAGTGGTTCTTATGGTATGCTCGTAACTGAATTGAACATGACTGTGGTCTAGTCCATTAGATGCTTATAACTTGACCCTTGTGTCATTCGGAGTTTACTAATTGTCAGTATTTCATGGATATATAAGGCATTACTGGGCACACGGCCTAGAGGAACTCAAGTGAACAACAAAGCTAATAGGTACACTCTCTCTCCCTCTCGGGTTAATTCCAGATTAGTTATAGTGTATGCATCTTCAAGTAGTTGCTGCACCAGCAAATGATGATATCATTACTCTCTGATTTGTATTGTATTAATTAGCAGAATGTCCATAAAATCTTTTGCATGGCCCTGCTTGTCTCCAAATGCACCTACAACATCCCATTTTGTAGTTTTATCCATGATCTGCTAGAATCTGAATTTCTTACCACAAACAGTGAACATGTCACCTCCATTCTCTTGTTGACTACAAAGCTGTGTAAGTGTGATCCTTTTTTTGTCCTTAACTATAAAATATTTTGGTGAAAATAGAGGGAACCTAATTGTCATAGCCAAGCGACTAGCATGTCTATGCTTATTCTTATGAGAATTTATCTACCTCGAGAGAAAACAAGGATACTCCACTTTCCACTTCCACAAACTTTCACCATATGATGATTTAACATTATACACATTTTTCTGAACCAACGATGATATATTCCTCCCTCTTTGAGCAGAGCCTTTCAACTAAAGTTGTGAGGCATACAATATCATTCCTAATATGGTGTGTAATGATTAATGAACTTATTTAATTTGATATATGTACATGTTTTTCTAGCTATTGGTTCTTTTGGTTAAAATTTATGAATATCTTACGTATATTTCTAGAAACTTATATCTTTTGTTAAATAGCTCTTGGGAGTTTCATCACAACGCATTCTAAATGCAACAGACAATTGAAGTACAACGGATTTGACTTTCTATGCGTTATGAATGTCCATTAGCTAATATGTGATGCAAGTGGTGGCTATAGAACTTCAAAAGATAGTTACACAGATATAAGATTTATAATTTCGTGGGTTCATGCTTTGAAAATTTGGCCGCATGAGTTTAGGTATTATTTTCCACTATAATGTTTCATTCTACACTTAAGGTTTGATATTAAGCGATTTTTCTGTGGCAGGGTATTAGCGATGACGCTCTGAAGTTGTGAGACTTGCACAATTGTGTTCCAATGAAGGATGTTGCTGCAATATTATGAACGGGCCAAGTTATCACAGAATGTCTTATATGATCTGTTTTAGATGTCGCTTACATTAGATATGCTTTATCTGGTAAAAATGGTACCAATAGAATGAGTGGGTGTTCTTAAAGATCTGCATTGATCATTAGAGCTTGTCAATGTTCCGGTGTAAGTTAAATATCTTAGAAGTATTTAAACTTTCTGTAAGTGATCTTCAACTTTGACTTTGGAGTGATATGTCCTGTGTAATACACATGATTTATATGGTGCTTTCATTGAATTTAATATTATTCTTCCTAATGAATGATATACCGGTATGCGCCGAAAACACAATTTTTTTTAATACTGAAATTCATACTAGTGACAGACACGATAATGGGCTTGTCACTAGAGAATCCAACATGGATGCGACCTTTGATCATGCCAGTGACATGCATATTTTTTTGCCTGTCACCCATCACTAATGACAGGCAGTACCGGTGACTGCATACTAGTGACAGGCACCTTGCCTGTCACTGATGAGCAAAAAGTGCATGTCACTGATAAAGGTATCTGCAGTAGTGTCTATGCATCGCGAGAGGAGGCAAAGACGGCCATGCGTGAGGACTGAGGAGGAGTAGGGAAGGGTGGCACGCTCAGAGGACGGCCACACGCGAGGAGGAGTAGGGAAGGGTGGCCGGCCGTAGGATTTCGAAGCAGGAGTTGGGGCCCTCACAGCCAGGTGAGGAACCTGAAGGAGAGCGAACGAGGTGTATGACGACACCAGTGGAAAGGTATGCGAGGTGCCCTAGCAGTACGGCTTGGTGGCGGAGTATACTGCCGTCGAGGAGATGTTGGTTGCTCTCATCTCGAGCCGAAGAACATGGACTTTGCACAAAGCAGGCATGTCGCTCGTCATCAAGACCGCTCATGAAGGCCAGCTTCCGCTTCATTTAAGTCAGAAGGTGCGTTTGGAGAACTCAGCTTTTGTCCAATTTCAGGTACAACTCAGAAAAGGTATTCATTGTGCAGTTTGATTTGAAGAAACATACAAGAGAGAAAGATTGCTGTTTGTTCACTTAGAGCATCTCCACCGGCGCGCCCCATAGCGGTCCCGATAGCGTTTTGGGGGCCGGCAGCAAAAATGGGCTCACACCGGCGCGCCCCAAATAGTGCCGGCGCATTTTCGAGCCCAATAGAAGCGCCGGCAACTCCGTGCCAGCCCCTTGGCGAAGGGCGCGCCGGTGCCTCGCGAGGCGAAATTTTTTGGGCGTGGGAGCCACCTGTCAGCCACACATCCCAAAAGTTGACGCCAGCGGGGAGTGGCGGGGCCGACGCGTCAGGGGGACATTCATTTTTAACCTAACCGTCGCCTACCTCGTGACGGAAGTTATTGGCGCGCAACGACGGTAAAGTTTTCGCAGACGTGCATCGACCCGTCTCGTCACGCCTAGCTCTTCGTGCCGACGTTAATGAGCGCCACCGCTCCCCTGCCTCCCTCCTGCCTATAAAAAGGGCGCTCTCGCATCGCCCCCCCATACAAATTCTAGCGCCTCTCTCCCCAATCCTATCCACCACCCTCTCAAGAGATGACACCATGGCTGGTAGAGGCAGAGGCCGAGGCCGAGGTAGCGGCCATGGTCGTGGCCGCGGCAGAGCAGCATGCTTGTCGTCGCCTGCGACGCCGTCGTCTTCATTGTCGGACCTGCAGGAGGAGGAGCGGGAATTGCTGTTCGAGTTCGCCGTCGTCCTCAAGGGCGACCCACTCGGCATCCAAAGGTTGCCGGACAAGTTCGTCGTCTTCGTCGCCGACAACGAGTCGGCCGCGCTGCATCTGCGGGAGGCTGACTGCGATTGCTGTCGGTGGCCGATGGACGTGTTCTTCGACTGGCGCGGCAAGATGTACCCCCACACCGGATGGGAGAAGTTCGCGCGCTACCACGACCTCGAAGCCGCCTGCGTGCTCACATTCTCCTACCTTGGCGGGGCCGATATGAGCGTCAAGGTGTTCGACGAGACGCATTGCCGGCGGCACTACCACAACGACACAGATGAGGAGGACGACTGAGTGTTTTTTCTTCGTAGCGAAAGAAGGCACGAAAGTTTCTGGATATTCTTCCTCGAAAGGACCAACATGGCTATCATCACCAGCTGGATTTTCCAGTTTGGGTGACTGGGAGTGTCTGAGAGTGTTCTTTTTTGACAGCAAACACACGAAACCTGCGATGCCAACTGACAAGGTATTGACTTGTCAATGCCTACAAGTTGTAGACTAGGGTTTCGCGGAAAGTATAGGGCAAGTAAATCTCGAAGGTTTCAGCCGAAAAGGTACTCGACTGCTAAAAACTAGGGTTGTGTTGACAATGAATCGATCCTTTCTTTCTCGCTCGACTCCGCCTTATATAGGAGGCGGAGCCGAGGGTTTCGTGCCGTACAAGTTACAAACAGCGGGAGAGTCTTTGAGTTCGTGCCTATGTCACCAACACTAGTTAGGTTTTCTCATTTTCTAATTTTTAATTTGTGTCAACCATGGTTCAAACTATGTATTAGTTTGTGAAAACCATGTTCCAAACTATATCTTAGTTTGTGTAAACTTTGTTCCGAATTATGTATTAGTTTGTGGAAAGTTCCTCCTCTTTATTTGAATTTCTATGCTTTTATTTGAGATTTTAATTCAAATCATCTATCGGGGCCACCGGTTTGGGGGCGCCGGTGTGGGAACAACACCCCCAAATTGAGGATACAGTGCCGCCCCCCATAGGGCAGTGCCGGCACCTCTACCGGTGACTATTTAGGGGCGCGCCGGTGAAGATGCCCTTAGTTTATGTAACTACAAAACTAACTATTATCCATAGGTAATTTAGTTGGGATTGAATGACATGTTACTATTTAGGAGACAATCTGATTGGGCAGATTGCAAATGCTATGCATCCTGCTGCAAAGGCCAATGAGACTAGTCATAGTGGGAAGTAATATAGAGTAGTAACATGCACATGTTACTACTCTATGTTATTACCTTCATAGTGGTTAGTAACATCAAAGTAGTATCATAGATGTTTTCATTAATTAGCTTGTAGACAAATTGTATCTTGGTAAGTGTGATGTCACAGTAACTAGTTATGTTACTCTATCCTCCTCTCTCCTCATTAACTCACTACCACATAAGCAAGTTTGGTGAGTTGGACACTTAGTCCCTCCATCCATAAATAAGTGTACATGCGGGTTCTTCAAGATAAATTATGAAGTGAAGTAAAAAATGCACTGGGAAAATGCTTCTCTTTAATTATTTCACCTCCAATGAGCTAAGTGCTTGTAGAAAACAAGGATAACATGTGCTCAATATTATTGGGTTTAATTTCCATGCAATGAGAGAGAAGCAATTAAACTGTATTGGGAAGATAGAAGTACACTCTTCTGTTGACAAAGTTTAGTGCTAGATGTCCACTTATTTATGGACGGAGGGATTAATTACAGTTACTCCCATTATGAGTAGTCTGAAAGCCGCACGTCAAATGGATCCTGCCATGGCTATGTTGTGTCACATTTTGTGATTTCTACGTACAATCAAGATTTTGGATTAACATCTTTATTTATCTATACAAACACATTCAGTTTTTTGAAACTTCAAATAAGCTTTATGATATTTTTTTTTATTTTGAATAAAGTGCTACATGCAGATCAGGATCATAGTATCCCATCATCCTTCCTCGATTGAATCAGAAGGATATATTAAGAAGATCAACAGCTAAAGGCTGAAGTCACGTATCCTTTTTTTTTTTTCCTTTCTCGCGATGGCTCTAATCCCCTTCCTATTGCTTCATTATTCGTCCTCTTATGTGGAGATTGGAGATATACTTGCATAGTTGCAGAAATACAGTTCATTTTTGGGCATTACTTTTTCTCGAAATAGAGGCTATGCCGCAGCCTCTGCATCAATCGATGCATATATCTATTTTATTTTATTTTATTCAACAACGAGTCTAACAAAATTGTATATCAAGAATCCTATAGCCACCACATAACATCTACACCCGACAATGAGTTGAAAACATGGTAATATGGCATTTGCTCTGAAAACGCAAAACTCATCATCAACTAGAAGCCGGGAACATTGCATACCCCGAGACACCATCTAAGAGAAACGGGAGCGATCATCTAGTCTAGCAGACTCTTAGCGAGTACCTCATGCACACGCTACCGAAGTCGTCCCCTCCATCGAACCCCTGAGCAATCTTCAGGATAAAAATCGGCACAATCTTCATCGTTCCTGCTGTCGATGCTGCAATGACGCTAGACGGCGCAACCTCCTTGCGCGTGTACAACGTCACACGCCCGTCGCCGAGAACCCGTTGAGACACACCGCCAAGACCCACCGCCGTCGATGCTGTAGATGAAACACCGCTCCACCCACAGACCTCTCCAGGCACCAGGAGTTCCAAGAGGATGCCCCCAAAGCGTAAGCGACACTGATAGCGCCGTCATCGTCTGATTCGGGAGACCCGGATCTAGGGTTTCCCTCGAAACATGCAGCAACAGGCGAGAGATATGCAGCCACAACACCTTCAACAAGGTAACGACGTCAAAGGACGCTGCCATCGTCGGTTGGATTCTCTTCAGCTACATAGACGAATGGTGCGGCGCCCTTGGAACTAGGGCGAGGGAGCAGGGGCTCCCTTCAGCTACATAGAGGGATTATGACATTCTATCCTTTGGATTAAGAGCGGGCTGGATTCTCTTCGTGTTTGGCTTTGCCTTGTGGATGAGGACTGTGACGATCAAATTGTGTGTATTGTGTATTCTATGTTTGCTTGTGTGCGTTCGTGTCTTGTAAGTTGATACCTCAACATTTTTTATCTTTAGCCATTCATGGATTTATTAATTTTAAGCCGGACACGTGCGTCTTTAGTTAAAAAAATAGTCTCAAGCCATTGTAGATGCTCCAACCCAATATTTCAGGTTCATATATGAGAAATACTTAGATACCTAAATAAATTAGCATGTCACAATATATTTGTTCTAGTACAACTCAATTTTATATAGATCGAGGACCAGTGGCACATATATGCCACGAAGATAGACAGAGAAGAGAAGAGTTTACATGCATGTTCCATCACTTAAGACGACTTGAGCAGGCGTACGAACTCGTTGAGCTTGAGGATCTCCTGCACGCCGGGCCTGTTCGCTGCTTTCTCATACACCTCGGCGAGGTACGTCCCCGGGGCGCCCCTGATGTCTTTGCCGTCTATAAAAAGGTTGTAGTTCATGCCGTTGACGACCTGGCCCTCCGCCTTCACTACCTTGCCGAACTGCACGTCGTCCTTCTCTCCCGACTCCTTGTTGTGCTGCCTCACAGCCCACTCTCCCAGGCCCCGTACATGGTCATCCACGACCATTTCAACGTACCCTCCTGCCATATCTTCGGCCCTCGCTGGCCCGCTGACGGCGGCCGTCATGGCGGTGACCACGGCGGCGGCACCGAACACCACCGCTCGGCGGCTTGATTCTTGGCCACCTTGTTCGTGGCAGCGGACGGCTCTGGCGACCATAGCGAGGCGGCTCCGCCTGCGGGGCGCACCAACACAGCGCCTGTCGGGAAGCTGGGACGGACAGCGTCGTGTTGATCAGGGCTGCCATTGTTGCTAGATAGCTAATGGTTTGCACTTTGTAGCTACTACTTAGATTTTGTACTTGTTGCTGGTGGGTTCAGCTGCAAATGCTGCCGTTTATATAGTGCAGCGCGCGTACTTGGGCAGGCTTTACCGTCGCATGCATTTGGCCAGCCTATTAGAAGTGATACACGTCTTCATTTGGAAGTAGTTGGACCGAAAGGGAAGTGTACAAGGAGAATAGGCATTTTGCCCAACGTGAAACACATCTTGACGTGGATGGAATTGGATCCAAAGGTTAGTGATTATAGAATTATTGCACTGGCCAATTCAATCAAGACTTCTGCTTCGGTGCTTCTCCCTTGGCAAAATTTTGGGCGCGTAAAAAACAAGGACGGTGGAGATCTTCCCATACCTCTTCGTAAGCGGGGTACGATCATAAAATCACCAAATCTGACATGTACATACAGGATTGTAGAGGCCCGTATGGCCCGTGTTGTCTTGCACGAGCAAATTCCGTACATATGGCGTACTCATATGGTCACGTGCGTGCGTGACACAATGTTTACCGAAAAGGCACCACATATAAAAAAATATAGATATATATTTATACATACGAGCATACATAGGCTGGATATAGATTAATTTGGACGAACCTAGCCTAGGAAAAAAATAGAATATAACCGCTCAACTTCGGTTAGGAAGGAACACTAAGCAGGACTCGTCAATCAAAAGTACGAACTGAGAGAGGATCAACAATTACACTCTAACACTCCTCAAGTTTGTGCTCTTTTTTTAAGTCTTAACATCTGTAGCGAGGGCAAGTCGGCAATATGCTTTTTTTATTGTGTTTCTTTGGTTTTAAACCTTAAATGTCTGGTTACACGTTTATGTTTGGAAGTAGTTGGACTAGAAAGGGCTTATGCTAAACGTGTAATACATCCTTTTTTGCGAAAAATGCATCGATTTATTAATAATCATCAGCAGTAGTACAAATAGCCCAAAAAGTAAAAAAAAAATACAAATTGGTACCCGGATCACCTAGCGACGACTACAGACACTAGCACGAGCCGAAGGAGCACCGCTGTCCTCGCCCCTCCATTGCGAGAGTCAGGCAAATTTTGTCGTAGTAGTGAAATACATCCTGAAATTGGGTGGAACTTGATCCAAAACGTATGTATGTGCAATAGTTGAAAAAAATCAAGTGGCAATTACACCAGAATATGACTAACCCTATGGTGAAAGATATAACTATAAGTAAATGTGTGAACTTCTTCCGAACAAAAAGTAAACATTATGAGAGCGATATGACTATTATAACCAACTAAGTGTCGGCTCTTGCTATCAATCTCAAAACCAAGGCGAGCATCCAAAACATCAAATTTGACTTGACCGTTAGCTCAATATAGAGTTTTGCCCCATCCTTTTTCTTTGGTGGTTTCTATCTTAGAATCCTCCTCGCCAGATATACGGTGGTCACGGATACACTACTCGCAAGCTAGACGACCAAATTCACCGATGCGGACTACCACGTAAAAAATATTATGTCATGGTGGGAAGAAAAGTATGTATACGTTCTTAATGTATACTCATTCCTACATTCCTATCAATGAGTTTGTAAAATTTTAAAACAATGACATGCAAATGTGAAATCTACCTGAAGAATTTTAGTAATCATATGAGACGTGGACATTAAAGTGTTGAAAGTCTTCCTCATATCAGAACTGAGGAGTGTGTGTTGTCAAATGGCATGGATTAGTATAAATCCATAACACACACCGTACATAGTTATGACATGAAAGTGCCCATGGTCTAGTGGCAACGGAAAGTTAGTGCAGCAGCAGCAGCCTGTCACAAGTTTGAACCCCCCCGGCTGCGGCGTATTAATTTTATTTGTTTTGTGAGCACTGACAGGTGGGTCCCACATGTAAGATGTCACCAGAGATTACATGTGCAAGTTAAAAATATTAGGGATCTTTTTGCAAAAACTGTACGCCACGTGTTTTGTTCTAATTTATTGAGAACCAAATCTTCGCATGATTGTAAGTTGCAGAACTGTAGCTTCACACTTTGCAAGATGTAGGATCAAATCATCACATAATGGACAAGTTGTTGGACTAGAAGTGTGATTAGCTCTAAGTAAATGTGTGAACTTCTTCCAAACAAAAAGTAAACATTATGAGAGCGACATGGCTATTATTATAACCAACTAAGTGCCCGCTCTTGCTATCAATCTCAAAACCAAGGCGAGCATCCAAAACATCATATTTGACTTTAGGTCAATATAGAGTTTTGCCCCATCCTTTTTCTTTGGTGGTTTCTATCTTAGAATCCTCCTCCAACAGATTTTTCACCAACACAACATTATAGGGAGCAAAGGGTGATGGAGGATAGTTGCTTCTGTTGTGAAATGTATATGTGGATTGCCTAGCCCTTTCCATCAGTTCGGACTTTTGGTTCAAGTGGCTAGTGCATGAAGCTTAACATGGTATCAGAGCCCCAGGTCTCAAGTTCAAATCCTGGCTTTCACATGGTTTTCGCAATTAAGCCTAAAAATTGCTGTTGCCCCCCCTATTTAGCCACCGCTGATGCCTGTTTCGGTGTGCTCTTCTTCTTTCACGTGTTGACTTGTCTTCTCCCGTCACACGCGAATGGGGGTGTTGTGAAATGTATATGTGCATTGCCTAGCCCTTTCCAGCAGTTCGGACTTTTGGTTCAAGTGGCTAGTGGGCATGAACCTTAACAGCTTCTTGGGTTCACGATCTCTTCCTGATGTTTCACATAGACGCAATGGCGATGACATTATCGCAGCATACGCACATCATTGTGAATTTCCGCACCGTAGAAGGTGATATCTCCATCCCTCGACAGTATGATGCCCTCTCATTTGTGGCTACACTATGCTATTTCCTTTCAATATTACATTTCGTTTCTAGGTCACCATTGGTGATACTATTGGTTATGTTTTCACAAATTCACATGACATAGCAGTACTAATATCCCAAGTAAATTCCACATATTCCACAAGATTACATGCACGTATTGGACATAGCTAGCTTCCTCACTATCACTTAAGACGACTTAAGTAGGCGGACGAACTCGTTGAGTTCGAGGATCTCCTGCACGCCGGCCCCGTTCGGTTTCTCATACACCTCGGCAAGGTACGTCCCTGGGGCGCCCCTGTTGTCCTTTCCGTCTATAACGATGTTGTAGTTCACGCCGTTGACGACCTGGCTCTGCGCCTTCACCACCTTGCCGAACTTCACGTCATCCTTCTCCCCCGACTCCTTGTTGTGCCGCCTCACAGCCCACTGATACGCGTAAAGCACACGTCCGTTGGGAACCCCAAGTGGAAGGTATGATGCTTATAGAAGCAAGTTTCCCTCAGTAAGAAACCAAGGTTTATCGAAACAGTAGGAGCTAAGAAGCACGTTGAAGGTTGTTGGTGGCGGAGTGTAGTGCGGCGCAACACTAGGGATTCCGGCGCCAACGTGGAACCTGCACAACTGTTACCACCCGATTTTGGCCAAATCAGGAGGTGGGCCATAAGTGAAGATGGGCTTTGAAGATTACACGTGGAGCGTCTTTGAAGCGGCCTTGCGCGAAGAGTTTGGGCTAGATTGCCCGTGTATCTGTAATATAGTAGATCGCATCTTAGTTTGGAATTAACAGATAGAGTTTAGCCCGTGCACGGTTAGGTGCACGCCTCAATTAGAAAGTCCCTTGGACTATAAATATGTATCTAGGGTTATCGAGAAAGGAGGACAATCATCGTTCCAACAAACACAAATCAGGCGCATCGCCACCCCTTCCTTCAAGGGTTTCTTCCGGGTAAGCATCATGCTGCCTAGATCGCATCTCGCAATCTAGGCAGTATACGTTTATTCGTCTACCTTGTGCTACTCGTGCTAAAGCGTTGTTGATGGCGAGTAGCACTACTTATCTTTAGGTGTTTAGGGGCTTGCATTGATGCTTTCTCGCGCATATCTGCTTGGCAATGCCGTCCCTCGACACCTAGCTGCCCTTACACCTATCTGGGTGTAAGGGCAGCATCTTGCTTGGTCGTTACTCAGTAGACCCAATCCGTTATAGTTGCTCCTTGTTCTACAAGGATTAGTTTAATATCCGCATGATTAGGCCTTATGCTGGGGTCGGACGATCCGGTAGTGCGTTAGGTGTTGTTTACCGTTCCTACAAGGGATGTTCGGGAATTAACGTAATGTTGGTTTTTAGGCCTCTTGTAGGGGTAGTTTTCATCATCTTTCGTATCCGCTAGGCCCGACTACGCGTAGGACGTTCCGGTTATGCGGTGAAAACCCTAAACTGTCGTAGATTGGTTTAGCTTTGTTTTGATCAAGCAGGATCCCCATGCCATTGCAAATCCAACATGAACCATGGGGCGATCGGCTCTTTGAGCCGATCCACATGGAAAGCTGAGAGCCGATAGGGCTCGTATTTAATGTTTACGTGTCTACCATGCAGGAACAATTAAAGCAATCTAACACCTTCCTGATCGGGTCTAGGTCAGGTGGCACGCCCTAGCAACCGCCAGGACGTGGCTGGAAGACTTGCGGGACGACGCGAGGTGCCAGGGTCCACTAAGCGGCCTTGGGAGCCTCCCGGCTCTTCGTGTTGCTTAACCATTGCCCGCCGGTGGGTTTTGGCAGGTAACACATTCTGGCACGCCCGGTGGGACATCTTCCGCAACATCCACGTCAACACCGACACCCGAGATGGCAGAGGAACAGATCAAATACGAGGATCTCCCTGCGGAGCACAAGAAGAAATACGATGAGCTGAAGGCCATCTGTGAAGCCGAACTCATCGGCTCCGTTGAGAAGACCCGGTCGCACGGCATCAGATTTAAAGGGTTCACACCCCAAGGCGTACTCGATGGGTTGGATCTGTCTCTCCCTTCGGAGGAACGCACCAGAGCCCTGCGACAGGAAATCAACTACGTTGTGGCTCATTCGCTGCATCGGCATTCTGAGAGCCTGATGAATACTTTGGAGCGCGTTGCGCTTCATGTGGTGCAAGAAATCATGAAGCACCAGTACTCCCCCTCAGGACCTGTTCCAGGAACGCACCAGGGAGAGATGCAACTCCATACCAGGCCACCATTGCCGTACGCGATGGCAGCTCCACAGCAACAAGGTTCACCGGCATACGTTGTCTACAAGGTTGGAGGTGATCCCGGCGACTACCAGTTCTTATATGAGCCGCCCAAGGAGATCCCACACGGATACGTGTGCACATACGTGTCGGACTGCAACAACTGGACGCAAGCGGTCCAAACTTCGGCAGGAGGAATTGCCGGAGCAGGAGCAATCGTTACGGCAGGAGGGACGGCTGGAACAGCAGGGAGTCTGGGAGCAGACGCTGAGAAACAGGCGTGGGTAGCTAAATATGCCACTGCACCAATCCATGAAAGCTCAGCTGCTACAGCCTCCACCGTGGATCAGATCAGTGCCGTTCTGAGAGATCAGTTCGGCATCCTGCCGAAGAAGAAAATAATCGGCTATTCCAAGCCGTATCCCAATGAGTTTGACCTAATCCCGCTGCCACCTAAGTATCGGCTCCCTGACTTCACAAAATTCAGTGGATCAGAAGGCTCTAGCTCCATCGAGCACGTAAGCCGATACTTGGCCCAGCTGGGCATGGTTTCAGCGTCGGATCCGCTACGTGTGAGGTTCTTTGCGCAATCTCTCACAGGTCCAGCTTTTGGATGGTACACCTCGCTGCAGCCAAATTCAGTTCGATCATGGAAGCAGCTGGAAGAGCAGTTCCACACACAATACCATTCAGAAGCTACTGAAGCTGGCATTGCCGAACTGACCCAGGTTCGGCAAAGGCGAGAGAGACGGTGTCTGAATACATCCAACGTTTCAGAACTGTCAAGAACCGATGTTATTCGGTTCACTTATCTGAGAAAGAAGCAGTCGAGCTGGCCGTGGCAGGCCTCGCAGCGCCATTCAAAGATCTAACGTTCCAGGTGGAGTACAATTCGCTGGCGCACATGGTCCAGAGGCTGACCTCATATGAGCAGCGCCACCCAGAACTATACCAAGACAAGTACAAGCGCACAATAAGCCTGGTCGGTGCTGATGAGGATGAAGACTCTACGGAAGACCAGGAAGTCGCGGTGGCTGAATGGGCTCGAACGGCAGTGCCCGTGTCCTGCAAATGGGTAAACCCACCAGGGCCTCCAAGAGGATTTGACTTCGATGTGAGCAAAGCTGAGCAGATTTTCGATCTACTGCTGAAAGAGAAACAGCTGAAGCTACCCGAAGGCCACAAAATCCCTACGTCGCAAGAGATGAACGGTAGGCCATATTGCAAATGGCATCACACGTTTACTCACACCACCAACGACTGCAAAGTATTGCGCGCACAGATTCAGATGGCGATAGAATCGGGCCGATTAACTTTCGGACAGTTTGCCATGAAGGTTGACACGCGTCCGTTTCCTGGCGTCAACATGGTGGATCTCAGCCACCCCATATGCGAGCCAGAGTTCTCCTTTGGTGTCAACATGGCAGGGCTTGGAAGCCGCCATGGCAAAGATGAAGCAGAAAGCAGCCACTCCCGTGGCAAGGATAAAGAGGAGGCCGATCCACGCGACCGGCCCCAAGATGATGATAGACGGTACCTGACCGAGGAGGAGGTGAGAAGCATACGGTATCAACGCCCACTCTCCGCACATCTCCTCAACAAATATGAGCAGCAGTATGACCGACGTCGGCGCTACGACGAAGACGGTGAAAGATATCGTCGGTCTGATGCAGAGGACAGAAGGTATCGTCAGCATGACGGAAACAACGACGGGTACAAACGTCACGCTAGAGGGAGGTCAAGGGAGCAGGATGACATGGATAGGCACTGGGACTGTCCTTTCTTCAAACATTGCTGGGACTCAGGAATAAGCCGATTGCCAACAATCGAGAACTGCCCGGAATGCAAACAGCAAAGGAAGAAGGCAAATGAGGTTTCAGTGTTCGAGCGTCTAGGACCTCTCCCACCTCAGAATAAACGAGCTGAGTCGTCTCAAGAAGAAGACTTTGAGGAGTCAGATGGAGAAGAAGATAGGTATCACCGACCAAGGTGGTGCCCTGATGGACTCAGCCATTCTCAGAAGCGTAGGGTGCAGCGGCTGCGAAACCTGGAAGAAGCCGAGGCACAGTACCTGTACACGTTGAGGAAGGCACGGCCCGATCTGGCCGTGAAAATACAGCAAACATTGGAGACAAAGGCGCGCCCTACCAAGAAAGTGTGGCGCCCTAAACAGACAAAAGCCGATGTAGAGGCATCGGCTGGTACAAACATGGTGTCCATGATCATGACAGAGTAGCAACGTCCAAGACAATGGACGTACGTGGCAAGGCCGATCCCTGCGATCGGCCCCAAAAAATGGAAAGCAAAGGTCTCATCTCAAGCATGTCACGTAGCTACAGCAGAAATCCAAGAAGTTGCAAACCAGTGTCAAGCATTGCAATGGAAAAGGAGGCCGATTCTAGCAATCGGCCAAAATTATCCTCGACATACGTTTTGTCTGTGTTCAGCATTGATCCAACAGATGCCTGAAAAGCCGATACCATCAATCACTTGACAGAATCGGCTCGGGGGGCATATAGACGGATAGAACACGAGGATACGAAGTTTGAAATGGCTGTCAAATGCCCGGCAGCTCAGGATATATTCTTTGATGATGATGGATATGGAAGTATGGGGGCCGATACATGAGTAAATCGGCCGTAAAAAATGCAAAATTTTTACGCACAGCCGATGCGCAGACATCGACTTAAGGATAAAAAGCCCAATGGAGCAGTTATCGAGTTACATGGAGAGGCTCTACTGGATGAAAACTCCTCAATGGAACTGTTTGGTGACTCAGATCCTCTCTTCGAAGACCTCCAACTTCTTTTGCAAGCCTTCAAGTTCAGTAGTGCTAAGCAGAAGCGGCAGATGTTTGTTGGCAATATCGGTTGGAGCAAGTCTGAGGGATCACAACCCTGACCAACGACAAGATCAGCATAAACATGCAAGTCAGGTTAAGGATGAGCCCAACGAAGGGAGCGTATCTCTTCTAGGACCATGAGAATAGCCGATGACGAGGCAATCGGCTATGGAGTTTTGCCTGAGGCTTGGCCAAGGTGGCGACTTGGTAGCTGTCACTTTCAGAGGTTGTTACTTCCAAAGTTTTGGAGGGCATCAGAAATTCAAAACATCCTCACCGGAAGTTGCAGCAGCCTGCCAAAGATGATGAGCCGATCTGATCAGCAAGGCGCAAGAATTGAACTGAAGAAGCTCGGGGGGGCAGCTCGCCCTGAAATTTCTTCACTCTGAAGAACCGATTTTGTTGGGATCGGCTGATTCTGCACAACGAGTTGGAAATCAAGGGTGGCCGACTTGGTCGGCTCACTGCTATTCTCGCCCCGACTGAGGCTCGGGGGGCAGCTCGCCCTTAAGGTTTCTTGTTCTGTGGAGCCGATTTTGTTGGAATCGGCTGGCTCTGCCTCACAGCTTGTTTGAGAGGTGGTGAATTATTGCGGAAGGGAACTGCCGGAGCTGGTTCGGAGGAATTTGAAGAGGGAGCCATGATCATTGATGGGCTCTGGACCAGCTGTTGCTGCAAAGAGATAGAGCATCACAAGGACAGTTGGGGGCGAATGGTGCCTGTTTTGCAAAAATGTCAGCTTCAACATGCGAGTTGATCCAGCGACAGTCCTAAGGCTCTCCTGAAGGCAAAGAGGATCTGGAATAAAAGGATGCGGCAGAAGAATGGCTGAAATTTAAAGTTACTGAAGAGACTGAACATCATTTCAGGAGTTTTGCCGCTGAGTCTAACATTCCACTCAGTTGGATCTGCATTTCCAAGATCTAAGGGTTTGCACGGTTGTGGCTTGGCCCTGTTTGACCGGGAGTTTGGGGGTCCAGATGGATACTTCTCGAAATTTATCGTGAGAGACCGATGCGTTGCCATCGGCTCATTGAGCATTGGTCAAAGTTCACAATCGGCAAAGTCAGGATGAGGAAAAATCGGCTAAATCAGCATAAGGGATATCGGCAAAATCAAAGGAATTGTTTCATTAATGATAAGATTTCTTACGAAGAGGAGCCGATTGCTCAACAAAAAGGAAACAGATTGCTACCACTAGCCCTATGCTAAGTGGTCTCTACTCTAAAGGCCGTCGCTGTCCTCGTCATCACCGCTGTAGCCGCCGCCGGTGCTGCTGCTGGCGGGCTCCTCGTTGCTGCTACTGTGACCTTCAGCGGAGGCTTCTTCCTCGTCATCATCATCGTCCTCATCTGACCAAGCCCAGCCACGGATGCGCTTCGACGGCGGTTCGTCGGAGGAGGTGTCGTCCTCCTGTTCCTTCTTCGTGTCGGAGGAGACGTCTTCGTCTTCGTCATCCTCTTCTTCTTCTTTGGTGACGGAGGTGAATTTACCCCGGAAGGGAGGGTCGTCGTCGTCACTCTCCACCGCCAGTTCTCCGTCAATCAGGGGCATGGCGCCATCTGACCAAATGAGGTCCTCGGGTCGGCCCTCTGGCACGTAATCGAAATCCCACTCCTGCTCGTCCCAATGCTTGGGGGCGCGCCTATTGTACGCTTCCATTTGGTCGTGTTCTGGGATTGACTCGCTTGACGAGGAGGATTGGAGAGAAGCAGAAGAGGGGGAAGAGGGCGACATGCCTATGGAAAAGAGGGGGTTTTTTTGGCCGCCGGCTAGTTTGGAGCAGGGGGATGAAGAGGTGAACTGTTCGGTGCTATAAATAAAAGGAGATATATTGGAGAATTAATGCTCGAACAGTTTCCGAGGATGTGGTGCCAAAACTGGCAAATCGTGCAGAGAAGTTGGGAAGGCGAGGCGACATGATGAAAGACTCTGCGACGGTTCTGCTCTACCACGACATGACCCTTCGAAGAAAAACAGATGGTTTTGAAATTATCATTACCAAAACCAGGGGGGCATGTGTTACCACCCGATTTTGGCCAAATCAGGAGGTGGGCCGTAAGTGAAGATGGGCTTTGAAGATTACACGTGGAGCGTCTTTGAAGCGGCCTTGCGCGAAGAGTTTGGGCTAGATTGCCCGTGTATCTGTAATATAGTAGATCGCATCTTAGTTTGGAATTAACAGATAGAGTTTAGCCCGTGCACCGGTTAGGTGCACGCCTCAATTAGAAAGTCCCTTGGACTATAAATATGTATCTAGGGTTATCGAGAAAGGAGGACAATCATCGTTCCAACAAACACAAATCAGACGCATCGCCACCCCTTCCTTCAAGGGTTTCTTCCGGTAAGCATCATGTTGCCTAGATCGCATCTCGCGATCTAGGCAGTATACGTTTATTCGTCTACCTTGTGCTACTCGTGCTGAAGCGTTGTTGATGGCGAGTAGCACTACTTATCTTTAGGTGTTTAGGGGCTTGCATTGATGCTTTCTCGCGCATATCTGCTTGGCAATGCCGTCCCTCGACACCTAGCTGCCCTTACACCTATCTGGGTGTAAGGGCAGCATCTTGCTTGGTCGTTACTCAGTAGATCCAATCCGTTATAGTTGCTCCTTGTTCTACAAGGATTAGTTTAATATCCGCATGATTAGGCCTTATGCTGGGGTCGGACGATCCGGTAGTGCGTTAGGTGTTGTTTACCGTTCCTACAAGGGATGTTCCGGGAATTAACGTAATGTTGGTTTTTAGGCCTCTTGTAGGGGTAGTTTTCATCATCTTTCGTATCTCGCTAGGCCCGACTACGCGTAGGACGTTCCGGTTATGCGGTGAAAACCCTAAACCGTCGTAGATTGGTTTAGCTTTGTTTTGATCAAGCGAGATCCCCATGCCATTGCAAATCCAACATGAACCATGGGGCGATCGGCTCTTTGAGCCGATCCACGAGGAAACCCGAGAGCCGATAGGGCTCGTATTTAATGTTTACGTGTCTACCATGCAGGAACAATCAAAGCAATCTAACACCTTCCCGATCGGGTCTAGGTCAGGTGGCACGCCCTAGCAACCGCCGGGACGTGGCTGGAAGACTTGCGGGACGACGCGAGGTGCCAGGGTCCACTAAGCGGCCTTGGGAGCCTCCCGGCTCTTCATGTTGCTTAACCATTGCCCGCCGGTGGGTTTTGGCAGGTAACAACAACACAATCACAGTACTTTGCCCCAACGTAACAGTGAGGTTGTCAATCTCACCGGCTTGCTGAAAACAAAGGATTAAACGTATTGTGTGGAAGATGATGATTGTTTGCGAAGAACAGTAAAGAACAATTACGATAGATTGTATTTCAGATGTAAAGAATAGGACCGGGGTCCACAGTTCACTAGTGGTGTCTCTCCCATAAGATAAATAGCATGTTGGGTGAACAAATTACAGTTGGGCAATTGACAAATAAAGAAGGCATAACAATGCACATACATATATCATGATAAGTACTATGAGATTTAATCAGGGAATTATGACAAAGTACATAGACCGCTATCCAGCATGCATCTATGCCTAAAAAGTCCACTTTCAGGTTATCATCCGAACCCCTTCCGGTATTAAGTTGCAAGCAACAGACAATTGCATTAAGTATGGTGCGTAATGTAATCAACACAAATATCCTTAGACAAAGCATCGATGTTTTATCCCTAGTGGCAACAAGCACATCCACAACCTTAGAACTTTCTCATCATCGTCCCGCATTTAATGGAGGCATGAACCCACTATCGAGCATAAATACTCCCTCTTGGAGTCACAAGTATCAACTTGGCCGGAGCCTCTACTAGCAACGGAGAGCATGCAAGAACATAAACAACATATATGATAGATTGATAATCAACTTGACATAGTATTCAATATTCATCGGATCCCAACAAACACAACATGTAGCATTACAAATAGATGATCTTGATCATGATAGGCAGCTCACAAGATCTAACATGATAGCACAATGAGGAGAAGACAACCATCTAGCTACTGCTATGGACCCATAGTCCAGGGGTGAACTACTCACACATCGATCCGGAGGCGATCATGGCGATGAAGAGACCTCCGGGAGATGATTCCCCTCTCCGGCAGGGTGCCGGAGGCGATCTCCCGAATCCCCCGAGATGGGATTGGCGGCGGCTGCGTCTCTGGAAGGTTTTCCGTATCGTGGCTCTCGGTACTGGGGGTTTCGCGACGAAGACTATATGTAGGCGGAAGGGTAGGTCAGGGACGTCACGAGGGGCCCACACAACAGGCCGGCGCGGCCAGGGCTTGGGCCGCGCCGCCCTAGTGTGTGGCCACCTCGTGGCCCCACTTCGTTTCCTCTTCGGACTTCTGGAAGCTTCGTGGAAAAATAGGACCCTGGGCGTTGATTTCGTCCAATTCCGAGAATATTTCCTTACTAGGATTTCTGAAACCAAAAACAGCGTAAAACAAGAATCGGCTCTTCGGCATCTCGTCAATAGGTTAGTGCCGGAAAATGCATAATAATGACATATAATGTGTATAAAACATGTGAGTATCATCATAAAAGTAGCATGGAACATAAGAAATTATAGATAGGTTTGGGACGTATCAAGCATCCCCAAGCTTAGTTCCTACTCGCCCTCGAGTAGGTAAACGATAACAAAGATAATTTCTGAAGTGACATGCTATCATAATCTTGATCATACTATTGTAAGCATATGAGATGAATGCAGCGATTCGAAGCAATGATGAAGATAATGAGTAAACAAATGAATCATATAGCAAAGACTTTTCATGAATAATACTTTCAAGACAAGCATCAAGAAGACTTGCATAAGAGTTACTCATAAAGCAATAAATTCAAAGTAAAGGCATTGAAGCAACACAAAGGAAGATATAAGTTTCAGCGGTTGCTTTCAACTTCAACATGTATATCTCATGGATAATTGTCAACACAAAGTAATGTAACAAGTGCAATAGGTAAACATGTAAGAATCAATGCACACAGCTTGATACAAGTGTTTGCTTCGGGATAGAAAGAATAGGTAAACCGACTCAACAATAAAGTAGAAGATAGGCCCTTCGCAGAGGGAAGCATGGATTACTATATTTGTGCTAGAGCTTTTCATTTTGAAAACAAGAAACAATTTTGTCAACGGTAGTAATAAAGCATATGTGTTATGTATAAGACATCCTATAAGTTGCAAGCCTCATGCATAGTATACTAATAGTGCTCGCACCTTGTCCTAATTAGCTTGGATTAACACAGATTATCATTGCATGGCATATGTTTCAACCAAGTGTCACAAAGGGGTACCTCTATGCCGCTCGTACAAGGGTCTAAGGAGAAGGTTCGCATTGGATTTCTCGCTTTTGATCATTCTCAACTTAGACACCCATACCGGGACAACATAGACAACAGATAATGGACTCCTCTTTTAATGCTTAAGCATTCAACAACGAGTAATATTCTCATAAGAGATTGAGGATTTGTGTCCAAACTGAAACTTCCACCATGAATCATGGCTTTAGTTAGCGGCCCAATGTTCTTCTCTAACAGTATGCATACTCAAACCATTTGATCATGAAAATTGCTCTTACTTCAGACAAGACGAACATGCATAGCAACTCACATGATATTCAACAAAGGTAAAAGTTGATGGCGTCCCCGAAACATGGTTACCGCTCAACAAGCAACTTATTAAGAAATAAGATACATAAGTACGTATTCTTCACCACAATAGTTTTTAAGGCTATTTGTCCCATGAGCTATATATTGTAAAGGCAAAGAATGGAAATTTAAAGGTAGCACTCAAGTAATGTACTTTGGAATGGCGGAGAAATACCATGTGGTAGGTAGGTATGGTGGACACAAATGGCATAGTATTTGGCTCAAGGATTTGGATGCACGAGAAGAATTCCTCTCAATACAAGGCTAGGCTAGCAAAGTTGTTTGAAGCAAACTCAAGTATAAAAGGTGCAGCAAAGCTCACATATGAACATATTGTAGCTATTATAAGACTTTACATTGTATCCTTGGTGTTCAAACACCTTAACCAGAAAATATCTAGACTCTAGAGATCAATCATGCAAACCAAATTTTAACAAGCTCTATATAGTTATTCATTAATGGGTACAAGGTACATGATGCAAGATCTTAAACATGATCTATATGAACACAACAATTGCCAAGTATCACATTATTCAAGACATTATACCATTTACCACATGCGGCATTTTCCGTTTCCAACCATATAACAATGAATGAAATAGTCCAACTTTCGCAATGAACATTAAAGATAAAGCTAAAAACACATGTGTTCATACGAAACAGCGGAGCGTGTCTCTCTCCCAAACAAAGAATGCTAGGATCCGATCTTATTCAAACAAAACAAAAATAAAAACAAACAGACGCTCCAAGCAAAGCACATAAGATGTGACGGAATAAAAATATAGTTTCACTAGAGGAACCTCGATAATGTTGTCGATGAAGAAGGGATGCCTTGGGCATCCCCAAGCTTAGACGCTTGGGTCTTCTTAAAATATGCAGGGATGAACCACGGGGCATCCCCAAGCTTAAACTCTTCACTCTTCTTGATCATATTGTATCATCCTCCTCTCTTGACCCTTGAAAACTTCCTCCACACCAAACTTAAAACAAACTCATTAGAGGGTCGAGTGCATAATTCATATATTCAGAGGTGACATAATCATTCTTAACACTTCTGGACATTGCACAAAGCTACTGAAAGTTAATGGAACAAAGAAATCGATCAAACATAGCAAAACAGGCAATGCGAAATAAAAGGCAGAATCTGTCAAAACGAACGAGTCCGTAAAGACGAATTTTTTAGAGGCACCAGACTTGCTCGGATGAAAATTCCCAAATTGAATGAAAGTTGCGTACATATCCGAGGATCACGCACGTAAATTGGCAGATTTTTCTGAGTTACCTACAGAGAACCATACCCAAATTCGTGATAGCAAGAAATCTGTTTACGCGCAGTAATCCAAATCTAGTATTGACTTTACTATCAAAGACTTTACTTGGCACAACAATGCAATAAAATAAAGATAAGGAGAGGTTGCTACAGTAATGACAACTTCCAAGACTCAAAAATAAAACAAAGTGCAGAAGTAAAATAATGGGTTGTCTCCCATAAGCGCTTTTCTTTAACGCCTTTCAGCTAGGCGCAGGAAGTGTGAATCAAGTATTATCAAGAGATGAAGCATCAACATCATAATTTGTTCTAATAATAGAATCATAAGGTGACTTCATTTTCTTTCTAGGGAAGTGTTCCATACCTTTCTTGAGAGGAAATTGATATTTAATACTACCTTCCTTCATATCAATGGTAGCACCAACAGTTCGAAGAAAAGGTCTTCCCAATATAATGGGACAAGATGCATTGCATTCAATATCCAAGACAACAAAATCAACGGGGACAAGGTTATTGTTAACCATAATGCGAACATTATCAATCCTCCCCAAAGGTTTCTTTATAGCATTATCAGCAAGATTAACATCCAAATAACAATTTTTCAATGGTGGCAAGTCAAGCATATCATAGATTTTCTTAGGCATAACAGAAATACTTGCACCAAGATCACATAAAGCATTACAATCAAAATCATTGACCCTCATCTTAATGATGGGCTCCCAACCATCTTCTAACTTCCTAGGAATAGAAGTTTCAAGTTTTAGTTTCTCTTCTCTAGCTTTTATGAGAGCATTTGTAATATGTTTTGTAAAGGCCAAATTTATAGCACTAGCATTGGGACTTTTAGCAAGTTTTTGTAAGAACTTTATAACTTCAGAGATGTGACAATCATCAAAGTCTAAATCACTATGACCTACAGCAATGGAATCGTTGTCCCCAATGTTGGAAAAAATTTCAGCAGTTTTATCAGTTTCAGCAGTTTTAGCAGTTTCAGGTAATTTTGCACTCTTTGCACTAGGAGTAGAAACATTGCCAACACCAATTATTTTACCATTAATAGTAGGAGGTTTAATTAGCAACATGTGAATCATTATCATTACTAGTGGTGGTAATAGTCCAAACTTTAGCTACATTATTCTCTTTAGCAAGTTTTTCATTTTCTTCTCTTTCCCACCTAGCATGCAATTCAGCCATCAATCTTATATTCTCATTAATTCTAACTTGGATGGCATTTGCTGTAGTAATAATCTTATTTTCATTATCCTTATTAGGCATAACTTTCAATTTTAAAAGATCAACATCAGAGGCAAGTCTATCAACCTTAGAAGCAAAAATATCAATTTTATCAAGCTTTTCTTCAACAGATTTGTTAAAAGCAGTTTGTGTACTAATAAATTCTTTAAGCATGGCTTCAAGACCAGGGGGTACACTCCTATTATTGTTGTAAGAATTCTCATAAGAATTACCATAACCATTACTATTAGCAGAAGGATATGGCCTATAGTTGTTACCAGAATTATTCCTATAAGCATTGTTGTTGAAATTATTACTTTTAATGAAGTTCACATCAACATTTTCTTCTTGAGCAACCAATGAAGCTAAGGGAACATTATTTGGATCAACATTAGATCTACCATTCACAAGCATAGACATAATCACATCAATCTTATCACTCAAGGAGGAGGTTTCTTCAACAGAATTTACCTTCTTACCTTGTGGAGCTCTTTCCGTGTGCCATTCAGAGTAATTTATCATCATATCATCAAGAAGCTTTGTCGCAGCCCCCATAGTGATGGACATAAAGGTATCTCCAGCAGCTGAATCCAATAGGTTCCGCGAAGAAAAATTCAATCCTGCATAGAAGGTTTGGATGATCATCCAAGTAGTCAGTCCATGGGTTGGGCAATTCTTTACCAAAGATTCCATTCTTTCCCATGCTTGAGCAACATGTTCATTATCCAATTGCTTAAAATTCATTATGCTACTTCTCAAAGATATAATTTTAGCAGGAGGATAATATCTACCAATAAAAGCATCCTTGCATTTAGTCCATGAATCAATACTATTCTTAGGCAAAGATAGCAACCAATCTTTAGCTCTTCCTCTTAAGGAGAAAGGAAATAATTTCAATTTTATAATATCACCATCTACATCCTTATACTTTTGCATTTCACATAGTTCAACAAAATTATTAAGATGGGCAGCAGCATCATCGTAACTAACACCAGAAAATTGCTCTCTCATAACAAGATTCGAGTAAAGCGAGGTTTAATTTCAAAGAATTCTGCTTGTAGTAGCGAGTGGAGCAATAGGTGTGCATAAGAAATCATTATTATTAGTGTTTGTGAAGTCACACAACTTAGTGTTTTCAGGAGTATTCATTTTAGCAATAGTAAATAAAGCAAACTAGAAAAAGTAAATGTAAGTAACTAATTTTTTTGTGTTTTTAATATAGAGAACGCAAACAAGATAGTAAATAAAGTAAAGCTAGCAACTATTTTTTTTTTGTGTTTTTGATTTAGTGCAGCTAACAAAGTAGTAAATAAAATAAAATAAAGTAAAGCAAGACAAAAACAAAGTAAAGAGATTGGAAGTGGAGACTCCCCTTGCAGCGTGTCTTGATCTCCCCGGCAACGGCGCCAGAAATTTAGCTTGATACGCGTAAAGCACACGTCCGTTGGGAACCCCAAGTGGAAGGTATGATGCGTATAGAAGCAAGTTTCCTCAGTAAGAAACCAAGGTTTATCGAACCAAGTAGGAGCCAAGAAGCACGTTGAAGGTTGTTGGTGGCGGAGTGTAGTGCGGCGCAACACCAGGGATTCCGGCGCCAACGTGGAACCTGCACAACACAATCACAGTACTTTGCCCCAACGTAACAGTGAGGTTGTTGATGTCTACGTTCCCCCTCCTTTCCTGTAGACAGTGTTGGGCCTCCAAGAGTAGAGGTTTGTAGAACAGCAGCAAGTTTCCCTTAAGTGGATCACCCAAGGTTTATCGAACTCAGGGAGGAAGAGGTCAAAGATATCCCTCTCATGCAACCCCGCAACCACAAAGCAAGAAGTCTCTTGTGTCCCCAACACACCAAATAGGTGCACTAGTTCGGCGAAGAGATAGTGAAATACAGGTGGTATGAATAAGTATGAGCAGTAGCAACGGTGCCAGAAAAGTGCTTGCGGCGTGTAGTTGATGGTGGTAGTATTGCAGCAGTAGTAACGCAGTAAAACAGTAAACAAGCAGCGATAGCAGTATTTAGGAACAAGGCCTAGGGATTACACTTTCACTAGTGGACACTCTCAACATTGATCACATAACAGAACAGATAAATGCATACTCTACACTCTTGTTGGATGATGAACGCATTGCGTAGGATTACACGAACCCTCAATGCCGGAGTTAACAAGCTCCACAATAATGCTCATATTTTAGTAACCTTTAGTGTAAGATAGATCAAAAGACTAAACCAAGTACTAGCATAGCATGCACACTCGTCACCTTCATGCATATGTAGGAGGAATAGATCACATCAATATTATCATAGCAATAGTTAACTTCGCAATCTACAAGAGATCATGATCATAGCATAAACCAAGTACTAACACGGTGCACACACTGTCACCTTTACACACGTGCAGGAGGAATACAACTACTTTAATAACTTTGCTAGAGTAGCACATAGATAAATTGTGATACGATGCACATTGCAATCATAAAGAGATATAAATAAGCACTTCACTACGCTCTTCATAACAGTGAATAAGTACTTCGTGAAATATAGCCTAAGAGACCCACACGGTGCACACACTGTCACCTTTACACACGTGGGACAAGGAGTCTCCGGAGATCACATAAGTAAAACCCACTTGACTAGCATAATGACATCTAGATTACAAGCATCATCATATGAATCTCAATCATGTAAGGCAGCTCATGAGATTATTGTATTGAACTACATAGGAGAGAGATGAACCACATAGCTACCGGTACAGCCCCGAGCCTCGATGGAGAACTACTCCCTCCTCATGGGAGCAGCAGCGGTGATGAAGATGGCGGTGGAGATGGCAGCGGTGTCGATGGAGAAGCCTTCCGGGGGCACTTCCCCGCTCCGGCAGGGTGCCGGAACAGAGACTCCTGTCCCCCAGATCTTGGCTTCGCGATGACGGCGGCTCTGGAAGGTTTCGCGTACCGTGGCTCTCCCCGTAAGGGTTTTCGATGCAGGGGCTTTATATAGGCAAAGAGGCGGCGCAGGGGGGTCAACGAGGCGACGACACCATAGGGTGGCGCAGGCCCAGCCCTGGCCGCGCCACCATGTCATCTGGGGCCCACAGGGCCCATCTCTGGCAGCTCTCGAGTGTTCTGGATGGTTCCGGGAAAAATAGGAACCTGGGCGTTGATTTCGTCCGATTCCGAGAATATTTCGTTACTAGGATTTCTGAAACCAAAAACAGCAGAAAACAGGAACTGGCACTTCGGCATCTTTTTAATAGGTTAGTTCCAAAAAATGCATAAATATGACATAAAGTGTGTATAAAACATGTAGGTATTGTCAATAAAGTAGCATGGAACATAAGAAATTATCGATACGTTGGAGACGTATCAGCATCCCCAAGCTTAGTTCTGCTCGTCCCGAGCAGGTAAAACGATAACAAAGATAATTTCTTAAGTGACATGCCATCATAAACTTGATCATATTGTAAACATATGTAATGAATGCAGCGATCAAAACAATGGTAATGACATGAGTAAACAACTGAATCATAAAGCAATGACTTTTCATGAATAGTACTTCAAGACAAGCATCAATAAGTCTTGCATAAGAGTTAACTCATAAAGCAATAATTCAAAGTAAAAGCATTGAAGCAACACAAAGGAAGATGAAGTTTCAGCGGTTGCTTTCAACTTGTAACATGTATATCTCATGGATAGTTGTCAATGCAAAGCAATATAACAAATGCAATAAGCAAGTATGTAAGAATCAATGCACAGTTCACACAAATGTTTGCTTCTTGAGGTGGATAGAAATAGGTGAACTGACTCAACAATAAAAGTAGAAGAACGGTCCTTCAAAGAGGAAAGCATCGATTGCTATATTTGTGCTAGAGCTTTGATTTTGAAAACATAAAGAGATCATAAAAATAAAGTTTTGAGAGGTGTATGTTGTTGTCAACGAATGGTAGCGGGTACTCTAACCCCCTTGCCAGACAAACCTTCAAAGAGCGGCTCCCATTTTATTTTATTTTTGTGTGGCACTCCTTCCAACCTTTCTTTCACAAACCATGGCTAACCGAATCCTCGGGTGCCTGCCAACAATCTCATACCATGAAGGAGTGCCTTTTTATTTTAGTTTTATTATGATGACACTCCTCCCAACCTTTGCTTACACAAGCCATGGCTAACCGAATCCTTCGGGTGCCGTCCAACAATCACATACCATGGAGGAGTGTCTATTTTTGTTAATTAATTTGGGACTGGGAATCCCATTGCCAGCTCTTTTTGCAAAATTATTGGATAAGCGGATGAAGCCACTAGTCCATTGGTGAAAGTTGCCCAACAAGATTGAAAGATAAACACCACATACTTCCTCATGAGCTATAAAACATTGACACAAATCAGAGGTGATAAATT
This sequence comes from Lolium rigidum, assembly GCF_022539505.1. Taxonomy (NCBI): domain Eukaryota; kingdom Viridiplantae; phylum Streptophyta; class Magnoliopsida; order Poales; family Poaceae; genus Lolium; species Lolium rigidum. The sequence goes on along the minus strand of NC_061512.1, from coordinate 195,194,612 downwards.
TTGAATTGTTTAAAGGTAGCACTCAAGCAATTTACTTTGGAATGGCAGGAAATACCATGTAGTAGGTAGGTATGGTGGACACAAATGGCATAGTGTTTGGCTCAAGTATTTTGGATGCATGAGAAGTATCCCTCTCGATACAAGGCTTAGGCTAGCAAGGTTGTTTGAAGCAAACACAAGCATAAACTAGTACATCAAAACTTACATAAAAGACATATTACAAGCATTATAAGACTATACATTGTCTTCCTCGTTGTTCAAACACCTCACTAGAAATTATCTAGACCTTAGAGAGACCAATTATGCAAACCAAATTTTAACATGCTCTATGTATTTCTTCACTAATAGGTGCAAAGTATATGATGCAAGAGCTTAAACATGAGCACAACAATTGCCAAGTATCACATTACCCAAGACATTATAGCAATTACTACATGTATCATTTTCCAATTCCAACCATATAACAATTTAACGAAGAGGAAACTTCGCCATGAATATTAAAAGCTAAGAACACATGTGTTCATACGAACCAGCGGAGCGTGTCTCTCTCCCACACAAGCATGATGTAATCCAATTTATTCAAACACAAACAAAAACAAAAGCACACAGACGCTCCAAGTAAAGTACATAAGATGTGACCGAATAAAAATATAGTTTCGGGGAGGAACCCGATAATGTTGTCGATGAAGAAGGGGATGCCTTGGGCATCCCCAAGCTTAGATGCTTGAGTCTTCTTGAAATATGCAGGGATGAACCATGGGGGCATCCCCAAGCTTAGACTCTTCACTCTTCTTGATCATAGTATATCATCCTCCTCTCTTGACCCTTGAAAACTTCTTCCACACCAAACTTTAAGCAAACTCATTAGAGGGTTAGTGCATAATCAAAAATTCACATGTTCAGAGGTGACACAATCATTCTTAACACTTCTGGACATTGCACAAAGCTTCTGAAAGTTAATGGAACAAAGAAACTCATTCAACATAGCAAAAGCGGCAATGCGAAATAAAAGGCAGAATCTGTCAAAAACAGAACAGTCCATAAAGACGAATTTTAAAATGGCACCAGACTTGCTCAAACGGAAAAACTCAAAACTAATGAAAGTTGCGTACATATCTGAGGATCACTCACGTAAATTGGCATAATTTTCTGAGTTTCCTACAGAGAATTAGACCCAGATTCGTGACAGACAGCAATGCTGTTTCTGCGCAGCAATCCAAATCTAGCATCAACTTTACCATAGAGACTTTACTTGGCACAACAATGCAACAAAACTAAGATAAGGAGAGGTTGCTACAGTAGTAAACAACTTCCAAGACACAAATATAAAACAAAGTACTGTAGCAAAATAACACATGGGTTATCTCCCAAGAAGTTCTTTCTTTATAGCCATTAAGATGGGCTCAGCAGTTTTAATGATGCACTCGCAAGAAATAGTATTCGAAGCAAAAGAGAGCATCAAGAGGCAAATTCAAAACAAATTTAAGTCTAACATGCTTCCTATGCATAGGAATCTTGTAAATAAACAAGTTCATGAAGAGCAAAGTAACAAGCATAGGAAGATAAAACAAGTGTAGCTTCAAAAATTTCAGCACGTAGAGAGGTGTTTTAGTAACATGAAAATTTCTACAACCATATTTTCCTCTCTCATAATAACTTTCAGTAGCAGCATGAGCAAACTCAACAATATAACTATCACATAAAGCATTCTTATCATGAGTCTCATGCATAAAATTATTACTACTCCCAACATAAGCATAATCAATTTTATTAGTTATAGTGGGAGCAAATTCAACAAAGTAGCTATCAAATATAGGAGGCATATTGTAATCATAATCAAATTTCTCCTCCATAACAGGTGGTAACAAAAGACTACTATCATTATAATCATCATAAATAGGAGGCAAAGTATCATCAAAGTAAATTTTCTCCTCATTGCTTGGGGGACTAAAAATATCATGCTCATCAAAGCCAGCTTCCCCAAGCTTAGAATTTTCCATAGCATTAGCAACAATAGTGTTCAAAGCATTCATATCAATAACATTCCCATTAGCATGCATATAAAGTTCCATGGGTTTTTTAATTCTTTCTTCAAACACATCATGTCCTAATTCAAGATAAAGTTCATAAAGATCTCTCATATTTTTGTTGTTTACCATTATGCCTAACTAGTGTAAACAAGAAACGAAAAGATGCAATTGCAGGATCTAAAGGAAATAGCTTCGAGCACAAACACAATGGCGCCGTAAAAGTATCGTTACACTGGAACCGAAGTATGAGTGCCTTTTTACCTTTCCTCCCGAGCAACGGCGCCGTAAAATAGCTTGATGTCTACGTTCCCCTCCTTTCTCGTAGACAGTGTTGGGCCTCCAAGAGCAGAGGTTTGTAGAACAGCAGCAAGTTTCCCTTAAGTGGATCACCCAAGGTTTATCGAACTCAGGGAGGAAGAGGTCAAAGATATCCCTCTCATGCAACCCCGCAACCACAAAGCAAGAAGTCTCTTGTGTCCCCAACACACCAAATAGGTGCACTAGTTCGGCGAAGAGATAGTGAAATACAGGTGGTATAAATAAGTATGAGCAGTAGCAACGGTGCCAGAAAAGTGCTTGGCGTGTAGTTGATGGTGGTAGTATTGCAGCAGTAGTAACGCAGTAAAACAGTAAACAAGCAGCGATAGCAGTATTTAGGAACAAGGCCTAGGGATTACACTTTCACTAGTGGACACTCTCAACATTGATCACATAACAGAATAGATAAATGCATACTCTACACTCTTGTTGGATGATGAACGCATTGCGTAGGATTACACGAACCCTCAATGCCGGAGTTAACAATCTCCACAATAATGCTCATATTTTAGTAACCTTTAGTGTAAGATAGATCAAAAGACTAAACCAAGTACTAGCATAGCATGCACACTGTCACCTTCATGCATATGTAGGAGGAATAGATCACATCAATATTATCATAGCAATAGTTAACTTCGCAATCTACAAGAGATCATGATCATAGCATAAACCAAGTACTAACACGGTGCACACACTGTCACCTTTACACACGTGCAGGAGGAATACAACTACTTTAATAACTTTGCTAGAGTAGCACATAGATAAATTGTGATACGATGCACATTGCAATCATAAAGAGATATAAATAAGCACTTCACTACGCTCTTCATAACAGTGAATAAGTACTTCGTGAAATATAGCCTAAGAGACCCACACGGTGCACACACTGTCACCTTTACACACGTGGGACAAGGAGTCTCCGGAGATCACATAAGTAAAACCCACTTGACTAGCATAATGACATCTAGATTACAAGCATCATCATATGAATCTCAATCATGTAAGGCAGCTCATGAGATTATTGTATTGAACTACATAGGAGAGAGATGAACCACATAGCTACCGGTACAGCCCCGAGCCTCGATGGAGAACTACTCCCTCCTCATGGGAGCAAGCAGCGGTGATGAAGATGGCGGTGGAGATGGCAGCGGTGTCGATGGAGAAGCCTTCCGGGGGCACTTCCCCGCTCCGGCAGGGTGCCGGAACAGAGACTCCTGTCCCCCAGATCTTGGCTTCGCGATGACGGCGGCTCTGGAAGGTTTCGCGTACCGTGGCTCTCCCCGTAAGGGTTTTCGATGCAGGGGCTTTATATAGGCGAAGAGGCGGCGCAGGGGGGTCAACGAGGCGACGACACCATAGGGTGGCGCGGGCCCAGCCCTGGCCGCGCCACCATGTCATCTGGGGCCCACAGGGCCCATCTCTGGCAGCTCTCGAGTGTTCTGGATGGTTCCGGGAAAAATAGGAACCTGGGCGTTGATTTCGTCCGATTCCGAGAATATTTCGTTACTAGGATTTCTGAAACCAAAAACAGCAGAAAACAGGAACTGGCACTTCGGCATCTTGTTAATAGGTTAGTTCCAAAAAATGCATAAATATGACATAAAGTGTGTATAAAACATGTAGGTATTGTCAATAAAGTAGCATGGAACATAAGAAATTATCGATACGTTGGAGACGTATCAGTTGTCAATCTCACCGGCTTGCTGAAAACAAATGATTAAACGTATTGTGTGGAAGATGATGATTGTTTGCGAAGAACAGTAAAGAACAATTGCAGTAGATTGTATTTCAGATGTAAAGAATAGGACCGGGGTCCACAGTTCACTAGTGGTGTCTCTCCCATAAGATAAATAGCATGTTGGGTGAACAAATTATAGTTGGGCAATTGACAAATAAAGAAGGCATAACAATGCACATACATATATCATGATGAGTACTATGAGATTTAATCAGTGGCATTACGATAAAGTACATAGACCGCTATCCAGACATGCATCTATGCCTAAAAAGTCCACTTTCAGTGTTATCATCCGAACCCCTTCCGGTATTAAGTTGCAAGCAACAGGACAATTGCATTAAGTATGGTGCGTAATGTAATCAACACAAATATCCTTAGACAAAGCATCGATGTTTTATCCCCGGTGGCAACAACACATCCACAACCTTAGAACTTTCCGTCACCGTCCCGCATTTAATGGAGGCATGAACCCACTATCGAGCATAAATACTCCCTCTTGGAGTCACAAGTATCAACTTGGCCGCAGCCTCTACTAGCAACGGAGAGCATGCAAGAACATAAACAACATATATGATAGATTGATAATCAACTTGACATAGTATTCAATATTCATCGGATCCCAACAAACACAACATGTAGCATTACAAATAGATGATCTTGATCATGATAGGCAGCTCACAAGATCTAACATGATAGCACAATGAGGAGAAGACAACCATCTAGCTACTGCTATGGACCCATAGTCCAGGGGTGAACTACTCACACATCGATCCGGAGGCGATCATGGCGATGAAGAGACCTCCGGGAGATGATTCCCCTCTCCGACAGGGTGCCGGAGGCGATCTCATGAATCCCCCGAGATGGGATTGGCGGCGGCTGCGTCTCTGGAAGGTTTTCCGTATCGTGGCTCTCGGTACTGGGGGTTTCGCGACGAAGACTATATGTAGCCGGAAGGGTAGGTCAGGGGCGTCACGAGGGGCCCACACAACAGGCCGGCGCGACTAGGGCTTGGGCCGCGCCGCCCTAGTGTGTGGCCACCACGTGGCCCCACTTCGTTTCCTCTTCGGACTTCTGGAAGTTTCGTGGAAAAATAGGACCCTGGGCGTTGATTTCGTCCAATTCCGAGAATATTTCCTTACTAGGATTTCTGAAACCAAAAACAGCAGAAAACAACAACTGGCTCTTCGGCATCTCGTCATCAATAGGTTAGTGCCGGAAAATGCATAATAATGACATATAATGTGTATAAAACATGTGAGTATCATCATAAAAGTAGCATGGAACATAAGCTATTATAGATACGTTTGGGACGTATCACCCACTCTCCCAGGCCCCGCACGTGGTCGTCCACGACTATGTCAACGTACCCTCCTGGCACGGGTTCGGCCCTCGCTGGCCCGCTAACGACGGTCGTCAGGGCGGTGACCACGGCGGCGGCACCGAACACCACCGCTCGGCGGCTTGACTCTTGGCCACCTTGTTCCTGGTTGAGGACGGCTCTGGCGACCACGGTGACCCGGCTCCGGCGGGGCGCACCAAGAGCGCCTGTCAGGGAAGCTGGGACGGACAGCGTCGTGTTGTTGATCAGGGCTGCCATTGTTGCTAGCTAGCTAATGGTTTGCACTTTGTAGCTACTTAGAGCATCTCCAGCCGCGTCCCCCAAAGCGTCCCCCAAAGGGATTTGGGGCGCGCCGGACCAAAAATGCGTTCCAGCCGCGTCCACCAAAGCCCATTTTTGTCCGGCGCGCCCCGATACGGTGTCCGGCGCCCCGAGCCCGTCCCCGTACCACAGGGGACGCACCGGGGACGCCGGACACACCGAAAAGCGAGGCGGGGAGTGGCGGGGCCGACCCGTCAACGGCACAATTAATTTTAACCTAACCGTCGCCTACCTCGCGACGGAAGTTATTCGCGTGCAGCGACGGTGCAGTTCCTGCAGCGACGGTGCAGTTCCCACAGAGGGCGCAGCGACACGTCCCGTCGCGCCTAGCTCTGCGTGCCGGCGTTAATGAGCGCCACCGCTCATCCGCCTCCCTCCGTCCTATAAAAAGGGGCGCCTCTCATCGTCCCTCTCACACACAAACCCTAGCGCCTCTCTCCCAAACCCTAGCCGCCACCATCTCTCAACAAGACTCGACGCTATGTCTGGTAGAGGCGGAGGCCGACCTCGCGGTCGTGGCCGCGGCATAGCTGAACGCTCGCCGTTGCCTCCCACGCCGTCGTCTTCATCGTCGGAGATGGACGTGGAGCCGGACGTGCTGTTCGAGTTCGTCCTCGTCCTTAAGGGCGACCCGCACGGCATCCAGAGGCTGCCGGACTCCTTCGCCGAGTACGTCGGCGGCGTACGCCCGCGCAAGATGCATCTGCGGGAGCATTCGTGCGGCTACTACCGGTGGATCGTCGACGCGATCTACGACGCGCGCGACAAGATGTACCTCAACATCGGCTGGGAGAAGTTCGCGCGCCACCACAGCCTCGAAGCCGGCTTCATCCTCCTGTTCTCCTACTTCGGCAACAGGGACATGAGCGTCAAGGTCTTCGACGAGAGGCGCTGCCGCCGGGACTATCACGGCGACAGAGACTCCCACGACGACAGCACCGACGAGGAGGACGACTGAGTGTTGTTTCTTCGCAGCAAATACGTGCACGGAGGTTTCTGCATGTTCGCCTCATCGGTAGAACCAACAAGGGCACCATCCTCCCGCTGGATTTTCCAGTTTAGGTGACTGGGTGTGCCCTCGAGTGTTCTTTCTTAGCAGCGAACATAGGAAACCTCCGATGCACGGCCTAGTTAGGTTTAGTTTATTTGCAATATTTTATATTTGTGTCCACCACGGTTCCAACTATGTATTAGTTTGTGGAAACCACGTTCCCAATTATGTATTAGTTTGTGGAAATTGAAATAAAAATGCCAAAAAAGTATTTTAAATGTTTGGGGGCGGCGTTTGGGGGACGCGGCTGGGGAGCGACGTCCTCCAAAGGCGGCACGAACAAAACACGTCCCCCAAACGCTCAATCCAGCACGATTTGGGGGACGCTTTGGGGGACGCGGCTGGAGATGCTCTTAGATTTTGTATTTGTTGCTGGTGGGTTCAGCTGCAAACGCTGCCGTTTATATAGTGCAGCGCGCGTACTTGGGCATGCTTTAGCGTCGCATGCATTTGGCCAGCCTATTAGACGTGATACACGTCTTCGTTTGGAAGTAGGTGGACCAGAAAGGGAAGTGTACCCGGGAGAATAGGCATTTTGCTCAACGTGAAACACATCTTGACATGGATGGAGTTGGCTCAAAAGGAATGTGTTACAAAAATTGGAAAAAAAATCAAGTTACTATTATACCAGACACTAGTAGAAAAACCATTGTCTTGTTTCTAATAGGTACCTTTGACAGGGCCAAAGAAATCCGTCCGTGGTGATTTATTTGCATGCCCAAAGGTAGGCCCGAAGCGTCTCTCACGGGCGGCGTCGGTGGTGATAGACAATATCACATTAATCTAAGAAATCGTGTGCACTTAATTACAACGGTAAGTTTCAATTTACTAACATGGTAGTCTGCTAAAAGTTGGAGTAACTAGTCCGTTGGGATGAACATACTAGTCCATGGCGTTCGCAACATGACCATGTTTTAGCTTGGCATGCATTTGGCCAGCCTAGACGTGATACACGTCTTCATTTTGGAAGTAGTTAGTTGGATCAGAAACGAACTCGTACGCGGGAGAATAGGCATTTTGCTCAACGTGAAACACATCTTGACAAGGATGGAATTGGATCAAAAGAAACGTATTATATACAAAATTTGAAAAAAAAAAGTTTACCACACTATCACTAACGCTATGGTAAAAGGTGAAAACAAAGAAGTAAATACACAACCTTCTTCCCAACAAAAAGGAAACATTCCAACGACCGACATAGCTACTATAACCAATTAACTACCAGCTTTTGCCATCAATCTCAAAGCCCCGAGACTAGCATCCAGCACAATATGGAATTTTGCCCCGTCCTACACGGGTAGTGAACAAGTTTTCGCTACCGGTTCGGAAGGGTCTTTAGTCCCGGTTTCCCATCCGGGATTGCCAAAACGGGACTAAAACCCAAAGCTTTAGTCCCGACTTGCTTATGAACCGGGACAAACGGTCCTCCACGTGGATGCGATACATTTATTGAGCTGGAGGATCTTTAGTCCCGGCTAGTAAGCCCAACCGGGACTAACGATTATTTTTTGAAATTGTTTTTATTTTTTTCTAATTTTATTTTCTAATTGTTTGACTCGTTACTCTCTCACTTGGATCATTCTTAACACTAATTTTAAACTCTAGACTTGTTCACTTATCGGTCGGTCACCCATCCTCACACTACTCCACCCCCAACATGTTTAACTCTTCGGTTCTTTCCTGCGAATATGATTGTACCTTGTTGTAAATACTACCATATCAATCCTATTAACTATTATACCATTGTGTCACATTTCTGTATTTTTTGAAACCAAAAATAATTATTTAATAAACAATAATGAATAAGATAATAATATTGAATTTCAATGAAAAAATAAAATAAGTAATAAAACTATTTATTATTATTATTATCAAATAATATATGCATTACTCATATAATATGGCATAATTAATATCTTTAAATCTGTAAATTGCAATTGGACAAATAATGTATCCATTATTATTAGAAAAAGTGAGGAATTTGAATATGAAATAATTTTGTTTTTATTCATTTATTATTATTATCAAATAATATATGCATTATTCATATAATATGGCATAATTAATATCTTTAAATCTGTAAATTGAAACTGACAAATAATATATCAATTATTATTAGAAAAATGTGGGGAATTTGAATATGAAATAATTTTGATTTTATTCATTTATTACTACTACTATTATTATTATTATTATCAAATAATATATGCATTATTCATATAATATGGCATAATTAATATCTTTAAATCTATAAATCGCAATTCACTACTGCAGAAAGGCTCTTAGCCGCTAGACATTTAGTGACAAGAAAAATTATGCATGTCACTAGTACAAACACTAGTGACAAGCTTACGTAAGCCCGTCGCTAGTACAAACATGGGTGTCACTAGCAGTTTTTTGTAAAAGAGTAAATATGTTAGTGACAGACCTCTATAAATGCATGTCACTGGACATATATTTTTCGTATTCTTTTAGCCAGCCAACTAACACTACAACAAGAAAATATAGGCAACCACACATATTTTGCAACGGAATTTACATGCGCCGCAGTGTTTCTTGCACATGAAAAAAAGCTATATGGCTTGTCCTTGTTTAGGCCCATTATTCCGTGCACGTTTCCAGTAAGAGATAATTGCACCACTCATACAACAACTTGTTCTCCATGTGCATTTTCATACAAAAACTTGCAATATGTGTTCTAGCAGTACAAGAACTTGTATTCTAGGTGCATTTTCATACAAAATCGTTGTGATGCTAACACTTGGCGTTGCCACACGAGAAAAATGAGTGAGCCAGTTTTGATCATTTAGCAGAAAACCGCCATCATTTTTTTCAATGTACAACAAGCTCCCTCCATGAATTAGAACAGAAAATCCCCAAATCCCCTCTCCTCCGATCAAACCCACACAACCTCAGAAAGCAACCACACAAACACATATATGTTACGGATCGCTAGAACGACGCAACCTCAGGAAGACAAGGACATTCATAGGCGATTACTCTCATCGCAAGCGGGGCCTGACCGTATGCGAGCTACGCGCCGGTGATGGTAGCCAAGAGCGCGTGCGGTGGCGGCTACAGAAACAGCCGTACGTCGACGCTCATCTACTGCCCCATGTCCCCATGTCGAGCACGCAGTCCTCTGTGGCGAAGGTGCGTGATAGAGCACGCCGAAGCAGCGAACGAAAGAGGGCGTCGTGCGAAAGAGGGCACCTCTGAGCGGGGTGATCATCCTGCAGGAGGTGATGACGAGCCTGGGCGGCGTCGACATGCAGAAGTCGTGCAACCGGGCAGCACAAGAGGAGGCGTTCAACTTCACGAAGGCTGTGGTGAGCAGTTTCAACGCTCGTCGGAAGCGCCCGATCGACCGGGACTTGTTCTTGCGGAAAGGATGGTGATGATCGCCGCTCCAAGACGGAGGTGGCACGGTTTATTTTCCTGCGCAGGTCTGGCGTCATGATGGCGTAGATAATGAAGCGCATCACGTCGGGTAGTACTCGTCCGCCGTGACGTGCCACCGCGACGGGCGGCGACGCCATGGCCTACTCAGGCGTGGTCGATCGGGACGTGGTGCGACCTGGCGCGCCCCGTATTCGCAAAAATTCTGCCGAGATCTTTGCCCGTAAATCTGTGATGTGCACTTCCTGTATTCGATCGACATCGTGGCGTACCGCGTACGACGTCGGTGTACGTGGTGGTCCTGGGGGAGTAGCTGGTCACTACGACGGTGAGCCTACATGTGCCTCCGGCGTACCACCGGCCATGTCGCGCACCTTCTACAACACAAACGCCATGAGAGTTTCTGGCAAAACGTTGTACAAGCTGACTCGATGAATACATAGCATATCTATAACACACAATAAGACCAAAATAAAAACTACTAAGAAGCTGTTACCTGCCAAAACCCACCGGCGGGCAATGGTTAAGCAACACGAAGAGCCGGGAGGCTCCCAAGGCCGCTTAGTGGACCCTGGCACCTCGCGTCGTCCCGCAAGTTTTCCAGCCACGTCCTGGCAGTTGCTAGGGCGTGCCACCTGACCTAGACCCGATCAGGAAGGTGTTAGATTGCTTCGATTGTTCCTGCATGGTAGACACGTAAACATTAAATACGAGCCCTATCGGCTCTCAGGTTTCCCTGTGGATCGGCTCGAAGAGCCGATCGCCCCATGGTTCATGTTGGATTTGCAATGGCATGGGGATCCTGCTTGATCAAAACAAAGCTAAACCAATCTACGACAGTTTAGGGTTTTCACCGCATAACCGGAACGTCCTACGCGTAGTTGGGTCTAGCAGATACGAAAGATGATGAAGACTACCCCTACAAGAGGCCTAAAAACCAACATTACGTTAATTCCCGGAACATCCCTTGTAGGAACGGTAAACAACACCTAACGCACTACCGGATCGTCCAACCCCAGCATAAGGCCTAATCATGCAGATATTAAACTAATCCTTGTAGAACAAGGAGCAACTATAATGGATTGGATCTACTGAGTAACGAACAAGCAAGATGCTGCCCTTACACCCAGATAGGTGTAAGGGCAGCTAGGTGTCGAGGGACGGCATTGCCAAGCAGATATGCACGAGAAAGCATCAATGCAAGCCCCTAAACACCTAAAGATAAGTAGTGCTACTCGCCATCAACAACGCTTCAGCACGAGTAGCACAAGGTAGACGAATAAACGTATCATCGCCTAGATCGCGAGATGCGATCTAGGCAGACATGATGCTTACCCGGAAGAAACCCTTGAAGGAAGGGGTGGCGATGCGCCCGATTTGTGTTTGTTTGAACGATGATTGTCCTCCTTTCTCGATAACCCTAGATACATATTTATAGTCCAAGGGACTTTCTAATTGAGGCGTGCACCTAACCGTGCACGGGCTAAACTCTATCTGTTAATTCTAAACACGATGCGATCTACTATGTTACAGATACACGGGCAATCTAGCCCAAACTCTTAGCGCAAGGCCGCTTCAAAGACGCTCCACGTGTAATCTTCAAAGCCCATCTTCACTTACGGCCCACCTCCTGATTTGGCCAAAATCTGGTGATAACACATGCCCCCCTGGTTTTGGTAATGATAATTTCAAAACCACTATGTTTTTCCTTCGAAGGGTCATGCCGTGGTAGAGCAGAACCGTCGCAGAGTCCTTCATCATGATGACTTGCCTTCCAGCTTCTCTGCACGATTTGACAATTTTGGCCTCATGTCCTCGAGAACCGTCATGGCATTAAATCTCCACTACAACCCCTTTATCTATCTGTGCCGAACTAGTCGTCGGCCAAAAAACCCTCTTCTTCCATAGCCATGTCGTCCTCTTCCTCTTCTTCCCAATCCCCTTCCTCAAGCGAATCGATTCCAGAGCACAACCAGATGGAAGCATACAATAGGCGCGCTCCCAAGCGTTGGGATGAGCAAGAGTTTGATTTCGACTTCGTGCCAGAGGGCCTACCCGAGGACCTCGTCTGGTCAGACGGCGCCATGCCCCTGACCGACGGGGAAGATGACCTCCGATTCTTGATTGACGGAGAACTGGAGGCGGAGAGTGACGAAGACGACCCTCCCTTCCGGGGTAAATTCACCTCCATCACCAAAGAAGAAGAAGAAGACGACGAAGACGAATACGCCTCCTCCGACACGAAGAAGGAACAGGAGGACGACACCTCCTCCGACGAACCGCCGCCAAAGCGCATCCGTGGCTGGGCTTGGTCAGATGAGGACGATGATGATGACGAGGAAGAAGCCTCCGCTGAAGGTCACAGTAGCAGCAATGAGGAGCCCGCCAGCAGCAACACCGGCGGCGGCTACGGCAGCGATGACGAGGACAGCGACGGCTTTTAGAGTAGGGATCTACTAGCATAAGATTAGCGGTAGCAATCTGTTCCCTTTTTTGTTGAGCCTTCTTTGAGCAATCAGCTCCTTCTTTGTAAGAAATCCCCTTCTAATGAAGAAAATATTCCCCAATTGCTTTCTTGTTAATTTCCGATTGTCAAAGGTGGTCAACGCCTTGATGAAACGATGGCAACGCATCAGTCCTTCAGGATAAATTGCGAGACAGGTTAATTCAGTTATCCCTCATAGTGACCTGCAACCCTTGTCCCGATTCCGATTTTCAAACGGTAATCCTTGGCCACTCCACACCACCACGGAAGCCTTGTACAGCCTTGTACTTCTTTGCCAAGGCCTGGATGACCCTCTCCTTACTTCTTATCAGGATTCCGAAAATTCTGAAAATCTGGTCTTCTTCAGTTCAGGCAACCTTGCCGATGAAGACAGCACTCGGCATTTTTACTCACGATCCGTCCTTGCTTCCTAGTTGGTGTGAGTACCTCAACAGGATCATAGGATCTGGTCATGAATCTTCAGGGCCATTGCCCCCCGAGCCTCAGTCCAGGCGAGAACAGAAGTGAACCGACCAAATCGGCCATCATTGGCTTTCAAGTTGTAGTGCAGCACCAGCCGATTCCATCAAAATCGGCTCTCCAGAGCAAAGATATTTCAGGGCAAGCTGCCCCCCGAGTCTCTTCAGTTCAATCCTTGCGCCTTGCTGCTCAAATCGGCCCATCACCTTTGGCAACCTGATGCAACTTCCGGTGAGAGTGTTGATGAAGTCCTAATGTTCTCCACCACTCTGGACGTAATAACCCTCGGAAGCATCATTGACCCAGTCGCCACCTTGGTTAAGCCTGTAGGCAAAACGTCATAACCGATTGCTTCGTTATCGGCCATCCTCATAGTCCTAGAAGAGATACGCTCCCTTCGTTGGGCTCCTCCTTAACCTGACTTGCATGTTTATGCTGCTCTTGTCGTTAGTCAGGGTACTGGTCCTCAATCTAGCAGACAAATATCAGCGGCTTTAAATGAGCCAAAGGTAGCTCTGGACGCCAAAACTGACGCTCCTGCTAGCACCGCTGAACTTGAAGACTTGCCAATGGGAGTTAGGGGTCCTTGAAGAGAGGATTCGAGTCACCAACAGCTCCCTTGAGGAGTTCATTCATTAGAGCCTCTCCATGTAACTCGATAACTGCTCCATTGGGCTTCTGCTTAAAACAGCTGTATCCCTTGAGTCGATGGCTATGCATCGGCTTTTTATCCTTAAGTCGATGTCTGCGCATCGGCTTGTGCTTAAAAAATTTCAATTTTTTACGGCCGATTTACTCATGTATCGGCCCCCATACTTCCATACCCATCATCATCAAAGAATATATCTTGAGCTGCCGGGCATTTGACAGCCACTTCAAACTTCGTACCCTCGTGTTCTATCCGTCTATGTGCCCCCCGAGCCGATTCTGTCAAGTAATTGATGGTATCGGCTCTTCAGGCATCTGTTGGATCAATGCTGAACACAGACACAACGTATGGCGAGGATAATTTTGGCCGATTGCTAGAATCGGCCTCCTTTTCCATTGCAATGCTTGACGATGGTTTGCAACTTCTTGGATTTCCACTGTAGCTACGTGACATGCTTGAGATAAGATTTCCACTTTCCATTTTTTGGGGCCGATCGCAGGGATCGGCCTCGCCACGTACGTCCATTGTCTTGGACGTTGCTACTCTGTCCGGATTATGGACACCATGTTTGTATCAGCCGATGCCTCTGCATCGGCCTTTGTCTGTTTAGGGCGCCACACTTTCTTGGTAGGGCGCGCCTTTGTCTCCAATGTTTGCTGAATTTCCACGGCCAGATCGGGCCGTGTCTTCCTCAACGTGTACAGGTACTGTGCCTCGGCTTCCTCCAGGTTTCGCAGCCGCTGCACCCTACGCTTCGAGAATGGTCGAGTCCATCAGGGCACCACCTTGGTCGGTGATACCTATCTTCTTCTCCATCTGACTCCTCAAAGTCTTCTTCTTGAGACGACTCAGCTCGTTTATTCTGAGGTGGGAGAGGTCCTAGACGCTCGAACACTGAAACCTCGTTCGCTCTCTTCCTTTGCTGTTTGCATTCTGGGCAGTTCTCGATTGTTGGCAATCGGTTCATTCCTGAGTCCCAGCAATGTTTGAAGAAAGGACAGTCCCAGTGCCTATCCATGTCATCCTGCTCCCTTGACCTCCCTCTAGCGTGACGTTTGTACCCGTCGTTGTTTCTATCATGCCGACGATACCTTCTGTCCTCTGCATCAGACCGACGATATCTCTCATCATCTACGTCGTAGCGCCGACGTCGGTCATGCTGCTGCTCATATTTGTTGAGGAGATGTGCGGAGAGTGGGCGTTGATACCGCATGCTTCTCACCTCCTCCTCGGTCAGTTACCGTCTATCATCATCTTGGGGCCGGTCGCGTGGATCGGCCTCCTCTTTATCCTTGCCACGGGATTGGCTGCTCTCTGCCTTATCTTTGTCATGGCGGCTTGCAAGCCCTGCCATGTTGACACCAAAGGAGAACCCTGGCTCCCTTAAGGAGTGGCTGAGATCCACCATGTTGACGCTAGGCAACGGACGTGTGTTTCCATTGAGCTCGATACCGTGCGAACGGGTCTTCTCAAAGGAGCCGATGAGTTCGGCTTCACAGATGGCCTTCAGCTCATCGTATTTCTTCTTGTGCTCCGCGAGGAGATCCTCGTATTTGATCTGTTCCTCTGCCATCTCGGGTGTCGGTGTTGACGTGGATGTTGCAGAAGATGTCCCACCGGGCGTGCCAGAATGTGTTACCTGCCAAAACCCACCGGCGGGCAATGGTTAAGCAACACGAAGAGCCGGGAGGCTCCCAAGGCCGCTTAGTGGACCCTGGCACCTCGCGTCGTCCCGCAAGTTTTCCAGCCACGTCTTGGCGGTTGCTAGGGCGTGCCACCTGACCTAGACCCGATTAGGAAGGTGTTAGATTGCTTCGATTGTTCCTGCATGGTAGACACGTAAACATTAAATACGAGCCCTATCGGCTCTCAGGTTTCCCTGTGGATCGGCTCGAAGAGCCGATCGCCCCATGGTTCATGTTGGATTTGCAATGGCATGGGGATCCTGCTTGATCAAAACAAAGCTAAACCAATCTACGACAGTTTAGGGTTTTCACCGCATAACCGGAACGTCCTACGCGTAGTTGGGCCTAGCAGATACGAAAGATGATGAAGACTACCCCTACAAGAGGCCTAAAAACCAACATTACGTTAATTCCCGGAACATCCCTTGTAGGAACGGTAAACAACACCTAACGCACTACCGGATCGTCCAACCCCAGCATAAGGCCTAATCATGTAGATATTAAACTAATCCTTGTAGAACAAGGAGCAACTATAACGGATTGGATCTACTGAGTAACGAACAAGCAAGATGCTGCCCTTACACCCAGATAGGTGTAAGGGCAGCTAGGTGTCGAGGGACGGCATTTCCAAGCAGATATGCACGAGAAAGCATCAATGCAAGCCCCTAAACACCTAAAGATAAGTAGTGCTACTCGCCATCAACAACGCTTCAGCACGAGTAGCACAAGGTAGACGAATAAACGTATACTGCCTAGATCGCGAGATGCGATCTAGGCGACATGATGCTTACCCGGAAGAAACCCTTGAAGGAAGGGGTGGCGATGCGCCTGATTTGTGTTTGTTTGAACGATGATTGTCCTCCTTTCTCGATAACCCTAGATACATATTTATAGTCCAAGGGACTTTCTAATTGAGGCGTGCACCTAACCGTGCACGGGCTAAACTCTATCTGTTAATTCTAAACACGATGCGATCTACTATGTTACGGATACACGGGCAATCTAGCCCAAACTCTTAGCGCAAGGCCGCTTCAAAGACGCTCCACGTGTAATCTTCAAAGCCCATCTTCACTTACGGCCCACCTCCTGATTTGGCCAAAATCTGGTGATAACAGAAGCAAGGCTAGAGTTATTTTCATTTTAGTTTTATTATAAGAACTATTAATTCTAGACCAAGCTTCCTTGAAACTCTCCTCACTCCCTTGCTTGAAAGTGAAAATCATCTCCTCAGATGACATAATAACAGGAGCAGATATTTTAGCAAAATTAAAACTAAGCAATATAAATAACAACTATAATAGAAACTAATTCTTTGTGTTTTTTGGTATAAAGACAACTATAAAAGTAAACTATTTTTTTGTGTTTTTGATATAATGAAAGCAAACAAAACAAAATAAAGTAAACTAAGCAAACTATTACAAAGTAAAAAAGATTGGAGATGAGAGACTCCCTTTGCAGAAATCCTCTTTCTTCCCGGCAACAACGCCAGAAAAATTACTTGATGGTGCTTATCGTAACGCCGACTTCACACTGTTGGGGAACCCCAAGAGGAAGGTATGATGAGCACAGTAGCAAGTTTTCCCTTAGTAACAAATCAAGGTTTAATCGACCAGTAGGAGAAATGCGTGACTTCTGAAGGTGTTGCTGGCTGACTAGTGGCAGGACGCACTACCGGCGTGAGCAACAACGTGGAACCTGCACACAACAGAACCAAAGTACTTTGCCCCAACTTACAGTGAGGTTGTCAATCTCACCGGTTTGCTGAACACAAAGAATTAGACGTATCAAATGGAAGGAGATGTTTGCCTAAAGTAAACAGAACAAGATTGCAGTTGAATTTATCAGTAAAGGAAATAGGACCGGGGTCCACAGGTCACTAGAGGTGTCTCTCCATAAAGAAATAGCATGTTGGGTAAACAAATTAGAGCTGGGCAATTGACAGAATATTGATCGATACATGATAAGATGATTACTATGATAATTTGGTATTGGACATTACAACATAATACATATACCGTAATCCGACTGCGTCTATGATTAATAATGCACCTTCAGGTTAGCGTCCGCACCCTGATACGTCTCAAACGTATCTATAATTTCTTATGTTCCATGCTAGTTTTATGACAATACTCACATGTTTTACATACACTTTACATCATTTTGATGCATTTTCCAGTACTAACCTATTAACAAGATGCCGAAGCGCCAGTTCCTGTTTTCTGCTGTTTTTGGTTTCAGAAATCCTACACAGGAATTTTCTCGGAATTGGACGAAACAAAATCCCACGATCTTATTTTCCACGAAGCCTTCCAGAACACCGAAGAGGAGACGAAGAGGGGCCACGAGGCGGCCACACTATAGGGGGCGCGGCCCCACCCCTGGCCGCGCCGCCATATGGGGTGGGCCCCTCGGACGTCCCCCGACTCTGCCCCTTCGCCTATATAATCCTTCCGTCGCGAAAACCCTAGTACCGAGAGCCACGATACGAGAAAAGTTACTGAGACGCCGCCACCGTCAACCCCATCTCGGGGGGTTCCGAAGATCGCCTCCGGCACCCTGCCGGAGAGGGGAATCATCACCGGAGGGCTCTACATCACCATGCCCGCCTCCGGACTGATGCGTGAGTAGTTCATCCTTGGACTATGGGTCCATAGCAGTAGCTAGATGGTTGTCTTCTCCTCTTGTGCTATCATGTTTAGATCTTGTGAGCTGCCTATCATGATCAAGATCATCTATTTGTAATGCTACATATTGTGTTTGTTGGGATCCGATGAATATGGAATACTATGTCAAGTTGATTATCGATCTATCATATATGTGTTGTTTATGATCTTGCATGCTCTCCGTTGCTAGTAGAGGCTCGGCCAAGTTGATACTTGTGACTCCAAGAGGGAGTATTTATGCTCGATAGTGGGTTCATGCCTCCATTGAATCCGGGACGAGTGATGAGAAAGTTCTAAGGTTGTGGATGTGCTTTGTTGCCACTAGGGATAAAACATCAATGCTTTGTCTAAGGATATTTGTATTATTTACATTACGCACAGTACTTAATGCAATTGTCTGTTGTTTGCAACTTAATACTGGAAGGGGTGCGGATGCTAACCCAAAGGTGGACTTTTTAGGCATAGATGCATGCTGGATAGCGGTCTATGTCCTTTGTCGTAATGCCCTAAGTAAATGTCATAGTAGTCATCATGATATGTATGTGCATTGTTATGCCCTCTCTATTTGTCAATTGCCCAACTGTAATTTGTTCACCCAACATGTTATTTATCTTATTGGAGAGACACCGCTAGTGAACTGTGGACTCCGGTCCATTCTTTTACATCTGAAATACAACCTACTGCAATCATTGTTCTCTGTTGTTCTTTGCAAGCAAACATCATTCTCCACACCATACGTTTAATCCTTTGTTTATAACAAGCCGGTGAGATTGACAACCTCACTGTTAAGTTGGGGCAAAGTATTTTGATTGTGTTGTGCAGGTTCCACGTTGGCGCCGGAATCCCTGGTGTTGCGCCGCACTACACTCCTTCACCAACAACCTTCACGTGGCCTTCATCTTCTACTGGCTCGATAACCTTGGTTTTTTACTGAGGGAAAACTTGCTGCTGTACGCATCACACCTTCCTCTTGGGGTTCCCAACGGACGTGTGCTTCACGCGCCATCAAGCATTTTTCTGGCGCCGTTGCCGGGGAGATCAAGACACGCTGCAAGGGGAGTCTCTCACACCCAATCTCTTTACTTTGTTTATTGTCTTGCTTTATTTTATTTTCTGTCTTGTTTGCTTTCTTTATATCAAAAACACAAAAAAATTAGTTACTTGTTTTACTTTACTTAATTCAGTTTTTCTTTACTTATTTTTATTATTGTTAAAATGAATACTCCTGAGAACACTAAGTTGTGTGATTTCACTAGCACCAATAATAATGATTTCATATGCACTCCTATTGCTCCACCTGCCACTACAGCAGAATTTTATGAAATTAAACCCGCTTTACTAAATCTTGTTATGAGAGAGCAATTTTACGGTGTTAGTACTGATGATGCTGCTGCCCATCTTAATAATTTTGTTGAACTTTGTGAAATGCAAAAGTACAAGGATGTAGATGGGGATATTATAAAACTGAAATTGTTTCCTTTCTCCTTAAGAGGAAGAGCTAAAGATTGGTTGCTATCTTTGCCTAAGAATAGTATTGATTCATGGACTAAATGTAAAGATGCTTTCATTGGAAGATATTATCCTCCTTCTAAAATTATATCTTTGAGAAGTAGCATTATGAATTTTAAGCAATTGGATAATGAACATGTTGCCCAAGCATGGGAAAGAATGAAATATTTGGTAAATAATTGCCCTACCCATGGACTAACTACTTGGATGATCATCTAAACCTTTTATGTCAGATTAAATTTTTCTTCAAGGAACCTATTGGATTCAGCTGCTGGAGGTACTTTTATGTCCATCACTTTGGGTGCTGCAACAAAGCTTCTTGATGATATGATGATCAACTACTCTGAATGGCACACTGAAAGGACTCCTCAAGGTAAGAAGGTAAATTCTCGTTGAAGAAACCTCCTCCTTGAGTGATAAGATTGATGTTATTATGTCTATGCTTGTTAATGGTAGATCTAATGTTGATCCTAATAATGTTCATTTAGCTTTATTGGTTGCTCAAGAAGAGCATGTTGATGTGAACTTCATTAAAAATAGTAATTTCAACAACAATGCTTATAGGAATAATTTTGGTAACAACAACTATATGCCATATCCTTCTAATAGTGGTAATTCTTATGGTAAATCTGTTTTGCCTAGTGAGGAAAAGATGCTAGAAATTGAAAGAGCTACTCAGAGCTTTATGCAATCACAATATGAGCAAAATCAATTGTTTACTAAAACTATGAATGAACAATCTGCCATGTTGAAAAATATAGGGAATCAACTTGAAAATTTGAATATGGAAATTGCTGGTTTGTAAACTAAGCTTTCAAATGCTGAAAACCGAATCTCATACATGTCTGAGTCACAAGCTTCTTTAATTAATAAAATGGCTGCTAAACCTGAGGATAATGATACCCAAATTCTTACTACAGCAAACGCTATCCAAGTTCGAATTAATGACAATATTAGAATGATGGCTGAATTGCCTGCTAGGTGGGAAAGAGAAGAAAATTTTTCTAAAGAGAATAATGTAGCTAAAGTTTAGACTATTACCACCACTAGTAATGTTGATGCTTCACATGTTGCTAAACCTCCTACTATCAATGGTAAAATAATTGGTGTTGACAATGTTTCAACTTCTAATACAAAGCATGCAAAATTGCCTGAAACTGCTGAAACTGTTTGTGATAAAAGTGCTGAAATTTTTCAGAGTATTGGGGACAATGATCCCATTGCTTTAGATCATAATGGTTTTGATTTTGATAATTGTCATATCTCTGAAGTTATTAAGTTCTTGCAAAAACTTGCTAGAAGTCCTAATGCTAGTGCTATAAACTTGGCCTTTACAAAACATATTACAAATGCTCTCACTAAAGCTAGAGAAGAGGAATTAAAACTTGAAGCTTCTATTCCTAGGAAGTTAGAAGATGGTTGGGAGCCCATCATTAAAATGAAGGTCAATGATTTTGATTGTAATGCTTTATGTGATCTTGGTGCAAGTATTTACGTTATGCCTAAGAAACTCTATGATATGCTTGACTTGCCACCATTGAAATATTGTTATTTGGATGTTAATCTTGCTGATAATTCTATAAAGAAACCTTTGGGGAGGATTGACAATGTTCACATTACGGTTAACAATAACCTTGTCCCCGTTGATTTTGTGGTCTTGGATATTGAATGGAATGCATCTTGTCCTATTATTTTGGGAAGACCCTTTCTTTGAACTGTTGGTGCTATTATTGATATGAAAGAAGAAAATATTAAATATCAATTCCCTCTTAAGAAAGGTATGGAACACTTCCCTAGAAAGAGAATGAAGTTGCCTTTTGATTCTATTATTAGAACAAATTATGATGTTGATGCTTCTTCTCTTGATGTTACTTGATTTACACTTTCTGCGCCTAGCTGAAAGGCGTTAAAGAAAAGCGCTTATGGGAGACAACCCATTATTTTATTTCTGCAATTTTTGTTTTATATTTGAGTCAAGGTGCTTTTTACTACTGTAGCAATACCTTTGTATCTTTACGTTATTGCATTGTTGTGCCAAGTAAAGTCTTTGATAGAAAAGTTGATACTAGATTTGGATTTCTGCGCAGAAACAGATTTTTAGCTGTCACGAATTTGAGTTGATCTCTCTGTAGGAAACTCGTAAAATGCTGAAAAAATTCATGCGTGATCCTCAGATATGTACGCAACTTTCGTTCAACTGGAGCTTTTCCATCTGAGCCTGTTAAGTGCCTCGAAAAAATTCGTCTTTACGGACTGTTCTGTTTTGACAAATTCTGCCTTTTATTTCGCATTGCCTCTTTTACTGTGTTGAGTGGATTTCTTTGCTCCATTAAATGTCAGTAGCTTTGGGTAATGTCCAGAAGTGTTGGGAATGATTGTGTCCTCGCTGAACATGTGAATTTTTGATTATGCACTAACCCTCTAATGAGATTGTTTTGAGTCTGGTGTGAAGGAAGTTTTCAAGGATCAAGAGAGGAGGATGATATAATATGATCAAGAAGAGTGAAAAGTCTAAGCTTGGGGATGCCCCCGTGGTTCATCCCTGCATATTTCAAGAATACTCAAGCATCTAAGCTTGGGGATGCCCAAGGCATCCCCTTCTTCATCAACAACTTATCAGGTCACCTCTAGTGAAACTATATTTTTATTCCGTCACATTTTATGTGCTTTACTTGGAGCGTCTGTGTGCTTTTATTTTTGTTTTTGTTTGAATAAAATCAGATCCTAGCATTCATTGTGTGGTAGAAAGACACGCTCCGCTTTTTCAAATTGAACACTGGTGTTCTTAGTTTTACTTTTAATGTTCATGGCGAAAGTTGAAAGTCGCTTCATTTATTGCTATTTGGTTGGAAACAGAAAATGCTTCATGTGGTAATTGGTATATTGTCTTGAATAATTTTATACTTGGCAATTGTTTTGAGCTCTCAAGTAGATCATATTTAAGCTCTTGCATCATGTGGTCGAAACCTATTAGTGGAGAACTACCGCAGAGCTTGTTGAAATTTGGTTTGCATGATTGGCCTCTCTAAAGTCTAGATATTTTCTGGTAAAAGTGTTTGAGCAACAAGGAAGACAGTGTAGAGTCTTATAATGCTTGCAATATGTTCTTATGTAAGTTTTGCTGTACCGGTTCATACTTGTGTTTGCTTCAAACAACCTTGCTAGCCAAAGCCTTGTACTGAGAGGGAATGATTCTCGTGCATCCAAAACCTTGAGCCAAAACTTATGCCATTTGTGTCCAACATAACTACCTACTGTGTGGTATTTTTCTGCCATTCCAAAGTAAATTGCTTGCGTGCTACCTTTAAAAAAATTCATTCCTTGTCTTTGCAATACATAGCTCATGGGAAAGTAGCCTAAAAACTATTGTGGTAAAGAATATGTCGCTTATGTATCTTAGTTCTTATAAGTTGCTTGTTGAGCGGTAACCATGTTTCTGGGACGCCATCAACCTGTTACACCTTTGTTGAATATCATGTGAGTTGCTATGCATGTTCGTCTTGTCTGAAGTAAGGGAGATTTGACATGAGTTAAATGGTTTGAGTATGCATATTGTTAGAGAAGAACATTGGGTCGCCAACCAAAGCCATGTATCATGGTGGAAGTTTCAGCTTGGACATTAATCCTCAAATCTAATATTATCTGTTGTTGAATGCTTAAAGCATAAAAGAGGAGTCCATTATCTGTTTTCTATGTTGTCCCGGTATGGATGTCTTCAAGTTGAGATCTATCAAAATTGAGAAATCAAATGCGATCTATCTCCTTGGACCTTTGTACAGGTGGCATAGAGGTACCCCTTTGTGACACTTGGTTGAAACATATGTAATGCAATGATAATCCATGGAAATCCGAGCTAATTAGTACAAGGAGCGGGCACTATTAGTATTCGATGCATGAGGCTTGTAACTTATAGGAGGTTTTATGCATAACACATATGAATTATTACTACCGTTGACAAAATTGTTTCCATGTTTTCAAAATAAAAAGCTCTAGCACATGAGTAATCCCTGCTTCCCTCTGCGAAGGGCCTTTCTTTTACTTTATGTTGAGTCAGTTTACCTACTTCTTTCTATCTTAGAAGCAAACACTTGTGTCAACTGTGTGCATTGATTCTTACATACTTGCTTATTTGCACTCATCATATTACTTTGTGTTGACAATTATCCATGAGATATACATGTTGAAAGTTGAAAGCAACTGCTGAAACTTAAATCTTCCTTGTGTTGCTTCAAAATCTTTTATTAAGAATCTATTGCTTTATGAGTTAACTCTTATGCAAGACTTATTGATGCTTATCTTGAAAGTAGGAACTAAGCTTGGGGATGCTTGATACGTCTCAAACGTATCTATAATTTCTTATGTTACATGCTAGTTTTATGACAATACTCACATGTTTTACATACACTTTACATCATTTTGATGCATTTTCCGGTACTAACCTATTAACAAGATGCCGAAGCGCCAGTTCTTGTTTTCTGCTGTTTTTGGTTTCAGAAATCCTACACAGGAAATATTCTCGGAATTGGACGAAACAAAATCCCACAGTCTTATTTTCCACGGAGCCTTCCAGAACACCGAAGAGGAGACGAAGAGGGGCCACGAGGCGGCCACACCATAGGGGGGCGCGGCCCCACCCCTGGCTGCGCCGCCATATGGGGTGGGCCCCTCGAGCGTCCCCCGACTCTGCCCCTTTGCATATATAATCCTTCCGTCGTGAAAACCCTAGTACCGAGAGCCACGATACGAGAAAAGTTACTGAGACGCCGCCGCCGTCAACCCCATCTCGGGGGGTTCGGAAGATCGCCTCTGGCACCCTGCCGGAGAGGGGAATCATCACCAGAGGGCTCTACATCACCATGCCCGCCTCCGGACTGATGCGTGAGTAGTTCATCCTTGGACTATGGGTCCATAGCAGTAGCTAGATGGTTGTCTTCTCCTCTTGTGCTATCAGGTTTAGATCTTGTGAGCTACCTATCATGATCAAGATCATCTATTTGTAATGCTACATGTTGTGTTTGTTGGGATCCGATGAATATGGAATACTATGTCAAGTTGATTATCGATCTATCATATATGTGTTGTTTATGATCTTGCATGCTCTCTGTTGCTAGTAGAGGCTCCGGCCAAGTTGATACTTGTGACTCCAAGAGGGAGTATTTATGCTCGATAGTGGGTTCATGCCTCCATTGAATCTGGGATAGTGATAGAAAGTTCTAAGGTTGTGGATGTGCTGTTGCCACAAGGGATAAAACATCAATGCTTTGTCTAAGGATATTTGTCTTGTTTACATTACGCACAGTACTTAATGCAATTGTCTGTTGTTTGCAACTTAATACTGGAAGGGGTGTAGATGCTAACCCGAAGGTGGACTTTTCAGGCATAGATGCATGCTGGATAGCGGTCTATGTCCTTTGTCGTAATGCCCTAAGTAAATCTCATAGTAGTCATCATGATATGTATGTGCATTGTTATGCCCTCTCTATTTGTCAATTGCCCAACTGTAATTTGTTCACCCAACATGTTATTTATCTTATTGGAGAGACAACGCTAGTGAACTGTGGACTCCGGTCCATTCTTTTACATCTGAAATACAACCTACTGCAATCATTGTTCTGTGTTGTTCTTTGCAAGCAAACATCATTCTCCACACCATACGTTTAATCCTTTGTTTACAGCAAGCCGGTGAGATTGACAACCTCACTCGTTAAGTTGGGGCAAAGTATTTTGATTGTGTTGTGCAGGTTCCACGTTGGCGCCGGAATCCCTGGTGTTGCGCCGCACTACACTCCTTCACCAACAACCTTCATGTGGCCTTCATCTCCTACTGGTTCGATAACCTTGGTTTCTTACTGAGGGAAAACTTACTGCTATACGCATCACACCTTCCTCTTGGGGTTCCCAACGGACGTGTGCTTCACGCGCCATCACACCCCTTCCAGTATAAAGTTGCAATCAACAGACTATCGCATTAAGCAATGTGTGTAAAGTAAACAAAAGAATTACCCTTGGATAAAACATTATTGGGTTATCCCTAGTAGCAATAGCACATGTACAACCTTAGAAGTTATAAAGTCGCTCTCCGAGGAAACTAGAGGCATGAACCTACTATCGAGCATAAATACTCCCTCTTGAACTCACAAGTATCCACTTGGCCAGAGTTTCTAGTAGCAACAGAGAGCATGCAAGATCACAAATAACATTTGACATGAATATGTAATCAATCTCAACATAGTACACAATATTCATCGGATCCCAGCAAACCAAATATAGAGGATTACATAAAGATGATCTTGATCATGTAGGGCAGCTCACAAGATCGATACATGAAGCACAAGATGGAGAAGACAACCATCTAGCTATTGCTATGGACCCATAGTCCATGGATGAACTACTCACGCATCACTTCAAAGGCGGGCATGGCAATGTAGATCCCTCTGGCGATGATTTCCCCCTCCAACAGGGTGTCGAGAAGAGCTTCAGAACCCCCCGAGATGGGTTAGGCGATGGCGGCCGCGACAGAACTTTTCGTGGATGGAGGCTCGGGTATCCAGGGTTTTCCCGAGAAGATGTATAAATAGGCGGAGGATTCAGGTCGGTGGGGCGCCTGAGGGCCCCACACCTAACCTAGGCGTGGGCCAGCCCTAGGCCGCGCCTAGGGGTGGTGTGGGCGCCCTAGTGCGCCTCTTCGTCCCCCCTCCGGACTTCGTCTTCGCTTCAGTAAAATATTGACTTAGGCTTTTGTTTCGTCCAATTCTGAGAATATTTCATGTACAACTTTTCTGAAATACAAAAATAGCAGAAAATAGGGAACTGACACTGTAGCATCTTGTTAATAGGTTAGTGCCGAAAATCATGTAAAAGTGCAACGAAGTGTAAGCAAAACACATATGTTTGAGCATCAAAAATTATAGATACGTTTGAGACGTATCAGTGGACTCTCTATGCAGCCACCTCTGTCACCGCCTCCACGCGCGCCAACTTTGCCATCGCGCGCTAGCTCGGCATGGTAGCAGGCCGCGTCCCTTGCTGCTGCCGCCACCGCTTCGTCCCTTGCCGCTTCTCCCGGCTGATCCGCATGTGCTCCTTCCCCTCCACGCGGTCGCCGCCAGGTCGAAGCGCACATACACCCTTCTCGGCAAGCACATTGCCTCGAGCTTGCACCTCCGCCACCAGAGCCTGGCGGCAAGCACATTGCCGCGAGCTTTCACCTCTGCCGCCAGAACCATGGAGGCTCTTGAACGACGCGACCAGCACCCACTGCTCAGAGCTCACACCCTCGGCCTCCTCGTCATCTTAGGGGAGTAAGTCGATGTCGTCATCGTTGACGTTGTCGTCCTCGTCATCGACATGGTGGATGATGCTGTCTGCGCGCGGGGACTGCGGTAGGGGAGGAGCCGCCGCTAGGTCGGCTATGGCAACCACCATCTCCGCCCTCGCCACCACGAGCTCTGCCCTGGCCTCCGCGCGCTCTTCCCTAGCCTCCACAAGCTCCAACCTGGCCTCCGCGAGCCCCGCCTGGAGGTTGGCCATGGTCGCAGCCGGCCGCTGACGTTGTTGCATCAGGGAGAACGCACACCCTTCTGCCTCCGCCTCTAGCTTCTCGGCCTAGTGGCCGTACGTGGCCATCTGCTCCTATTCGAATGCTTCCGTCGCATGGAGGGCGGCGAGGTCCAGATCATCCGGGCACCAAAAATGCGTCGGGCCGCTGGGATACCCCTGACGCAATCGGTCACCACGACCCTATACATCAGATTTGGTGTCTGCGGGCGAATGCAGATGGTCGCACACGATCACTTTTGGCGTTTGTTTTACGTTGGCCCGCTGGAGATGCCCTTATATGACTAGGTCGTATAACCCAGTTTGCTGGACCACCTCCCCGCCCGGCACCTGTGATCGAATCTCAAAGCAACCGCCCCAATCCATGGTAGATAAGTCATCTTCTGTCACAGTTGGTTTTTGTCATGCAAATCAGTTGCTAATAATGATGTTTTCTCTTGTGTGACCTGCTATGGATGGACGACCCTCCAATTTGAATTTCATTGCTGCACTGGTAGAAGAAACAACTATAAGAGCATCTCCATCGGTAAAACTAAAAGCGCCCTCCATATCCATTTGGGGGTTTGCGTCAAAATTAGGCTCAACCGGCATGTTCAATAAAGAGCCGGCAAGGTTTCGAGCCCAATAGAATCGCTGGCAACCCCGTGCCGGTTCCTTCACGCAGCCTCGTCCACGTAGGAAACCCCCCCGGGGGCCTTTCTGCAAGCCACACACACGTGTTTCCCCATCTCCAACCCCTGCTCGATCCGCCTCTAAACCCTTCTGGATCGCCATCGCCATCGTCGTCGTCGCCTCCCCCGTGCTCGCCTTCCACCCCGCATGTCCATAAGCTACGGACCCTCGAAACCTCCGGCGCCTGATCACAGTGCCTGGCAGACTCGCCGACAATAGAAGGCCGACGCCACGATCGTTCGTCCGTCCCGCCCGCAAGGTGTTCGGCGGATTTCTGCGATCGACAGTGACAACAAGATGTAGGCGCAATTGTTCATGGAGGAGGAGGAGAACACTGCCACGACGACACTAGCAGCAGCTGATGCTGGCGAGCCTCCTCCGCCTCTGCCAACCCATTCTGGCCTTGGCCGTTCCTCGACGTGGCGGTTCAAGGGTTGGCAAGACGAGGAACAAGGAGCGGCATCGGCAATCCGGTGCCTTGCTTCTTGACTCCGACTACTTCGCCGACAATGCAACTCACATGGAGAAGGATTTTCGGCGCCGGTTTCGGATGAACAAGGATCTGTTCATGAAGATTGTCTTCGGCATCAGGGAGTACGACCACTACTTCATGTTCAAGCAAGATTGCACCAGTTTGTGGGGCTTCTCCTCAATCCAGAAGTGCTTTGCTGCATTGCGTTGTTTTGCATATGGAGCTACCCCCGATGCAACTGATGGCTACCTATGCATGGCGGAGTCGACATGCTCCAAGACTGTCTACATATTTTGTCGAACCATCATAGCGGTTTTTTGTGGAGATTATTTGAGATCATCGAGGGCAGATGATACAACTCGGATCCTGGCATAAAATGCCTCCCAAGGTTTCCTGAGATCGACTGCATGTTAAATTATTGTATGAATAAATTTATGTGGTCGAAAACTGTTTGAAATATTGTTTGAAAATATTGTATGGATAGTGTAAATAGAATTTTTTGTGGGTTGGATGACGGTATGGGGGATGCCGGTGTGGGAGCCGGTGTCCCCCATACACTCGTGCCGGAGTATCTGCTGGCGCCTATTTAGGGGGCGCGATGCTCTAATTTCAATAACAAGATGCATGATCCCGTTAAAAAAGAAAAAACAAGATTCATGTTTCATAGAGGAAAATTGTCCGTTAATTTTGAAGTATGTTTAAAATGATGGAGTGAGCAACTGCTACATTAAACAGAGGTGCTTCGCTGACATTTGAAGTATTTCCAAATCCCAAAGATCGCAATACCACATTACACACTGAGAGGACTATAGCATACTTGCAAATCATGTTCAATTTGAAATAAGCCATATCGGTACATTTGTGTAGAGGCTAATTATGGAAACCAAGTACCTTAAATCATGGGATGACATATGAAAACCTGAAAAGACCAATGATGGCAAGTGATTTGGACTCCTCGCCTAGTCTCTCTTTGTGAAGATCAGTCACAATAGTCTCAAGCCGCTGTAGATGCTCGAAGCTAATATTTCAGGTTTATACATGAAAGTATTATAGATAACTAAATAAATTAGCATGCCACAATATATTTATTTTATTACACAATTTTACATGGGTTGAGGATCATTGGCATATATATGTCGCACCGAGACGAGAAGAGTTTACATGCATGCATTAGACATAGCTAGCTAGCTTCCCCCATCACTTAAGATGACTTGAGCAGGCGGACGAACTCGTTAAGCTTGAGGGTCTCCTGCACGCCGGGCCTGTTCGCTTTCTCATACACCTCGGCGAGGTACGTCCCTGTGGAGGATGGCAAGAGATTTGCCTAGCCTGTGTGGCTTCGAAGTGAATAGACTAAAATCGAAAGAAGATCAGACGAGGATATATGTGCGCCTGCAGGACGTGCGTGCAGCTGGCCTGGGATGCGGCCGGCGCCTGGCTACAGGCTTTGATGATGTGTTTGGAAAAATATGTTGACCAAAGAAAGGTAGCTACCTGCTATTGTCTGTGTGTTTGCAAAATTGTTTTTAGCAAATCTACAATCTTTATTTTTTTAGTCTTAAGTTTAATTGATGTGCAAATTTTAACAAAGCTACTTAATTTTAGTTGCGGTGGTATACAAACAATACCAAAATAGTAGAGTAATATAAATCTATATCTAATATACCTCAAGGCGTACCCACTAGCCTGGACTAGGACTCTACAGATTTCATTGAGAATTACTCGCAAATTATCGTAGTGAACGTCTCTATCGAGATCCTAGACCTCAAGGCGTACCCACTAGCCTGGACCATCAGAAACTACAACGTTTTCAGCGACCATAGGGGGAGGTTGCACGGTTAGAGCAGATGGTGTGCAACCCTAAGCGATAATAAGTCCTATGTTGTCGATCAATGGAGATGGCTATTGGTGACATGAAGAGTAGCTACGCGGCATCGCTCAGCTAAATGCGCCCGATGACCACCAACCTTGCAACCTAATATATTTTCTCCTGTTGGAAAAAGAGGCGATAGGGAGATTATTAGTCTTGAATTGTAGACTTTTTTCATGGATTTTAGATCGCCGGCTACTTTCTGAACAATGAGGTAACACTGGGTCTCTTTTCATTTTATATTTTTTCTCTTCTAAATCAACATATCATGTGTCTAAATGATTTGGTGTTTCAAAATTCAAATAATAGTGGAAATTTTCATAGGAGATCTTGGTTTAATGCAAACTATGATAAAGGTTTATTGTTGCATCGGGATCCCGGTGCAACACACGGGTATTTTTCCTAGTCTATATCTATATTACTTCCCTTTCAAATCTTCCAATCGCTCTACACATGGGCCAAGGCCCAGCCTAAACAGCAAACCCATCGGTCAACAGCACTCATAGGAACGGCTAAATCAATCAATCGACCCTTCCCGAAAAAAAACTGAATCAATCCACGTTTGTTCCCAAAAAAAAAAAAAAAAATCAATCAATCCAAGTCGTGCACGGCAAGTAGTAGTATTTCATGTATAAATAACGACTCGCAACTATCGTCTTTCGCGATCTCGTGAATCAGCAGTCAGATGCGGTGGACAAGTTCTTCGCGTTCTAGGCGTCGGAGGCGTGCGACAGAGATGCCGGCAACATGGAGCTCATGTCCTCGGGCTGCCGCGGGTCGCTATGACGCTATGGTGTTCGACTCGCCGGACGTGCTGGTATTGTAGCCGTCGCCTTGGTCTGAGTTCATCGCCTTGTCAGACGAGCTTCCGAACATCGCCGATGGTTCCTCAGTGCGGCAGCAGGGTCACGCGGTGATCGAAGAGGGGCTTCTCCAGGAAACACGCTAGATCTCGTGTAGCCATCGCCTTGGTCTGAGGTCATCATCTCGTCATCGGCGAGCTTCCGAACGCCGCTGATGGTTCCTCAGTGCCGGAGGAGGGTCACGCTAGATCAACGATGGCATTGACCTGTGCCTACATCGTGACAGGATGGAGGGCAGACGATACATTGCTCCATGGTGAGGCGTGGATAACCCTGTTGGTTACAGGGTTGTTACCGATCTGCTGGGATGATCCACTTCGATCTAGATGCATTGCAGTATTGCACTGCATGCAATTGTATTCTCGGGAAGGAAGTTGTGGAGTGCATGTTAAATGTGGATTCTCACATGTGAAGCATGAGGAAGAGCAAGACAAACTCCATCATAATTATGATTATGTGTTCTTGATTGGGATCTGGTACTACCAGTGGAGGCCAAGGCCAGATGTGTTCATCAGAAATAACCATGGCCCTAGCTACAGGTGATCGCAATCGCGTGCCATAAAAGTTTTATTATGTTGGTTCTGAACGTAGCCTGATCATCGAGCTTTTCTATTTTGAAACTGAGTACAAAGCAGGGATTACGATGCTGGTTCTGCTTTATGCAAGTGAATGTGAGTATATCCAAGCATAATATTTTATTTTAAAAGATCACCATGTGAATTTCTGCAAATATTTTGTGAGTTGCCTACAACTTTCTACTGTATAATTTTGGTTGTAAACTATCGGGTGAAAATCCTTGTGCATAGTAGGGAAGGGTGGCCGGCCGTAGGAGTTCGAAGCAGGAGTTGGGGCCCTCACAGCCAGGTGAGGAACCTGAAGGAGAGCGAACGAGGTGTACGACGACACCAGTGGGAAGGTATGCGAGGGGCCCTAGCAGTACGGCTTGGTGGCGGAGTATACTGCCGTCGAGGAGATGTTGGTTGCTCTCACCTCGAGCCGAAGAACATCGACTTTGCACTGTTAGGATGATCTCCTCGCGTCCGAGCCCAACGGCTCGAACTCGGACCCTTGACCTCGTCCGCGCCCTAATCGAGGGCGCCCAACCGCATCTGGTTGGTGGGCCCCTGTCGCCTGTGCTATATATACAGTGGTGGGGGCGGTGGCACACGTTACGAGGTTGACCGGAGTGCCACTCGCCCCACCAACACACCCACCGATCTGGGTTTCAGCACAGTGCCGATGGGAAGCACCACCACCACCTCGCCGCCGCACCGCCGTCCTTGCCATGTCCAGAACGGCGAGTTCCTCCTCCAAGTGACAAGGTAAACTCACAGCACCCGCAGTATTCCAATCCTACCCGGCTAAGATCTACTCTAGACGATCTAGTGCATCTATCATTGGTATCAGAGCACTGGTGGCTAGTGTGTAGATCTCGTGTTCTATGGGTAGAAAGAAAGCAAAAGTTAAATTCTAGTTCATCCCTAGATCTGCTAGAACTGTCATTTTGATTATTTGTTCAGTTTTCGGATGTATAGGATGAACTAGAACCCTAACCCTACCCAAGAAAAGCAAAGAAAAGAAAGCTCACCGGCAGAGCCTCGAGCTCGCCGGCAAAGTTAGCGCCGCCGCAAGGCCGCGCCGTCCCTCTCGATCCCGATGCGCATCGGCATGCCGAGGCATCGGGAAGAAGGGCCACTCCACTTGCGCAAGCGAGGCGGGGAAAAGAAAAGAAATTCCTCACCGGCCGGGGCATTGTGCTCGCCGAAAGCCACCGGCAAAAGCCAGCAAAGGGCGCCGCCGCTGACCCGTTTGACACCGGTGCGCCCACCGGGCGCACGCGACGGCAAAAGGACCAGAGGGGCGCCACACCTATCTCGGCCGTGGACGTGCGCGCGGGAGGCTGCTGCGGGGCGCGGCTGCTTGCTGTGGTCGCCGGCAGAGAGGGCCGGGCGGGGCAAACAGCCGGGCGGAGCGAGCCAGTGCTTCTCCGCCGCCGCCGCCGGACAGAGAAGAGAGACAGGGGTCGGGGAGAAATGTGAGCTAGGGTTAGGTCTGGCCGTTTTTCCAGGTTTTTATACCTGAGCGATATGAGAGGCCGATCGCCGGATGGATCCGACGGCCAGGATCTAAACCCTAGCAGCGTGGGCGACGCGGGCTTCTCCGCGTTCGGGCCGCGTGGGGCAGGCCACGTTCGGGCCGTGGAAAGGCCGCGGCAGTAGACAGCGGGCGGGCCGCGTTAGCAGGCCGCGTGGGCGCGGCGTCGGCACCGTGGCCAGGCCGCGTTGGCGGGCCGCGTTGGCAGGCCCCGCGTGGGTGCAGCGTATGCTGCGTGCCGCTCGGTGCGAGCGGGCCGCGTGGGCCGCGGGCCGCGCTCTACAGTAACAGTAACACAATTTTTACAGTTTTGTACTGTTTTACTAATTACAGAGGCATTTTTAGGCAGTTTTGGGTCATTTTTGGCCAAAACATTTTTGTCTAGATTTTTTCTGAATAAATAGGACCAACGAAATATTTGTTCAGAAATTAGAAAGTAAAGGAAATGCCTCTGAAAAGTTCAAAGTTTAAAGTTTAAATTCACAGTTTCCGCTGCAAATAGTAAAAGAAGCATTTTTTAAATGCAAAATGATAGTTAAAATTCAAAGTTAAATGAAAAGTGGTTATTGTGACAATTATGGTTCTGTTATTTTTTGACCAACGTTACTAATGACATGACCATGCTTTGTTGCAATGATATGTGCATTTATCTCTATTTCTGCCCAACGGTGATATAGTTTTATTTGCATTAACAGTTGCATGTTTTAATTCGGACCAACGTTGAATTATAATTTGCAATTGTACTGTTCTCATTTCATTATGATTTAAAGGAGGGTACTACTTGATGAGCTGCATCAAGGATGTTCTAACCCTCAAATGTGACAACTACACTGAATGGAGAAAAGAATATCGATTTGGGCTGAGGTGGACTGGGTTCCCACAGTCGGTCAGACCAAAAGATCAAGTCAGAAATGACAAGGATGATGATGCTTCATGGCAGTAAAAGGTGGCTAAGTGCCATTTATAAAGAATACAATTGAGAACGCTATTGTGGGCTCAATTGCAGAGTGTGCTTCCGTAGGGAAGTATCTTGAAAGAATAAAGAGCCAGTTCACTGGTTCTTCAAAGATATGTGCGACTCGAATTCGTCGTAGCAATCGGTGACAGAAAAGTACACATGGACAGGAAGGACATGGCAAGTGTGTCATATGGTGTAATAATGCTTATGTGGGTGTTGTCTGTGTGTAATGTGAGTAAAAAAAAAGGTGTTGTCCGCGTTGGACAAAGAACAAAAGAAAAGAAAAGAACTGATGAATCGTCGAAATATGGCATTGTGGCTTAGGCCATATTTCGAGGGGGAGAATAGAAAGACTTGTTAAAAATGGTATTCTTCCTCCATTAGAATTCTCAAACATAGAACAACGCATCGATTGCATTAAAGAAAAATTTGTAAAGCAAATTAAAAAGAGTGCAAATCGATGCGCAACAACACTAGAAATAATTCACACCGAGATATGTGGATCATTTCCTGTGAAAAGTGTGGATGGATATGATTCGTTCATAACATTCACGAATGATTACTCCCGATATGGTTATATTTATCCAATAAAATAAAAATAGAAGCGTTGGATAAATTCAAAAGAAAAGAAAAGAACAGATAGCCAGGTCTGATCGTGGAGGGGAGTACCACGGTCGACATACTCCATATGGCCAAGTCCCTGGACCTTTTGCAAGGTTTCTACAGGAGACTGGAATAGTCGCCCAGTACTCGATGCCGGGCGAACCTCAGCAGAATGGGGTAGCTGAAAGGCGTAACCGTACCCTTATGGATATGGTGCGCAGTATGATGAGCTATTCCACCCTACCATTGGGATTGTGGATTGAGGCGCTAAGAACCGCTATTCACATTCTAAACAGAGTACCAAGCAAAACGGTGCCCAAAACGCCGTATGAGTTATGGACAGGGAGAGTGCTTTCTCTAAACCACCTGAAAGTGTGGGGGAGCCCTGCTGAGGCCAAAGTATTTCATCCAAATATCGCAAAGTTAGATACCAAAACAGACAACTGCCATTTTATTGGCTATCCTGAAAAGTCAAAAGGTTATCGTTTCTACTGTCCAGAGAAATACACAAAGTTTGTGGAAATGAGACATGCTTTTTTCTTAGAGGACGAAATGATGAGGGGGAGCATGGTAGCTCGAAAAATTGATCTTGAGAAGAAGAGGGTGCATGCACCTAATCCGATGACTCAGGAGCCATTTTTGCGCTACCATATGCACCTGTACCAATGATCCCTACAATTGTGGTGCAAGCGCCTGTTGTAACTCTACCCATGACAACGATGAGTGAAAATTCGGAACCTGTCCGTCAGGAGCCCAATGGACCATTTTTTGAGCATGAAAGGGAGCAACAACATCCACCTCTAGTGGCAAAAGGATTTACACAAAGAGAAGGAATAGATTACAATGAGACATACTCTCCGGTCTCATGTAAGGTCAGAATCATCATAGCACTTGTTGCACATTTTGATTTAGAGTTGCATCAAATGGATGTAAAGACGGCATTTCTAAACGGGGATTTAGAAGAAAATGTCTACATGAAACAACCCAAGGGTTTTATCATGGAAGGCAAGGTAGAAATGGGATGCCGCCTAAAGAAATCCATTTATGGATTAAAGCAAGCCTCCAGACAGTGGTATCTAAAGTTTAATGAAACAATTAAGAGATTTGGATTTAAAGAAAATATTGAGGACAATTGCGTTTATGCAAAGTTTAAAAGTGGGAAATATATTTTCCTAATCTTGTATGTGGATGATATTCTGCTTGCCAGCAGTTATGTTAGTTTACTGCAAGAGACAAAGAAGTTCTTGCCCTCAAATTTTGATATGAAAGATCTTGGTGAAGCGTCATATGTTTTGGGCATAGAAATTCACCGAGATAGGAACAATGGAGTATTAGGACTATCGCAAAAGGCTTATTTAGAAAAAGATTCTTAGTAAGTATAATATGCATAAGTGCAGTGCCACACCTACCCCTATAGTCAAGGGCGACAGTTTTGGGAAACATCAAAGTCCCCAAAATCAATACGAGCTCGATCAAATGAAAGCGGTTCCATATGCTTCGGCTATTGGAAGCCTACGGTATGCACAAGTGTGCACTCGCCCTGACTTAGCATTTATCACCGGAGTACTCGGTAGATATCAAGAAAATCCGGGTTTTTTAACACCGGAAAATGGTAAAGAAGGCATTGCGTTATGTGAAAGGCACAAAGAGTTACATGCTAACATACGGAAGATCCGATTCCCTAGAAATAAGAGGGTATTCGGATGCGGATTTTTGCGGGGGATAAAGATGATAGAAAATCCACATCCGGATATGTATTCACCCTCGCAGGGGGAGCTATTTCGTGGAGAAGCTGCGATGGCGTGTACAAGCACACGTCCGTTGGGAACCCCAAGAGGAAGGTATGATGCGCACGGTGAGCAAGTTTTCCCTCGGAAAGAAACCAAGGTTTATCGAACCAGGGAGGAGCCAAGAAGCACGTTGAAGGTTGATGGCGGCGGGATGTAGTGCGGCGCAACACCAGGGATTCCGGCGCCAACGTGGAACCTGCACAACACAACCAAAGTACTTTGCCCCAACGAAACGAGTGAGGTTGTCAATCTCACCGGCTTGCTGTAACAAAGGATTAGATGTATAGTGTGGATGATGATTGTTTGCGAGAAAACGATAAAACAAGTATTGCGGTAGATTGTATTCGATGTAAAGAATAGGACCGGGGTCCATAGTTCACTAGAGGTGTCTCTCCCATAAGATAAATAGCATGTTGGGTGAACAAATTACGGTCGGGCAATTGACAAATAGAGAGGGCATGACAAT
Organism: Lolium rigidum; assembly: GCF_022539505.1. Taxonomy (NCBI): domain Eukaryota; kingdom Viridiplantae; phylum Streptophyta; class Magnoliopsida; order Poales; family Poaceae; genus Lolium; species Lolium rigidum. Next base: position 195,157,600 of record NC_061512.1, on the reverse strand, counting down.
GCACATACATGATATGATAAATATAGTGAGATTTAATTGGGCATTACGACAAAGTACATAGACCGCTATCCGAGCATGCATCTATGCCTAAAAAGTCCACCTTCGGGTTATCATCCGAACCCCTTCCGGTATTAAGTTGCAAACAACAGACAATTGCATTAAGTATGGTGCGTAATGTAATCAATAACTACATCCTCGGACATAGCATCAATGTTTTATCCCTAGTGGCAACAGCACATCCACAACCTTAGAACTTTCTGTCACTGTCCCAGATTAAATGGAGGCATGAACCCACTATCGAGCATAAATACTCCCTCTTGGAGTTAAGAGTAAAAACTTGGCCAGAGCCTCTACTAATAACGGAGAGCATGCAAGATCATAAACAACACATAGGTAATAGATTGATAATCACCATAACATAGTATTCTCTATCCATCGGATCCCGACAAACACAACATATAGAATTACAGATAGATGATCTTGATCATGTTAGGCAGCTCACAAGATCCAACAATGAAGCACATAAGGAGAAGACGACCATCTAGCTACTGCTATGGACCCATAGTCCAGGGGTGAATGATGACCCACAAGTATAGGGGGTGTATCGTAGTATCTTCGATAAGTAAGAATGTCGATCCCAACGAGGAGCAGAAGGTGTTGATAAGCAGTTTCGATGAAGGATTCACTGTAAATGCTCACAGACAAGTATTCAGGGGGTTTTGATGTAACAGATGAATAAAGTACGAGTAAGTAAAGTGCGAGAGAAATAACTGCAGCGAGTGGCCCAATCCTTTTTAGCACAAAGGACAAGCCGGTTTGTTTACTTATAATGACCAAACGTTCTTGAGGACACACGGGATTTTAGTCTAGTGCTTTCGCTACATACGGCTGATTAATCTTCATTGTTTTGATAAGTGTTGTGTGGGTGAACCTATGCTAATGTACCGCCCTTCCTAGGACTAATACATACTTGTGATTATACCCCTTGCAAGCATCCGCCACTACAAGAAAGTAATTAAGATAAATCTAACCACAGCCTTAAACTCTAAGATCCTGCGATCCCTCCTGCATCGATATACCAATGGGGGCTTAGGTTTCTGTCACTCCGGCAACCCCGCAATTGGCAAACGAGTACAAGATGCATTCCCCTAGGCCCATAAATGGTGAAGTATCGTGTAGTCGACGTTCACACGACACCACTAGAAGAATGACACCACAACTTAAATATCATAACATTGAATATTACTCAACCATAATTCACTACTAACATTTAGACTTCACCCATGTCCTCAAGAACTAAACGAACTACTCACGAGACATCATATGGAACATGATCAGAGGTGATATGATGATGAATAACAATCTGAACATAAACCTTGGTTCAACGGTTTCACTCAATAGCATCAATAACAAGTAGAAATCAACACCGGGAGAGTTTCCCCTATCAAACAATCAAGATCAAACCCAAATTGTTACAGCGGTGACGGGGTGCTGCGGTGGAGATGGCGGTGATGATGATGAAGATGATGGTGATGGTGATGGAGATGATGTCCAGCTCGATGGCGGTGACGATGGCGTCGATTTCCCCTCCGGGAGGGAATTTCCCCGGCGGATTCCTGCCCGCCGGAGAGCTCTTTTCTCTCTGGTGTTCTCCGCCCCGCGAGGCGGCTGTGGCTCTTCGCGACGTACCCTCTGGAGCTTAGGTTTTCGGGACGAAGGGTTTCGCGAAGAAAAGGAGGCGAAAGGGGCTGTGGGGCCCCCACACCACAAGGTGGCGCGGCCAGGCCATGGGCCGCGCCGGCCTGTGGTCTAGCCCCACCTTGGGTCTTCTCGACTCCCCCTTCTGGCCTTCTCCGTCATCTGGAAAAATAGGATTTTTGGTGTAATTTCCTTCCACGAGTTGATCTTCCGAAATATTGCATCTGACGGTGCTTTTTCCAGCGAGAATCCCGGCTCCGGTGCGCGATCTCCAAATAATCATGAAACATGCAAAATAGATGAAATAACATAAGTATTGTGTCCCAATATGAAATATATCAATGAATAACAGCAAATTATGATATAAAATAGTGATGCAAATTGGACGTATCAACTCCCCCAAAGCTTAGAATTCGCTTGTCCCCAAGCGAAGCCGAGCTCGATAAACAAGACCACATGTTTATGGAGTGAAGAGTCGATAAAATAAAATACGGACAAGAAGCATCATATTAATTCACACAAGGCATTCTAGTAAACAACTTCCTCATATAATTCAACTTGAAACAAGTATAAGGTAATCACAAATAAAGGTGCATAAGAAATCATAATTGGTGATGGCAAACTTTGTTCTTGGTCAGAGAACGAGTTAACAGATTATACTTATCTATTGAGCAGCGCTCTCATATTAAAGCTTATGGTAAACTTGCATACTCAATCATATTAATCATTGATGACTTTCAAAGCTATATTCATTCGGGTAAAACTTGTACTAAACAAGGAAGAGTAAAGACATGATGAAGCAAATCACAATATAATAGTTTGATCACAACAACTCAAATGCTTGTTTGAGATGGAGGGAAATAGGTTTACCGACTCAACATAAAGTAAAAGACAGGCCCTTCGCGAGAGGAAGCAGGGATTAAATCATGTGCTAGAGCTTTTTCAGTTTTGAAATCATATAAAGAGAATAAAAGTAAAGTTTTGAGAGGTGTTTGTCGTTGTCAACGACTGGTAGCGGGTACTCTAACCCCCTTGCCAAACAACCTTCAAAGAGCGGCTCCCATTTTATTTTTATTTTGTATGGCACTCCTTCCAACCTTTCTTTCACAAACCATGGCTAACCGAATCCTCGGGTGCCTGCCAACAATCTCATACCATGAAGGAGTGCCTTTTTATTTTATTTTTATTATGATGACACTCCTCCCCACCTTTGCTTTCTCAAGCCATGGCTAACCGAATCCTTCGGGTGCCGTCCAACAATCACATACCATGGAGGAGTGTCTATTTTGGTTAATTAATTTGGGACTGGGAATCCCCTTGCCAGCTCTTTTTGCAAAGTTATTGGATAAGTGGATGAAGCCACTAGTCCATTGGTGAAAGTTGCCCAACAAGATTGAAAGATAAAACACCACGTACTTCCTCATGAGCTATAGAACATTGACACAAATAAGGAGTAATAAGTTTTGAATTGTTTAAAGGTAGCACATGAAATATTTACTTGGAATGGCAGAAAATACCATGCAGTAGGTAGTTATAGTGGACACATATGGCATGGGTTTTGGTTTAAAGGTTTGGATGCACGAGAAGCATTCCCTCTCAGTACAGGTCTTTGGCTAACAAGGTTAATTAGCAAGCATAAGAGTTGAGGGAAACAAACAAATATACATGTGATAGAAACAATCATGCATCTTACTTGTAAGCACAAACAATCTTAACTTCAGAATACTAAGCTAAGAACTGATAAGAAAGATAATAACATCTTCTACATGTATTTCCTCTATTCTTCTTAAACTCAAAGTGTTGTTGCTATTGACCATTGCTAAGTTTGCCAAAATCAAATAGATTTACTTGATGCTCCCAAAGTGATACCAATACTAACAACAAGATCAATCACATAATAGAGATTGCAAACTAAAATAAGATGTGCAATATGTAAATGATAAGACTTCTCATTAATATTTCATAACGATAACTCACACCAAGGGATACATAGACAAACTAAAGGAGAGATACTTCCATACTGCAACCCATCTTATACGATAACTTCCCTACTCATGATACGACACTACTTGATAGTAAAAAGTAAAAGGTAGTGATGATGTGATACCGCGGCACTCCCCCAAGCTTAGAACAAACCAAGGGGATGCCAATACCGATGATGAATTACTCCTTTGGCGATGGTGGTGATGAATTCCCGTCTTCAGACTTCCAAGATAGAGGCTCTCCATCAACAAATGACATCTTGGTCTCGGGAATCCTGAAACTAGCAGCACGGCTTATGTGTTTAAACCTGTTTTCATACTCACAGTTCTGATTATGGACGTCATAGAGTTGAGCTTGGAGTTTGTTGGTGGTGTCGTGAAGTGAGAGGATGTTGCCCCATAGCTTTGCAGTTTCCTTCTCGTGTTCAGCAATGAGTTCAGACACAATCTTGTGGAAGATATCCACTTCACGCTCGGCCATCTTCTTGTAATTGAAGACCTCTTGTTCTAGCTTCTCCATCCTGTCTTCCAAGCTTCCTTCTCCTTTGGGACCCTGAACATCTTTGATCTGCAGTTTTCCCTCGACGAGCATCAACTCCTTTGGGTGCATCCTCAGCTCCTCCATGTACAAGTTGCCAACATCCTTGCAGGAGCTGTCCTTCGGAGTTCCCGACGAAGACATGATGGCTCTAGATCCAAAACAAATCCTGGCAGAAACAGCTCAAAACAAAACACGTCGAGAAAACGATATACGGACCTCCAGGGGTCCGGTGGATTATATAATAAAAAATTTCAGAACAAACGGAAAGTACCAGGTCGAACCAGAGTCGGAAAGGGGCGACGAGGCGGTGTCCTCATAGGTCGGCGCGGCCAGGCTAGGGCCCGCGCCGGCCTATGGGGGCACGCCCTCGTGCGTCTCCTCCACTCCGTTTCGATCTCGTAATTTTTCATATTTTCCAAAAGCAGCAAAAACAATGTTCGAAAAGTAAATCGCGAACTTTTTATTACCTGTACTGTTACCTATTCAAAGTCGAGTTCTGGCGGACTGTCAATTTGACCTTTGATGAAAGCCTCCGGTGTTTCCACTCGAATAACATCAACATCTACATTATAAGAATCACCCGAGATATAATGCTTGAGTCTTTGTCCATTCACCACTTGCGTGGCATTGCCTTGGAGAGAACTAATTTTAATTGCTCCCGAACGATACACCTCCTCGACAACATAAGGTCCTTCCCATTTCGAGAGTAATTTCCCTGCAAAGAATGCGAGACGAGACCGATACAATAGGACTTTATCCCCAATATTAAACTCTCTTTTGATAATCCTTCTATCATGCCATTTCTTAACTTTCTCTTTAAAGAGTTTAGCATTTTCATAAGCTTCACTTCTCCATTCATCTAGTGAACTTAATTGCAGCAACCTCTTATTACCGGCTAGTTTAGGATCTTTATTTAGTTCTCTAACAGCCCAATAAGCTTTGTGCTCTAGTTCTAAAGGTAAATGACAAGCTTTTCCGTAAACCATTTTATAAGGTGACATTCCCATGGGGTTTTTATAAGCAGTTCTATAAGCCCATAGTGCGTCCTTCAATTTACTAGCCCAATTCTTTCTGGATTTATTAACGGTCTTTCCCAAAATAGATTTAATCTCTCTGTTCGATAATTCTACTTGACCACTAGTTTGAGGGTGATAAGCGGAAGCAATTCTATGATTAATTCCATACCTAGCAAGAGTTTTTCTAAAACCTCCATGAATAAAATGAGAACCTCCATCAGTCATAATATATCTAGGTACTCCAAATCTAGGAAAAATAATATCTAAAAGCATTTTTAAAGAGGTCTCACCGTCAGCACTTTTTGTGGGTATAGCTTCTACCCATTTAGTAACATAATCAACAGCGACAAGTATATGAGTGTTACCTTCTGAAGAAGGAAAAGGACCCATGAAGTCAAATCCCCAACAATCAAATGGTTCAATAACAAGAGTATAATTCATAGGCATTTCATTGCGTCTGGAGATATTACCAACCCTTTGACATTCATCACAAGATAAAATAAACTTCCTTGCATCTTTGAAGAGAGTTGGCCAATAAAAACCTGATTGTAGAACCTTTTGTGCGGTTCTATCTCCGGCGTGATGTCCTCCATAAGCACTACCATGACATTTACTCAATATCTCCTGTTGTTCATATTCGGGAACACATCTTCGCAGAATACCATCTACTCCTTCTTTATATAAGTGTGGGTCATCCCAGAAATAATGCCTCAAGTCATAAAAGAATTTCCTCCTTTGTTGAGCTTGAAAAGGTTGGAGGCAAGTACTTGGAAACAATAAAGTTAGCATAATCAGCATACCAAGGAGCTGTCTCGCGAGCTCACCTTTATTACAGCCAATTGTTCATTTGGAAAACTATCATTAACGAGAACGGGATCATAAGCAATATTTTCCAATGTAGACAAATTATCGGCAACGGGATTATCAGCACCTTTCCTATCTATAATATGTAAATCAAATTCTTGCAAAAGAAGCACCCGTCTAATAAGCCTTGGCTTAGCATCTTTCTTTTCCATAAGGTACCTAATTGCGGCATGATCAGTATAAATCGTAACTTTTGAATCAACAATATAAGATCTAAACTTATCACAAGCAAAAACTACAGCTAATAATTCTTTTTCAGTTGTAGCATAATTTCTTTGAGCAGCATCAAGAGTCTTACTAGCATAATGAATAACATTCAGTTTTTTATCTACTCGCTGTCCAAGAACAGCGCCTAGAGCAAAATCACTAGCATCACACATAATTTCAAATGGTAAGTTCCAATCGGGAGGTTCAACTACGGGAGCGAGTTGTTAAGGCTTTCTTTAGAGTTTCAAAAGCTTCCTTACAATCATCATCAAAAACAAAAGGTACGTCTTTTTGAAGAAGATTAGTAAGAGGCTTTGAAATCTTGGAGAAATCTTTAATAAATCTCCTATAAAACCCGAAGCATGACCAAGAACACTACGAATACCTTTAACATCCCTCGGATAGGGCATCTTCTCAATTGCTTCAACTTTAGCTCTATCAACTTCAATATCTCTCTCAGAAATTTTATGTCCCAATACAATTCCTTCATTAACCATAAAGTGGCATTTCTCCCAATTAAGGACAAGGTTAGTTTCTTCACATCTCTGCAAAACTTTATCAAGGTTTCGCAAGCAACTATCAAAAGAATTCCCATAGACGGAAAAATCATCCATGAATACTTCCACAATACTCTCACAAAAGCCATGAAAAATAGCAGACATGCATCTTTGAAAAGTAGCGAGGAGCATTACATAAACCAAAAGGCATACGCCTATAAGCATAAGTTCCATAGGGACAAGTAAAAGTGGTTTTCTCTTGATCTTTAGCTTTAACGACAATTTGTGAAAACCCGAATAACCATCAAGAAAGCAAAAATGAGTATTTTTAGACAATCTTTCTAGCATTTGATCAAAAAATGGTAAAGGGTAATGATCTTTCTTAGTAACTTTATTAACTTTTCGAAAATCAATGCACATTCTATACCCTACAACTACTCTTTGAGGGATGAGCTCATCATTATCATTAGGCACAACGAGTCATTCCTCCTTTCTTAGGAACGCAATGAACAGGGACTAACCCATCTACTATCGGCAATAGGATATATAATACCAGCTTCAAGAAGTCGTAATACCTCATTTCTTACCACATCCTTCATCTTAGGAATTAGACGACGCCGAGGTTCAACAACGAGCTTCACATCATCTTCCATATTAATGGCGTGTTGGCAAATAGAGGGAGAAATCCCCTTCAAGTCGTCAAGAGTATAGCCAATAGCACCTCGGTGTTTCTTCAATATTTGCAATAATCTTTCTTCTTCAAACTCTGTAAGCTTAGAACTAATAATAACAGGATATATTTTCTTATCATCAATATGAGCATATTTAAGATTATCAGGCAAAGGCTTTAAATCAAAAACAGGATCTTCCTTTGGTGGTGGTGTTGTACCCAAATCTTCCATCTGGTAAATCATGCTTGAGAATAGGTTGGCGAAGAAAAATCTCCTCAAGCTCATCTCTTTCTTTCCTAAAAACTTCACTCTCGCTATTCTCCAAATGTTGCTTTGCAAAGGATTATTAGGAACAAGAACAATAGATGCACACTTGCTCCATTTTAAAATCATTACTAGGCAAATCAGCTTTATAAGGAGTTTTGGTAAATTTAGAGAAGTTAAACTCATAAGATTCACCAGCAAATTTAGTTAAAATTTTCTCTTTCTTGCAATCTATAATAGCTCCACAAGTATTTAGAAAAGGTCTACCAAAAATGATAGGACAATAATCACTAGCAGCAGAACCAAGTACCAAAAAGTCAGCGAGGATATTTAATCTTACCACATAGAACTTCCACATCTCGAACAATACCAATTGGAGAAATAGTTTCTCTATTAGCCAGCTGAATAACCACATCAATATCTTCAAGTTCACAAGAACCAATTTCGTGCAATATCTCCGTGTAAAGCTCATAAGGAATAGCACTAATACTTGCACCAATATCACATAAACCATAATAACAATGATCACCAATTCTAACAGATAGCATAGGAACACTAGCTTTCCTAGACTTATTAGGATGCGAAACAATATTAGAGGCATCTTCACGAGAAAATAATATGACCATCCTCCACATTTTCAATCACAAGATCTTTAACAATTGCAACGACGAGGTTCAACTTTTATTTGTTCTTCGGGTTCTATAGGTTTCTTTTCACTTTTATGAACCGCACTATTTATAACAGAGTACTCCTTCATTTTAGCAGGAAAAGGAGTTTTTTCAATATAAGCTTCAGGAATAACATGATCAACAGTTTCAACTACAACACATTTATTAATAGATGAATCAATTTTATCTTTATACGGTTCATGATACTTGTCAAAATTCTTCTTAGGCAATTCATAATGAGAGGCAAAAGCTTTATAAAGGTTTGCAGCAACTTGAGAATCAAGACCATATGTAGCACTCATATTACGAAATTTATCAGTATCCATAAAAGCTTCAATGCATTTATAATCATAAATTATACCCGATTCTCTATCCTTGTCGTTCTCCCAACCTTCGGTATTTTCTTGGATCCGATCAAGAAGGTCCCTTTTAAACTCTTCTTTGTTGCGTGTAAATGATCCGAGAACAAGAAGTATCCAGCAAGGTCTTGTCTTGAAAAGAAAGTCTTGCATAGAAATTATCAATAATAACATTACCAGGAAGCTCATGAATGGGGCATTTGAGCATTAAAGACTTCAATCTCCCCTAAGCTTGGGCAATACTTTCTCCATCATGGGGCCAAAAATTATATATGCGATTCCGATCTTTGTGAATCTCACTTGGAGGATAGAACTTAGAATAAAACCGGGGCACAATATCATTCCATTCAAGAGAATCCCCATTATCCAGTAATTTATACCAATGCGCCGCTTTACCAGACAACGATATAGAGAATAGTTTCTTTCTTACTTCGTTCATAGCAATACCTGCACATTTGAATAACCCGCATAATTCATGCAAAAACGAGTAAATGATCACCGGGATGGACGAGTTCCATCCCCTTCATAGCGGTTATCCATAACATGTTCAATAATTTTCATAGGTATTTTATATGGTATTACTTCCTCACCCAGCGCCTCATCCACTACCGTTGCGGTAGTAGTAGATTTCCCAAATAGAAATTGAAGAGAAGATCTCTCCATAATGACTTATAGCAGCGAGGCAGAAATAAAATCAGCACAAACGATGAAGGTTTTCCTTACCAATTCCACTTACCAATAGCGCTTCACTCCCCGGCAACGGCGCCAGAAAATAGTCTTGATGACCCACAAGTATCGGGGGTGTATCGTAGTATCTTCGATAAGTAAGAATGTCGATCCCAACGAGGAGCAGAAGGTGTTGACAAGCAGTTTCGATGAAGGATTCACTGTAAATGCTCACGAGACAAGTATTCGGGGGTTTTGATGTAACGAGATGAATAAAGTACGAGTAAGTAAAGTGCGAGAGAAATAAGCGCAGCGAGTGGCCCAATCCTTTTTAGCACAAAGGACAAGCCGGTTTGTTTACTTATAATGACCAAACGTTCTTGAGGACACACGGGATTTTAGTCTAGTGCTTTCGCTACATACGAGCTGATTAATCTTCATTGTTTTGATAAGTGTTGTGTGGGTGAACCTATGCTAATGTACCGCCCTTCCTAGGACTAATACATACTTGTGATTATACCCCTTGCAAGCATCCGCAACTACAAGAAAGTAATTAAGATAAATCTAACCACAACCTTAAACTCTAAGATCCTGCGATCCCTCCTGCATCGATATACCAATGGGGGCTTAGGTTTCTGTCACTCCGGCAACCCCGCAATTGGCAAACGAGTACAAGATGCATTCCCCTAGGCCCATAAATGGTGAAGTATCGTGTAGTCGACGTTCACACGACACCACTAGAAGAATGACACCACAACTTAAATATCATAACATTGAATATTACTCAACCATAATTCACTACTAACATTTAGACTTCACCCATGTCCTCAAGAACTAAACGAACTACTCACGAGACATCATATGGAACATGATCAGAGGTGATATGATGATGAATAACAATCTGAACATAAACCTTGGTTCAACGGTTTCACTCAATAGCATCAATAACAAGTAGAAATCAACACCGGGAGAGTTTCCCCTATCAAACAATCAAGATCAAACCCAAATTGTTACAGCGGTGACGGGGTGCTACGGTGGAGATGGCGGTGATGATGATGAAGATGATGGTGATGGTGATGGAGATGATGTCCAGCTCGATGGCGGTGAAGATGGCGTCGATTTCCCCCTCCGGGAGGGAATTTCCCCGGCGGATTCCTGCCCGCCGGAGAGCTCTTTTCTCTCTGGTGTTCTCCGCCCCGCAGAGGCGGCTGTGGCTCTTCGCGACGTACCCTGCGGAGCTTAGGTTTTCGGGACGAAGGGTTTCGCGAAGAAAAGGAGGCGAAAGGGGCTGTGGGGCCCCCACACCACAAGGTGGCGCGACCGGGCCATGGGCCGCGCCGGCCTGTGGTGCGGCCCCACCTTGGGTCTTCTCGACTCCCCCTTCCGGCCTTCTCCGTCATCCGGAAAAATAGGATTTTTGGTGTAATTTCCTTCCACGGTTGATCTTCGAAATATTGCATCTCGACGGTGCTTTTTCCAGCGAGAATCCACGGCTCCGGTGCGCGATCTCCAAATAATCATGAAACATGCAAAATAGATGAAATAACATAAGTATTGTGTCCCAATATGAAATATATCAATGAATAACGAGCAAATTATGATATAAAATAGTGATGCAAATTGGACGTATCGGTGAACTACTCACTCATCACTCCGGAGGCGATCATGGCGATGAAGAGTCCTCCGGGAGATGATTCCCCTCTCCGGCGGGGTGCGGGAGGCGATCTCCGAGAATCCCCCGAGATGGGATTGGCGGCGGCGGCGTCTCGGTAAGGTTTTCCGTATCGTGGCTCTCGGTCGCGGGGGTTTCGCGACGAAGGCTTTAAGTAGGCGGAAGGGCAACGCGGGGGGCCACACGAGGGCCCCACACGCTAGGGCCGCGCGGCCAAGGCCTGGGCCGTGCCGCCCTAGTGTGGCGGCGCCTCGTGGCCCCACTTCCTTTCCCCCTCGGTCTTCTGGAAGCTTCGTGCAAAAATAGGACCCTGGGCGTTGATTTCGTCCAATTCCGAGAATATTTCCTTACTAGGATTTCGAAACCAAAAACAGCGAGAAAACAACAAGCTGGCTCTTCGGCATCTTGTTAATAGGTTAGTGCCGGAAAATGCATAAATACGACATATAATGTGTATAAAACATGTAGATATCATCAATAATGTGGCATGGAACATAAGAAATTATCGATACGTCGGAGACGTATCAGCATCCCCAAGACGAGCAGGTAAACGATAACAAAGATAATTTCTGGAGTGACATGCCATCATAACCTTGATCATACTATTGTAAGCATATGTAATGAATGCAGCGATCAAAAACAATGGTAATGACATGAGTAAACAAATGAATCATAAAGCAAAGACTTTTCATGAATAATACTTCAAGACAAGCATCAATAAGTCTTGCATAAGAGTTAACTCATAAAGCAATAAATCAAAGTAAAGGTATTGAAGCAACACAAAGGAAGATTAAGTTTCAGCGGTTGCTTTCAACTTATAACATGTATATCTCATGGATAGTGTCAATGTAAAGTAATATAACAAGTGCAATATGCAAGTATGTAGGAATCAATGCACGGTTCACACAAGTGTTTGCTTCTTGAGGTGGAGAGAAATAGGTGAACTGACTCAACATAAAAGTAAAAGAAAGGTCCTTCAAAGAGGAAAGCATCGATTGCTATATTTGTGCTAGAGCTTTTATTTTGAAAACATGAAACAATTTTGTCAACGGTAGTAATAAAGCATATGTATCATGTAAATTATATCTTACAAGTTGCAAGCCTCATGCATAGTATACTAGTAGTGCCCGCACCTTGTCCTAATTAGCTTGGATTAACACAGATTATCATTGCATAACATATGTTTCAACCAAGTGTCACAAAGGGGTACCTCTATGCCGCCTGTACAAGGGTCTAAGGAGAAAGTTCGCATTGGATTTCTCGCTTTTGATCATTCTTCAACTTAGACACCCATACGGGACAACATAGAAAACGAGATAATGGACTCCTCTTTTAATGCTTAAGCATTCAACAACGAGTTAATATTCTCATAAGAGATTGAGGTTTTATGTCCAAGCTGAAACTTCCACCATGATTCATGGCTTCAGTTAGCGGCCCAATGTTCTTCTCTAACAGTATGCATACTCAAACCATTTGATTGTGAAAACCGCCCTTACTTCAGACAAGATGAACATGCATAGCAACTCACATGATATTCAACAAAGAGTTGATGGCGTCCCCAGAAACATGGTTATCGCACAACAAGCAACTTAATAAGAGATAAAGTGATAAGTACATATTCAATACCACAATAGTTTTTAAGGCTATTTTGTCCCATGAGCTATATATTGCAAAGGCGAATGATGGAAATTTAAAGGTAGCACTCAAGCAATTTACTTTGGAATGGCGGAGAAATACCATGTAGTAGGTAGGTATGGTGGACACAAATGGCATAGTGGTTGGCTCAAGGATTTTGGATGCATGAGAAGTATTCCCTCTCGATACAAGGTTTAGGCTAGCAAGGTTATTTGAAACTAACACAAGGATGAACCGGTGCAGCAAAACTCACATAAAAGACATATTGTAAACATTATAAGACTCTACACCGTCTTCCTTGTTGTTCAAATCTCAATACTAGAAATTATCTAGACTTCGAGAGAGACCAAATATGCAAACCAAATTTTAGCAAGCTCTATGTATTTCTTCATTAATGGGTGCAAAGTATATGATGCAAGAGCTTAAACATGAGCACAACAATTGCCAAGTATCAAATTATTCAAGACATTTTAGAATTACTACATGTAGCATTTCCCGATTCCAACCATATAACAATTTAACGAAGAAGATTCAACCTTCGCCATGAATACTATGAGTAAAGCCTAAGGACATATTTGTCCATATGCAACAGCGGAGCGTGTCTCTCTCCCACACAATGAATGCTAGGATCCATTTTATTCAAACAAAAACAAAAACAAAAACAAACCGACGCTCCAAGCAAAGTACATAAGATGTGACTGAATAAAAATATAGTTTCGGGGGAGGAACCCGATAATGTTGTCGATGAAGAAGGGGATGCCTTGGGCATCCCCAAGCTTAGACGCTTGAGTCTTCTTAAAATATGCAGGGGTGAACCACCGGGGCATCCCCAAGCTTAGAACTTTCACTCCTCTTGATCATAGTATATCATACTCCTCTCTTGACCCTTGAAAACTTCCTTCACACCAAACTTCAAGCAAACTCATTAGAGGGTTAGTGTACAATCAAAAATTCACATGTTCAGAGGTGACACAATCATTCTTAACACTTCTGGACATTGCACAAAGCTACTGGACATTAATGGATCAAAGAAATTCATCCAACATAGCAAAAGAGGCAATGCGAAATAAAAGGCAGAATCTGTCAAAAACAGAACAGTCCGTAAAGACGAACCTGGAAGGGGCACTTAACTTGCTCAAACGGAAAAACTCAAAACTAATGAAAGTTGCGTACATATCTGAGGATCACGCACATAAATTTGCAGATTTTTTTGATTTTTTTACAGAGACTTCTGCGCGAATTCGTGACAGATAGCAATGCTGTTTCTGTGCAGCAATCCAAATCTAGCATCAACTTTACCATAGAGACTTTACTTGGCACAAAAACATGATAAGGAGAGGTTGCTACAGTAGTAAACAACTTCCAAGACTCAAATATAAAACAAAGTACTGTAGTAAAAACATGGGTTGTCTCCCATAAGCGCTTTTCTTTAACGCCTTTCAGCTAGGCGCGGAAAGTGTATATCAAGTGTTATCAAGAGATGAAGCATCAACATCATAACTTGTTCTAATAATAGAATCAAAAGGTAACTTCATTCTCTTTCTAGGGAAGTGTTCCATACCTTTCTTGAGAGGAAATTGATATTTAATATTACCTTCCTTTATATCAATGGTGGCACCAACGGTTCGAAGAAAAGGTCTTCCCAATATAATGGGACAAGATGCATTGCATTCAATATCCAAGACAACAAAATCAACGGGGACAAGGTTATTGTTAACCATAATGCGAACATTATCAACTCTCCCCAAAGGTTTCTTTTTAGCATTATCGGCGAGATTAACATCCAAATAACAATTTTTCAATGGTGGCAAGTCAAGCATATCATAGACTTTCTTAGGCATAACAGAAATACTTGCACCAAGATCACATAAAGCATTACAATCAAAATCATTGACCCTCATCTTAATGATAGGCTCCCAACCATCTTCTAACTTCCTAGGAATAGAAGTTTCAAGTTTTAGTTTCTCTTCTCTAGCTTTGATGAGAGCATTTGTAATATGTTTTGTAAAGGTCAAATTTATAGCACTAGCGTTGGGAATCTTAGCAAGTTTTTGTAAGAACTTTATAACTTCAGAGATGTGGCAATCATCAAAATCCAAACCATTATGATCTACAGCAATGGGATCATCACCCCCAATGTTGGAAAAAAATTCAGCAGTTTTATCACAAGCAGTTTCAGCATTTTTAGCAATTTCAGGCAGTTTTGTACGCTTTGCACTAGGAGTAGAAACATTGCCAACACCAATTATTTTACCATTGATAGTAGGAGGTGTAGCAACATGTGAATCATTATCATTACTAGTGGTGGTAATAGTCCAAACTTTAGCTATATTATTCTCTTTAGCTAGTTTTTCATTTTCTTCTCTATCCCACCTAGCACGCAATTCAGCCATTAATCTTATATTCTCATTAATTCTAACTTGGATGGTATTTGCTGTAGTAGTAATTTTATTATCAATGTCCTTATTAGGCATAACTTTCAATTTTAAAAGATCAACATCAGAGGCAAGTCTATCAACCTTAGAAGCAAGAATATCAATTTTATCAAGCTTTTCCTCAACAGATTTGTTAAAAGCAGTTTGTGTACTAATAAATTCTTTAAGCATGGCTTCAAGACCAGGGGGTACACTCCTATTATTGTTGTAAGAATTCCCATAAGAATTACCATAACCATTACCATTAGCAGAAGGATATGGCCTATAGTTATTACCGGCATTGTTCCTATAAGCATTGTTGTTGAAATTATTATTTTTAATGAAATTCACATCAACATTTTCTTCTTGAGCAACCAATGAAGCTAAAGGAACATTATTAGGATCAACATTAGATCTACCATTCACAAGCATAGACATAATCACATCAATCTTATCACTCAAGGAAGAGGTTTCTTCGACAGAATTTACCTTCTTACCTTGTGGAGCTCTTTCCGTGTGCCATTCAGAGTAATTGATCATCATATCATCAAGAAGCTTTGTAGCCGCCCCCAAAGTGATGGACATAAAGGTACCTCCAGCAGCTGAATCCAATAGGTTCCGCGAAGAAAAATTTAGTCCTGCATAGAAGGTTTGGATGATCATCCAAGTAGTCGAGTCCATGGGTTGGGCAATTCTTTACCAAAGATTTCATTCTCTCCCATGCTTGAGCAACATGTTCATTATCTAATTGTTTAAAATTCATTATGCTACTTCTCAAAGATATAATTTTAGCGGGAGGATAATATCTACCAATAAAAGCATCCTTACATTTAGTCCATGAATCAATACTATTCTTAGGCAAAGATAGCAACCAATCTTTAGCTCTTTCTCTTAATGAGAAAGGAAAAAATTTCAATTTTATAATATCACCATCTACATCTTTATACTTTTGCATTTCACATAGTTCAAAAAAATTATTAAGATGGGCAGCAGCATCATCATAACTAACACCAGAAAATTGCTCTCTCATAACAAGATTCAGTAAAGCAGGTTTAATTTCAAAGAATTCTGCTGTAGTAGCAGGTGGAGCAATGGGTGTGCATAAGAAATCATTATTATTTGTGGTTGTGAAGTCACACAACTTAGTATTTTCAGGGGTAGCCATTTTAGCAGTAGTAAATAAAGCAAACTAAATAAAGTAAATGCAAGTAACTAATTTTTTTGTGTTTTTGATATAGAGAGCAAGACAATAAATAAAGTAAAGCTAGCAACTAATTTTTTTGTGTTTTGTTTAAGTGCAGCAAACAAAGTAGTAAATAAAATAAAGCAAGACAAAAACAAAGTAAAGAGATTGGATTGTGGAGACTCCCCTTGCGAGCGTGTCTTGATCTCCCCGGCAACGGCGCCGGAAAAAATGCTTGATGGCGTGTACAAGCACACGTCCGTTGGGAACCCCAAGAGGAAGGTATGATGCGCACAGTAGCAAGTTTTCCCTCGAGAAAGAAACCAAGGTTTATCGAACCAGGAGGAGCCAAGAAGCACGTTGAAGGTTGATGGCGGCGGGATGTAGTGCGGCGCAACACCAGGGATTCCGGCGCCAACGTGGAACCTGCACAACACAACCAAAGTACTTTGCCCCAACGAAACAGTGAGGTTGTCAATCTCACCGGCTTGCTGTAACAAAGGATTAGATGTATAGTGTGGATGATGATTGTTTGCAGAAAACAGAAAAACAAGTATTGCAGTAGATTGTATTCGATGTAAAGAATAGGACCGGGGTCCACAGTTCACTAGAGGTGTCTCTCCCATAAGATAAATAGCATGTTGGGTGAACAAATTACAGTCGGGCAATTGACAAATAGAGAGGGCATGACAATGCACATACATGATATGATAAATATAGTGAGATTTAATTGGGCATTACGACAAATAGCATAGACCGCTATCCATCATGCATCTATGCCTAAAAAGTCCACCTTCAGGTTATCATCCGAACCCCTTCCAGTATTAAGTTGCAAACAACAGACAATTGCATTAAGTATGGTGCGTAATGTAATCAATAACTACATCCTCGGACATAGCATCAATGTTTTATCCCTAGTGGCAACAGCACATCCACAACCTTAGAACTTTACATCACTCGTCCCGGATTAAATGGAGGCATGAACCCACTATCGAGCATAAATACTCCCTCTTGGAGTTAAGAGTAAAAACTTGGCCGAGCCTCTACTAATAACGGAGAGCATGCAAGATCATAAACAACACATAGGTAATAGATTGATAATCACCATAACATAGTATTCTCTATCCATCGGATCCCGACAAACACAACATATAGAATTACGGATAGATGATCTTGATCATGTTAGGCAGCTCACAAGATCCAACAATGAAGCACATAAGGAGAAGACGACCATCTAGCTACTGCTATGGACCCATAGTCCAGGGGTGAACTACTCACTCATCACTCCGGAGGCGATCATGGCGATGAAGAGTCCTCCGGGAGATGATTCCCCTCTCCGGCAGGGTGCCGGAGGCGATCTCCGAATCCCCCGAGATGGGATTGGCGGCGGCGGCGTCTCAGTAAGGTTTTCCGTATCGTGGCTCTCGGTACTGGGGGTTTCGCGACGAAGGCTTTAAGTAGGCGGAAGGGCAACGCGGGGGGCCACACGAGGGCCGCGCCGCCCTAGTGTGGCGGCGCCTCGTGGCCCCACTTCCTTTCCCCCTCGGTCTTCTGGAAGCTTCGTGCAAAAATAGGACCCTGGGCGTTGATTTCGTCCAATTCCGAGAATATTTCCTTACTAGGATTTCTGAAACCAAAAACAGACAGAAAACGAGCAATCGGCTCTTCGGCATCTTGTTAATAGGTTAGTGCCGGAAAATGCATAAATACGACATATAATGTGTATAAAACATTTAGATATCATCAATAATGTGGCATGGAACATAAGAAATTATCGATACGTCGGAGACGTATCAAGCTCCAAACGGACGATAGTTGCATCATCCGCGATATATGCAGAATTTATAGCATGTTATGAAGCCACGGGGCAGGCATTATGGTTAAATAAATTTATACCCGACTTGAAAGTGGTAGATTGTATTGACAAACCACTAAAGATGTACTGCAACAATGAGCCTGCAGTATTTTACGCTCTCAACAACAAGTCGAGTAATGCTACGAAATCGATTGAGGTTAAGTATTATGTTGTGAAACACAAGGTCCAGGATCAAACTATAAGTCTCGAGCATATAAGGACAAAAGATATGCTTGCGGATCCGCTAACGAAAGGCTTACCACCTAGCGTGTTCAAGGAGCACGTAGCCGGCATGGGTTTAAGGGAAAGTCTTACCTATCCTGGATCATAAGAGGCCCAAAAGTAAAAGAATTTGTTTCAAAACAGAGAAGTGCATTGTGGCTGTTTGATTCTATCGGCAATAGAGCTGTGACGATGAAACATGCCCTATGTACTGATCCAAAATGAAATGAATAAAATGAAAGTATAAAGTTAAAAGAAAAGTTGAGATCAAGGGGGAGAATGTTAGGATGATCTCCTCGCGTCCGAGCCCAACGGCTCGAACTCGGACCCTTGACCTCGTCCGCGCCCTGATTGGGGGCGCCCAACCGCATCTGGTTGGTGGGCCCCTATCGCATGTGCTATATATACAATGGTGGGGGCGGTGGCACACGTTACGAGGTTGACCGGAGTGCCACTCGCCCCACCAACACACCCACCGATCTGGGTTTCAGCACAGTGCCGACGGGAAGCACCACCACCACCTCGCCGCCGCACCGCCGTCCTCGCCATGTCTAGACCGGCAAGTTCCTCCTCCAAGTGACAAGGTAAACTCACAGCACCCGCAGTATTCCAATCCTACCCGGCTAAGATCTACTCTAGACGATCTAGTGCATCTATCATGCACAAGAAGCAGGCATGTCGCTCGTCATCAAGACCGCTCATGAAGGCCTATCGAAGAGCAGGCTTCTCCGCCAGTGCCAGCAAAGGTGGTGCAGTAAGTACGGTATATCATCTGGGCCGAACATAGCAGCTTCCGCTTCATTTAAGTCAGAAGGTGCGTTTGGAGAACTTAGCTTTTGTCCAATTCCAGGTACAACTCAGAAAAGG
The DNA here is from genome assembly GCF_022539505.1 of Lolium rigidum. NCBI lineage: Eukaryota > Viridiplantae > Streptophyta > Magnoliopsida > Poales > Poaceae > Lolium > Lolium rigidum. The sequence continues at coordinate 195,138,319 of NC_061512.1, read as the reverse complement.
TATTCATTGTGCAGTTTGATTTGAAGAAACATACAAGAGAGAAAGATTGCTGTTTGTTCACTTAGAGCATCTCCACCGGCGCGCCCCATAGTGGTCCTGATAGCGTTTTGGGGTCCGGCAGCAAAAATGGGCTCACACCGGCGCGCCCCAAATAGCGCCGGCGCATTTTCGAGCCCAATAGAAGCGCCGGCAATATAGTTGCTGATATGCTGGCAATCCTAATTGCAAGAGCAAAGGAGGATGGTCAAGTAGGTGGTCTTGTCCCACATTTAGTTGAGGGGGGAGTATCCATTCTACAGTATGCAGATGATACTATTCTCTTTATGGAACATGACCTTCAGAAGGCTGTTAACATGAAGTTAATCCTTTGTATCTTTGAACAATTATCTGGCCTTAAAATCAATTTTCATAAGAGTGAGATTTTCTGTTTTGGAAAGGAGAAGGATGAAGAGAACCAGTATAAGCAAATCTTTGGTTGTGAAGCTGGTTCTCTCCCCTTTCGATACCTGGGAATCCCAATCCATTATAGAAAACTTCTTAATAAGGAATGGAATCCAGTAGAGACCCGCTTTGAACGAAAGTTGGGCTGCTGGCAAGGCAAGTTACTCTCATACGGAAATAGACTTGTGCTTATTAATTTCGTCCTAACTAGTCTTCCAATGTTTATGCTATCTTTTCTTGAAATACCTAAAGGGGTAAAGAAAAGATTAGATTTCTACTGGTCAAGGTTTTTTTTGGCAAAATGAAGAGCATAAGCGTAAATATCGGCTGACTAGATGGAACATTATTTGTCGACCTAAAGATCAAGGGGGTCTAGGGGTGGAGGTGTTAGATATAAAAAACAAATGCTTACTTAGTAAGTGGTTGTTTAAACTCTTAAACGAGGAAGGAGTATGGCAAGAGTTGCTGCATAATAAATATCTCCGGACTCAAACGTTGTCACAAGTGACGGCAAAACCCACCGATTCTCCCTTTTGGAAGGGGCTCATGGGAGTTAAGGATGAGTTTTTCTCTCGGGGCTCTTTCAAAGTTGGCAATGGTCAATACACACGTTTCGGGAGGACTTATGGTTAGGTGACCAACCGTTAGCTAAGCAGTACCCTTCGTTATATAACATTGTCCGCCGGAGAAACGTTCTGGTTTCAGATGTTCTAACGAGTAATCCTTTGAATATCGAATTTAGGAGAACTTTATCTACGGATAAATGGGAGGCTTGGCTATTACTACTTCAGCAGCTAATCAGGTTAATTTGACGGAAGACCCGGATGTTTTTGTCTGGAATTTAACTACCACCGGCACATTTTCGGTAAAATCCATGTACGCAGACATGATGAATGGCCATACGGTTTTCTTGCGCAAATATCTTTGGAACATAAAGGTACCACTAAAGATTAAGATTTTCATGTGGTTCCTTTATAAAAAAAGTAATTCTCACAAAAGATAACCTCACAAAAAGAAATTGGAATGGTTGTACGAAATGTGTTTTCTGTGATAATAATGAAACGATAAATCACTTATTTTTCGATTGTTCCTTCGCAAAGCTGATTTGGAGAACCATCCAATATACTTTTAATTTGCCTTCACCGGCCAATGTTACAAATATGTTTGGAAATTGGCTAAATGGTGTTGATAAAATATCTAAAGGACAAATTCGAACGGGTATTTGTGCCTTGATGTGGGCTATATGGAATTGTCGCAATGATATTGTCTTTAACAGAAGATCAAATGCTAATTTCTTACAGGTTATCCGTATGGTTACGCACTGGATCCACGAATGGTCATACCTACTACCGGAGGCTCAGCGTGCGCATATGGATTCTGGATGCAGCCGTCTGGAGACAGTTGCTCGGGATATCTACAACCAGGGTGGCTGGCAGCCTACTAAGAGATTGCAACATGCATAAGAGTCTTTTCCTTTTTATTTTCCGTTGGTTAATATTTGTGTACACTTTGTGTGATCCTTGAGTTGTATAACCTTTGAATGTTAAACTATGCAATAAAACGGCTGTGTGCATCAATTGATGCAGAGGCCGGGGCGAAGCTCCCATTTCGAAAAAAAAAGAAGCGCCGGCAACTCCGTGCCGGCCCCTTGGCGAAGGGCGCAAATCGGGCGCGCCGGCGCCTCGCGAGGCGAAATTTTTTGGGCGTGGGAGCCACCTATCATCCACACATCCCAAAAGTTGACGCCAGCGGGGAGTGGTGGGGCCGACGCGTCAGGGGCACATTCATTTTTAACCTAACCGTCGCCTACCTCGCGACGGAAGTTATTGGCGCGCAACGACGGTAAAGTTTTCGCAGACGTGCATCGACCCGTCTCGTCAAGCCTAGCTCTCCGTGCCGACGTTAATGAGCGCCACCGCTCCCCCGCCTCCCTCCTGCCTATAAAAAGGGCGCTCTCGCATCGCCCCCATACAAATTCTAGCGCCTCTCTCCCCAACCCTAGCCGCCACCCTCTCAAGAGATGACGCCATGACTGGTAGAGGCAGAGGCCGAGGCCGAGGTAGCGGCCGTGGTCATGGTCGTGGTCGCGGCAGAGCAGCACGCTTGCCGTCTCCTGCGACGCCGTCGTCTTCATCGTCGGACCTGCAGGAGGAGGAGCGGGAATTGATGTTCGAGTTCGCTGTCGTTCTCAAGGGCGACCCACTCGGCATCCAAAGGCTGCCGGACAAGTTCGTCGTCTTCGTCGCCGACAACGAGCCGGCCGCGCTGCATCTGCGGGAGGCTGACTGCGACTGCTGCCGGTGGCCGATGGACGTGTTCTTCGACTGGCGCGGCAAGATGTACCTCCACACCGGATGGGAGAAGTTCGCGTGCTACCATGACCTCGAAGCCGCCTGCGTGCTCACATTCTCCTACCTTGGCGGGGCCGATATGAGCGTCAAGGTGTTCGACGAGACACGCTGCCGGTGGCACTACCACAACGACACAGATGAGGAGGACGACTGAGTGTTGTTTCTTCGTAGCGAAAGTAGGCACGAAAGTTTCTGGATGTTCTTCCTCGAAAGGACCAACAGGGCTATCATCACCAGCTGGATTTTCCAGTTTGGGTGACTGGAAGTGTCCGAGAGTGTTCTGTTTTGACAGCAAACACACGAAACCTGCGATGCCAACTGACAAGGTATTGACTTGTCAATGCCTACAAGTTGTAGACTAGGGTTTCGCAGAAAGTAGAGGGCAAGTAAATCTCGAAGGTTTCAACCGAAAAGGTACTCGACTGCTAAAAACTAGGGTTGTGTTGACAATGAATCGATCCTTTCTTTCTCCCTCGACTCCGCCTTATATAGGAGGCGGAGCCGAGGGTTTCGTGCCGTACAAGTTACAAACAGCGGGAGAGTCTTTGAGTTCGTGCCTATGTCACCAACACTAGTTAGGTTTTCTCATTTTCTATTTTTTAATTTGTGTCAACCATGGTTCAAACTATGTATTAGTTTGTGAAAACCATGTGTCAAACTATGTCTTAGTTTGTGTAAACCTTGTTTCGAATTATGTATTAGTTTGAGGAAAGTTCCTCCTCTTTATTTGAATTTCTATGCTTTTATTTGAGATTTTAATTCAAGTCGTCCCCTCCATCGAACCGCTGAGCAATCTTCAGGATAAAAATCGGCACAATCTTCATCGTTCATGTTGTCGATGCTGCAATGACGCCAGACGGCGCAACCTCCTTGCGCGCGTACAACGTCACACGCCCGTCGCCGAGAACTCGTTGAGACACACCGCCAAGACCCGCCGCCGTCGATGCTGTAGATGAAACACCGCTCCACCCACAGACCTCTCCAGGCACCAGGAGTTCCAAGACGATGCCCCCAAAGCGTAAGCGACACTGATAGCACCGTCATCGTCCGATTCGGGAGACCCGGATCTAGGGTTTCCCTCGAAACATGCAGCAACAGGCGAGAGATATGCAGACACGACACCTTCAACAAGGTAACGACGTCAAAGGACGCTGCCATCGTCGGTTGGATTCTCTTCAGCTACATAGACGGATGGTGCGGTGCCCTTGGAACTAGGGCGAGGGAGCAGGGGCTCTCTTCAGCTACATAGACGGATTATGACATTCTATCATTTGGATTAAGAGCGGGCTGGATTCTCTTCGATAGACAGTTCCCTCCAAGCTTCAACTTTCATCCCTTCTCGTGTTTGGCTTTACCTTGTGGATGAGGACTGTGACGATCAAATTGTGTGTATTGTGTATTCTATGTTTGCTTGTGTGCGTTTGTGTCTTGTAAGTTGATATACCTCAACATTTTTTATCTTTAGCCATTCATGGATTTATTAATTTTAAGCCGGACACGTGCGTCTTTAGTTAAAAAAATAGTCTCAAGCCATTGTAGATGCTCCAAGCCAATATTTCAGGTTCATATATGAGAAATACTTAGATACCTAAATAAATTAGCATGTCAAAATATATTTATTCTAGTACAACTCAATTTTATATAGATCAAGGACCAGTGGCACATATATGCCACGAAGATAGACAGAGAAGAGAAGAGTTTACATGCATGTTCCATCACTTAAGACGACTTGAGCAGGCGTACGAACTCGTTGAGCTTGAGGATCTCCTGCACGCCGGGCCTGTTCGCTGCTTTCTCATACACCTCGGCGAGGTACGTCCCCGGGGCGCCCCTGATGTCTTTGCCATCTATAAAAAGGTTGTAGTTCATGCCGTTGATGACCTGGCCCTCCGCCTTCACTACCTTGCCGAACTGCACGTCGTCCTTCTCTCCCGACTCCTTGTTGTGCTGCCTCACAGCCCACTCTCCCAGGCCCCGTACATGGTCATCCACGACCATTTCAACGTACCCTCCTGCCATATCTTCAGCCCTCGCTAGCCCGCTGACGGCGGCCGTCATGGTGGTGACCACGGCGGCGGCACCGAACACCACCGCTCGGCGGCTTGATTCTTGGCCACCTTGTTCGTGGCAGCGGACGGCTCTGGCGACCACAGCGAGGCGGCTCCGCCTGCGGGGCGCACCAACAGCGCCTGTCGGGGAACCTGGGACGGACAGCGTCGTGTTGATCAGGGCTGCCATTGTTGCTAGATAGCTAATGGTTTGCACTTTGTAGCTACTACTTAGATTTTGTACTTGTTGCTGGTGGGTTCAGCTGCAAATGCTGCCGTTTATATAGTGCAGCGCGCGTATTTGGGCATGCTTTAGCGTCGCATGCATTTGGCCAGCCTATTAGACGTGATACACGTCTTCATTTGGAAGTAGTTGGACCGAAAGGGAAGTGTACAAGGAGAATAGGCATTTTGCCCAACGTGAAACACATCTTGACGTGGATGGAATTGGATCCAAAGGTTAGTGATTATAGAATTATTGGACTGGCCAATTCAATCAAGACTTCTGCTTCGGTGCTTCTCCCTTGGCAAAATTTTGGACGCGTAAAAAACAAGAACGGTGGAGATCTTTCCATACCTCTTCGTAAGCGGGGCACGTCATAAAATCACCAAATCTGACATGTACATACAGTACTGTAGAGGCCCGTATGGCCCGTGTTGTCTTGCACGAGCAAATTCCGTACATATGGCGTACTCATATGGTCACGTGCGTGCGTGACACAATGTTTACCGAAAAGGCACCACATATAAAAAAATATAGATATGTATTTATACATACGAGCATACATAGGCTGGATATAGATTAATTTGGACGAACCTAGCCTAGGAAAAAATTAGAATATGACCGCTGAACTTCGGTTAGGAAGGAACACTAAGAGAGGATCAACAATTACACTAACACTCCTCCTCAAGTTTGTGCTCTTTTTTTAAGTCTTAACATCTGTAGCGAGGGCAAGTCGGCAATATGCTTTTTTTATTGTGTTTCTTTGGTTTTAAACCTTAAATGTCTGGTTACACGTTTACGTTTGGAAGTAGTTGGACTAGAAAGGGACTTATGCTAAACGTGTAATACATCCTTTTTTGCGAAAAATGCATCGATTTATTAATAATCATCTACAGTAGTACAAATAGCCCAAAAAGTAAAAAAAAAATACAAATTGGTACCCGGATCACCTAGCGATGACTACAGACACTAGCACGAGCCGAAGGAGCACCGCTGTCCTCGCCCATCCATTGCGGGAGTCAGGCAAATTTTGTCGTAGTAGTGAAATACATCCTGAAATTGGATGGAATTTGATCCAAAACGTATGTATGTGCGATAGTTGAAAAAAATCAAGTGGCAATTACACCAGAATATGACTAACCCTATGGTGAAAGATATAACTATAAGTAAATGTGTGAACTTCTTCCGAACAAAAAGTAAACATTATGAGAGCGATATGACTATTATAACCAACTAAGTGTCGGCTCTTGCTATCAATCTCAAAACCAAGGCGAGCATCCAAAACATCAAATTTGACTTTTTTTTAGATATGGGAGCATAGCCCCGGCCTCTGCATCAATCGATGCACACAGCCATTTATTAAGTAAAACGTCGATGTCAAGTACTTATTACATAAAGATAGAGTGGTATTCGAAGAGAACTAAAAATATAGAGTTAGCTCAATATAGAGTTTTGCCCCATCCTTTTTCTTTGGTGGTTTCTATCTTAGAATCCTCCTCGCCAGATATACGGTGGTCACGGATACACTACTCGCAAGCTAGACGACCAAATTCACCGATGCGGACTACCACGTAAAAAATATTATGTCATGGTGGGAAGAAAAGTATGTATACGTTCTTAATGTATACTCATTCCTACATTCCTATCAATGAGTTTGTAAAATTTTAAAACAATGACATGCAAATGTGAAATCTACCTGAAGAATTTTAGTAATCATATGAGACGTGGACATTAAAGTGTTGAAAGTCTTCCTCATATCAGAACTGAGGAGTGTGTGTTGTCAAATGGCATGGATTAGTATAAGTCCATAACACACACCGTACATAGTTATAACATGAAAGTGCCCATGGTCTAGTGGCAACGGAAAGTTAGTGCAGCAGCAGCAGCCTGTCACAAGTTTGAACCCCCCGGCTGCGGCGTATTAATTTTATTTGTTTTGTGAGCACTGACAGGTGGGTCCCACATATAAGATGGCACCAGAGATTACATGTGCAAGTTAAAAATATTAGGGATCTTTTTGCAAAAACTGTACGCCACGTGTTTTGTTTTAATTTATTGAGAACCAAATCTTCGCATGATTGTAAGTTGCAGAACTGTGGCTTCACACTTTGCAAGATGTAGGATCAAATCATCACATAATGGACAAGTTGTTGGACTAGAAGTGTGATTAGCTCTAAGTAAATGTGTGAACTTTTTCCAAACAAAAAGTAAACATTATGAGAGCGACATGGCTATTATTATAACCAACTAAGTGCCCGCTCTTGCTATCAATCTCAAAACCAAGGCGAGCATCCAAAACATCATATTTGACTTTAGGTCAATATAGAGTTTTGCCCCATCCTTTTTCTTTGGTGGTTTCTATCTTAGAATCCTCCTCCAACAGATTTTTCACCAACACAACATTACAGGGAGCAAAGGGTGATGGAGGATAGTTGCTTCTTGGGTTCACGATCTCTTCCTGATGTTTCACATAGACGCAATGGCGATGACATTATCGCAGCATACACACATCATTGTGAATTTCCGCACCGTAGAAGGTGATATCTCCATCCCTCGACAGTATGATGCCCTCTCATTTGTGGGTACACTATGCTATTTCCTTTGAATATTACAATTCGTTTCTAGGTCACCATTGGTGATACTATTGGTTATTTTTTCACAAATTCACATGACATAGCAGTACTAATATCCCAAGTAAATTCCACATATTCCACAAGATTACATGCACGTATTGGACATAGCTAGCTTCCTCACTATCACTTAAGACGACTTAAGTAGGCGGACGAACTCGTTGAGTTCGAGGATCTCCTGCACGCCGGCCCCGTTCGGTTTCTCATACACCTCGGCAAGGTACGTCCCTGGGGCGCCCCTTCTATCCTTTCCGTCTATAACGATGTTGTAGTTCACGCCGTTGACGACCTGGCTCTGCGCCTTCACCACCTTGCCGAACTTCACGTCATCCTTCTCCCCCGACTCCTTGTTGTGCCGCCTCACAGCCCACTCTCCCAGGCCCCGCACGTGGTCGTCCACGACTATGTCAACGTACCCTCCTGGCACAGGTTCGGCCCTCGCTGGCCCGCTAACGACGGTCGTCAGGGCGGTGACCACGGCGGCGGCACCGAACACCACCGCTCGGCGGCTTGACTCTTGGCCACCTTGTTCCTGGTTGAGGACGGCTCTGGCGACCACGGCGACCCGGCTCCGGCGGGGCGCACCAAGAGCGCCTGTCAGGGAAGCTGGGACGGACAGCGTCGTGTTGATCAGGGCTGCCATTGTTGCTAGCTAGCTAATGGTTTGCACTTTGTAGCTACTTAGATTTTGTACTTGTTGCTGGTGGGTTCAGCTGCAAACGCTGCCGTTTATATAGTGCAGCGCGCGTACTTGGGCATGCTTTAGCGTCGCATGCATTTGGCCAGCCTATTAGACGTGATACACGTCTTCATTTGGAAGTAGGTGGACCAGAAAGCGAAGTGTACCCGGGAGAATAGGCATTTTGCTCAACGTGAAACACATCTTGACATGGATGGAGTTGGCTCAAAAGGAATGTGTTACAAAAATTGGAAAAAAATCAAGTTACTATTATACACACTAGTAGAAAAACCATTGTTTCTAATAGGTACCTTTGACAGGGCCAAAGAAATCCGTCCGTGGTGATTTATTTGCATGCCCAAAGGTAGGCCCGAAGCGTCTCTGACGGGCGGCGTCGGTGGTGATAGACAATATCACATTACTATTATCTAAGAAATCGTGTGCACTTAATTACAACGGTAAGTTTCAATTTACTAACATGGTAGTCTGCTAAAAGTTGGAGTAACTAGTCGTTGGGATGAACATACTAGTCCATGGCGTTCGCAACATGACCATGTTTTAGCTTGGCATGCATTTGGCCAACCTAGACGTGATACACGTCTTCATTTGGAAGTAGTTAGTTGGATCAGAAAGGAACTCGTACGCGGGAGAATAGGCATTTTGCTCAACGTGAAACACATCTTGACAAGGATGGAATTGGATCAAAAGAAACGTATTATATACAAAAATTGAAAAAAATTACCACGCTATCACTAACGCTATGGTAAAAGGTCAAAACAAAGATGTAAATACATAACTTTCTTCCCAACAAAAAGGAAACTTTCCGAGGACCGACATAGCTACTATAAGAGCATCTCCAGTCGCGTCCCCCAAACCGTCCCCCAAAGCAATTTGAGGCGTGCCGGACAAAAAAATCTTCCCAGCCGCGTCCCCTAACCCTTTTTTTTGTCCGATGCGGCCCGATCCCGTCCCTGCCCCAAATGAGACGCTCCGGGCACGCCGGACAAAACGAAAAGCGAGGCTAAGCGACGCGGGCCCGACACGACAGTGGCTCGGAAGTCTAAAACCCCGTCGCCTACCTTTGGTCAAGCGACGTTAATGGCATCCCTCTTTTCCCAGGCGACGCAGGGACGCGTCTCGTCGTGCATGGCCGCTTGGCCGTCCGCGCCGGCATTATTGCGTGCAACCACCCGCTGCCACCGCTGTACATTAAAAGGCCCTGCGGTTTGTCCCAATCTCTCGCCGCTCCCAAATCTTCTCCTCGCCGCCCCCAAATCTTCTCCTCGCCCTTCCAAGCAATGTCGTCCTCGTCCTCCCGCAAGATCGCCGCGGCAGCCTCACCGTGAAGGAGGCGTGGGCGCTGTACCACGCGGGATATCCCGTCCCGCCGGACATGCGCCTGCCAAGCAGCGGCGGCTGGAAGATGGCCGTGAACGGCATTGGCGTCCCGCCGCCGCCGACGCCGGGCACGGAGCGCTGGAAGGACGCCATCAGGGCCCGGCGGGCTGAACTCGACGCCGACGACCTGGCCGGTGCGACCTGGGCGGCCAAGAACAACGACGCCTGGTGGGGCACCTACTTCCAGGCCAAGTACGACATGGAGATGCGTAGCACCACCGGCCTCATCGGCGGGCCGAACAACTGGAACAGGGACGAGCGCGCCCTGTTTTGGGGCGTTTCGGGGCGCACCCTGGAGAGCGTCATCCACGACATCCGCAACGGCGCTCCAAGGTTGGAGGCGCCGTCCTCACCGCCATCATCTCCCGCAGCGCAATGGCAGCCGAGGAGGACGTACTCGTCCTCCTCGAACTCTTCTTCCTCAAGACCGGCCCGACCGACGCCATCCTTGTCGTACCGCTCGGCGCCCTACACCGTCCCCAATCACGTGGTGAAGGAGGAGCCGGCGACGCCCGTCAATCCGAGGCTCGGCGGCAGCAAGAGAGGCACGGCGGTGCCCTCCTTATCCCGAAGCCGGAGGTGAAGGAGGAGCCGGAGGAAGCGTCGAGCGGCAGCAGCGCCTCATCGCCAGCAGCGACGACCCCGAGGGCTGCCCAGGGCTGCGAGCGGTGTACTTGGCGTCACTGAACAACAAGGACGTCTGGAGGGGTGACCTCGACACGGCGATCGCCATGTCCATACGCGACACCGGCAAGCCGCTCGTGGACCTCACCGATGACGGTGAGGTAGGACCAAGCGGCCTGATGAAGGACGAGCCCATTGACGCGCCCGACGAGCGCGTCAAGCAGGAGGTCGTCACCGAAGACATGTACAACTTCCACCAGTACTACGACGCCTCCGGCTGCCACAAGTACTGGTAGAGAACAGGTCTTCGCTACCGGTTCGGAAGGATCTTTAGTCCCGGTTTCCCTTTCGGGATTGCGAAAATGGTACTAAAACCCAAAGCTTTAGTCTCGGCTTGCTTATGAACCGGGACAAACGGCTCTCCACGTGGCTGCGATACATTGTTTGAGCTGGAGGACTTTTAGTTTCGGCTCATAAGCTCAACCTGGACTAACGATTATTTTCTGAAATTGTTTTTCTTTTTTTCTAATTTTATTTTTATAATTGTTTGACTCGCTACTCTCACTTAGACCATTCTTAACACTAATTACACTTAATCTTGAGTCAAACTCTAGACTTGGTCACTTACCGGTCGGTCACCCATCCTCACACTACTCCACCCCCAGCACGCTTAACTCTTCGGTTCTTTCCTGCGAATGTGATTGCACTTTGTTGTAAATACTACCATATCAATCCTATTAACTATTATACCATTGTGTCACATTTCTGGAATTTTGAAATCAAAAATAATTATTTAAGTAAACAATAATGAATAAGATAATAATATTGAATTCCAACGAGAAAATAAAATAAGTAATACAACTATTTTATTATTATTATCAAATAATATATGCCTTATTCATATAATATGGCATAATTAATATCTTTAAATCTGTAAATCGCAATTGGACAAATAATATATCCATTATTATTAGAAAAATGTGAGGAATTTGAATATGAAATAATTTTGTTTTTATTCATTTTATTATTATTATTATTATCAAATAATATATGCATTATTTATATAATATGGAATAATTAATATCTTTAAATCTGTAAATTGCAACTGACAAATAATATATCTATTATTATTAGAAAAATGTGGAGAATTTAAATATGAAATAATTTTGATTTTATTCATTTATTATTATTATCAAATAATATATGCATTATTCATATAATATGGCATAATTAATATCTTTAAATCTGTAAATCGCAATTAGACAAATAATAATTATTATTAGAAAAATGTGATGAATTTGAATAACAATAGAAAGATTCGATATATTGAGATGATTCATAGGTTCATATAAATTTAGAAGACACACACCACACACCACACCACCATCTACTCATCATCAATAATATTGAGACGGTCAATCTGGCTATTGTAGCCAAGTAGACTCCAATATGTTCTAGCCATCTCGAAACCCAGGCCAACGTCTAGAGCGGCATACTGCACTTGCTCATAGCTCAATGGAATATTGCCCCATCCAAAAATCAGTTCATATTCTTCTTCTTCCTCGTCGTCGTCTTTCTTCTTGTCCCTCTTCCTCTTCTTCTTCTCAAATTTTGTCCCAATAGTAGAATTTTCCAGATCATACAGACTCTTCATGGAATTTTTGGTGGGGTTCGGGAATATCTTTTGGAGGTCGAACGCAGACGGAATATCAATTCCGTAGGAACGCATCATTTCCACGTCTTTGTGGATAGCCGCGTGATGACCCACAAGTATAGGGATCGCAACAGTCTTCGAGGGAAGTAAAATCCAAATTTGTTGATTCGACACAAGGGGAGCCAAAGAATACTTATAATCCTTGATAGCGGAGTTGTCAATTCAGCTGCACCTGGAAAAGCACTAGCAACAGGGTGATGTGAAAGAAGTGGTAATATGATGCGGCGCCAGAAAATAATTGGTACTACTTTGATGGCGTGTTGACAGGGAAATGTGATGCGGCAGTAATATGAGAGCAATAGTAACACAGCAGTAGCAGTAACACAGAGGAGATGGCACTGGAAAATATCACCGCGCGCAGTTGATTGAAAAGCAATGATGATAAAATAAAGGACCGGGGTTCCCGACGATCTACACTAGTGGTAACTCTCCAAATAACAAGTGTTGGGTGAACAAATTACAGCTGAGCAATTGACAGAATTGAATTTAGCATTAAGACAAAATATCCAGTCTATTAATATCGTAGGCATGTTTTCCATATATAGTCATACGTGTTCGCAATGAGAAACTTGCATAACATCTTTTGTCCTACCTGCCCGTTTGCAGCGGGGCCTCAAGGGAAACTACTGATAATTAAGGTACTCCTTTTAATAGAGCACTAGAGCAAAGTATTAACACTTAGTGAAAACATGTGATCCTCATATCAAAGTCATCCCCTCCGGTTATCCCAATTTGAGATCACTTTGGGGCCTCGGATTCCGGACAAAGACATGTGCATACAATTTGTAAATACAATGTAAGCAATAATTATAGAGCCTAGATCTAAGATCATGCCAGTCGTGCACTAGTGATAAGCATTAAACATAACAATATTGCAGCAAAAAATACTTCACAAAATTATAAGATATATTGAACATAATGATCAATCCATCGGATCCCAACAAACACAACACCGATTACATCATATAAATCTCAATCATGTAAGGCAGCTCATGAAATCATTGTATTGAAGCACATGGGAGAGAGTACCATATAGATACAGCCAAGAACCCATAGTCCCTGCGGGAATTACTCACAAACCATCATGGAGTCGAAGTGGAGGCGGTGGAGTCAATGGCGATGGCTTCGGGGGCACTTCCCCGTCCCGGCAGGGTGCCGGAACAGAGATTTCTGTCCCCCGAAACTTGGTTTCGGCAATGACGGCGGCTACGGAACTTTTCGTGGACGGAGGGTGATATGTTGCGGAGTTTTTAGGTCAGAGGGGTCTTATAGGCGAAGAGGCAACGCGAGGGGGTGCACGGGGTGCCCATACCACCCCTAGGCGCGGCCAGGCCTAGGCCCGCGCCTGGGCCTGGTATGGCTGCCTCGTGGCACATCTCTGTCTCCCCTTCTGGCTCCCGGAGTCTTATGGTATATTAGAATTTCTGTGATTTTTTCAGAATTTTCCGAGCACTTTCAGTTTTGGACATTTTCTGCAATAAACAGACATAATAAACAAAAACTGGCACTGTGGCACTTGTTAATAGGTTAGTCCAATAAATTTCTTAAAATGATGCAAAGTACACATAAAACATAGAGGAATTGGTGTAAAACAAGCATGGATCATCAAAAATTATAGATACGTTTGCAACGTATCAACATCCCCAAGTTTAACTCCTGCTCGTCCTCGAGTAGGTAAGTGATAACAAACAAATAATTTTTGAAGTGACATGCACCTTCAAAGTTCAAAGGATGACTAAAACAAATAATTTAAAAACAAGTAATAACACATTCATGATTCAATCAATAATAATTTTGGGACCATGCACATAAAACTAAAAATGACAACTATGCTCTCTTAATGATGCATGAACTTAGAAGATGAAGACTCAACATAAAAGTAAAAGAAAGGCCCTTCGCAGAGGGAAGCAAGGATTACTCATGTGCTAGAGTTTTTTATTTTGAAAGCATGGAAACAATTGTGTCAACGGTAGTAATAATTCATATGGGTTATGTATAAAACTTCCTATAAGTTGCAAGCCTCATGCATCGAATACTAATAGTGTCTACACCTTGTCCTAATTAGCTCGGATTTCCATGAATTATCATCGCATTACATATGTTTCAACCAAGTGTCACAAAGGGGTACCTCTATGCCACCTGTACAAAGGTCCAAGGAGATAAATCGCATTTGATTTCTCGATTTTGATAAATCTCAACTTAAGGACATCCATACCGGGACAACATAGAAAACAGATAATGGACTCCTCTTTTTAATGCTTTAAGCATTCAACAATAATAATATTCTCATAAGAGATTTTGAGGATTTGAGTGTCCAAGCTGAAACTTCCACCATGATACATGGCTTTGGTTGGCGGCCCAATGTTCTTCTCTAACAATATGCATACTCGAACCATTTCAACTCATGGCAAATCTCCCTTACTTCAGACAAGACGAACATGCATAGCAACTCACATGATATTCAACAAAAGGTGTGACAGGTTGATGGCGTCCCCAGATAACATGGTTACCGCTCAACAAACAACTTATAAGAACTAAGATACATAAGTGACATATTCCTTACCACAATAGTTTTTAGGCTACTTTCCCATGAGCTATATATTGCAAAAATAAGGAATAAATTTTTGAAAAGTTTTAAAGGTAGCACACAAGCAATTTACTTTGGAGTGGCGATAAAATACCATATATGGTGGACACGATTGGCATTTTGGTTTTTGGGAGTTGGATGCATGAGTAGAGCTCATACTCAGTACAAATGAAGGCTAGCAAAAGAAAGGGGGCGACCGACTAAGAGAGCAATAATGGCCATGATCTCTTTGTTAAGTTGTTTGTCACTGAGCATCGTATGGGTGCACCCCGCACATAGGCTAGTACTCATTATCCTATTGCACGCACTACAGCCTACAAAAGAGGCGTTGCTGCCTATGGTGAAGCCTATGGAAGAGGCGTCGCTGCCTATGGCTGTGGGAATGGAGGCTTTTGCTGAGGCTTCCGCCCGCCCCTAGAGAAGCGCCTACACTAGACACAAACAAGGGCTGCGCCTTCATCGTCAAGCAACCCTATCAACGTCAAGAAACAATGCATCATATGTCATATGTGTGGTATTCCAGGCACAAGGACTCGAGATGCTATAAGCACTTCAATCGCGATTATCTTGGCATTGACAATGATGGTATCAACATAGAGCACCAAATCGTCATGGAAATGGCATCCTCTCAAGGAAGCGTTGGTGGAAGACAACAACAACAACCCGTTGACCCAGCGTGGTGCACTGAATCAGGTGCCACCCACCACATTACTAAGGAGCTCGACATGCTAACTACGAGAAAAACATACCATGACACTGATCAGGTTCATCCAGCTAATGCATTAGGTATGCGGATTCATAATATTGGTTATGCACTTTTACTGACTTCACCATCTGGACCGTTAAATCTGAATCGTGCCCTCCATTTTTCTAAATCCACTTGTAGTATTTTCTCCATGAGTGAACTTTCACATGATAATATGTTTATTGCACGTCACCCTTATGATTTTCTTGTAAAGGATCGGGATAGGAGTGAACCCATTCTTAGAGGTTGTTGCCATGGTGGTCTCTATGAGATTAAAGCTCCAGACATCAAGCAAGCTCTCAGCACTGTCGAAGTGTCACCTGATATGTGGCACAGTTTTGTAGGCCATCCAGCTTAACCAATACTTCTAACATGTTCTTTGAACTCATGATTTTCCATCTACCATAGAGTTCAATAAAAATAAAATATTCTGTGATGCGTGCTAACAAGGCAAGAGTCATCAATTGCCTTTGTCCTTGTCAACTCGTGCACCATATTTTACTCTAGAGATTATATATTCATATGTGTGGGGCCCTACACAAAACTCTATTAGTGAACATTATTTTTATGTAAGTTTTGTGATTACAGTTTCTTTACTTGGATCTACTTGTTCAAAAACAAATATGATATTTACGATGCATTTCTTTACAACGTCTACTCAATCAAAAAAATTGTGCATGTCCAAACTGATTGCGGAAGGGAATATGAAAAAGCTCCACCTTTTCGTTCATAAGCTAGGCATCTCGTAGAGTGTGTCATGTCCACACACTCATCAAAGAAATTGTACTGGTGAGCGTAAGCACCGTTACATTGTTAAAACCGGTTTTACCTTACTTGCGCAGGTGTCCCTGTTCCATTGCATTATTGGAGTGATGCATTCTCAATAGTCTGGTTCCTAATAAATAGGCTCCCTAGTCAAATCATTGACATGAAAACTCCTCTTGAGCATCTTCTCCATGAGACTCTAAATTATACCTTCTTTAAGGTATTTAGGTGTGCATGTTGGTCTCATCTTTGACCCTATAACAACCATAAGCTTGTACCCTTTGCCAATATGACATCTTATTAATTGTCACCTCCCATCCCTGAATCATTATTACTTTACGCTGACTAATTTACAAATATTCATATGCTCCGCCTTTGCTCACTAATCATGGGAAGGTACATGACGTGGTGCTCGTCTCGAAGTTCTTACGCCAGAAGCACGTGATCACGCGGATCACGTCGATCAGCCAGTGCCCATGCATGGTGTGCATGGCTCGTCCGCGGAATGCTGTCGCTTGGCTCCCGCAGCTCCGTTCTAGTGCTGCACCCCGAGCCGGCTTCGCTTGAGGCGACATCCTTGGCTGAGCCAACCTTGTCTACCTCCACGCCGACTCCGCTTCAGTTGCCTATGCATCACGACGCGCCCTCATCGACCTGGTGACTCTATGATGTGGTTGGGCAGCCTCTAGAGCAGGCCATTGTTCCTACTTCTACTAGGCTGCATATGGAGCACGACGTTGCTCCTGTTGGAACGGTGACTAAACTTCGTGCGGCATTTCTGAGCCCAATGTCCGTAAAGACATCACAATTGCCTAGTATCCAGTACCTCAAGTGAGTGACAGTTCCTTCATGAGCCTCGCACTCCCCATTTGTCGGCTTCAAGTGCATTCTTCGATATGTGTGGTTCACTGTTGATGGCGGTCTTCACTTTCGGTATTCCTCCGCGACACTTCTCTATGCGCTCTCAGATGCTGACTAGGAAGGTAGTAGGGGGTATGGTGTCCTTTATGGTATTAATCTGATTTTCTTTTATGCTTGTATCTCAGAAACAACTACAGATTCAGTTATCTATTCCAATAATCAACTTGTGCATGTCTTCACAAAACCACTCCCCTTGCCATTGTATGAGCTTTGTAAAGCTAATCTCAATCTTCTTTCGTTGGTTGAGATTGAAGGAAAATGATAGTATCACTAGTAGAAAAATGCCCTATAGTCCCGGTTTATAAGGCCCTTTAGTCCCGGTTTTTGCAACCGGGACTAACCATCCGGGACTAAAGGTCCCACCACGTGGTTTGCTAGCGCGCGTCGGGGAAAAAGGCTATTTTGTCTATTTTTATTTTTTTAATTATTTTTCACTTCCTCTTTTTTCCTATTTTTTTCCGCTCGGTCACCCATCCTCCCACTACTCCAACACTAGCACGCTTAACTTCCGAGTTCCTTCTCATCTCACTTCCAAGTGCTTCGGGCGCATGTATGTGATAGTAGTATCATATCAATCCTATTAACATGTTGGTCGATGTCACACTTTCTTTATTGTTTCAATTCCAAATAATTCTATTAATAAACAAAACTAATGATGTAATAGTAATTTTAATAAATAAATAAACAGTAACTTTTTAAATTTGTATTATAATTATAATAAATAAATAAACATTACTTTTTATTTTAAATATTTTTTCCAAAAAACTTGAAACTTTGAAAATCTAACAGGGCTAACTTAATGGTTAAGTAACAATAATATTTATGCAGGAACAAAAATTTGAAAATATAAAATCTTGAATTTCTGGCAAAAACTAAAATCTTCCTGCTTTCATACTTTCATTTGGAATTTTGAGAATCTAAAAATTGGCTAACTGGGTAAATCCCGGTGAATTCAAATGTAACTTTTTCCCACGATGATTTTGATATATTATACGTTTTTTCCGACGTCGTATGCAAAAGTTATTGCGGTTTTACCATTTTTCAAATATTTTTTGCAAAAAAAGTCAAAATTCGAATTTGTTAATTTTCCCTAATAGTAGGTTGCTTAACATACAGGAATCTCAAAAGATTTTATTTTTTGAATTTTCTATCATTTTCTTTTATATTGTACAGTGTATAAAAGGCGATCCACTTGAGGGGTGGAGGTGCGTGGGGAGCAGAAAAACCTAGAAATCTCTTTAGTCCCGGTTGGTAAAGTGAACCGGGACTAAAAGTCTACCCTTTAGTCCCGGTTTGTAATATCAACCGGGACTAAAGGCATCCGAGCCCTGACACAGCCTGCCGCGCCCTGCCGATGGGTCTTTAGACCCGGTTTGTATCACAAACCGGGACCAGTGCCCCCATTGGACCTGGTTTGATTCAAAACGGGGACATTTGCTTGGGACGAAAGGCCTCTTCTCCACTAGTGTATATATATTTGTGCACATGTTGTATATGTGTAGGATTGTATTTGTACCTACCATGTAACTCTTTATCTACGTAAAGAAGCCAAATCTTCTTCTCGTCTCCTCTTTCAGGAAGTTGTAAATAAGAGCTTTATTATCAAAGGTCTCCGTATTTCTTGGATTCAAACTACTACCTACGTTTTCATAAAAAGATATCGCCAATTCATCAAATTTAGATGTACATACACGTTAAGGAGTGATACATCTAAATTTAGACAAATCTTCGACACCTTTTTATGGATGAAGGGAGTATTACTTTTGATTTATCAATAAAGTTAAGTTGTTTCTCAAAACTATGCAGCAATCGGTAAATGCAGATTCAAATCACTTAAACGAACTTAATTTCTTGCGACGGGTTGAATCGATGAGAGTAATGTTGATATATATCAATATATGGTTCCCTGTCCTTGCCGGATCGGGCAAGCTCCACGGGTTTAGAAGACCGACTCCGACATAAATATTCGTAGAGATATTTTCTTGCTTTGTACGTCTAAGGTGGTAGACTGGTACGAAGATCCTGTCCGCACTATACTACGGAGTACGTTAAAATATTAGTAACAATTGTGGTGAGCAAAAGTTCCCATACACGGTCATACACGCTTGACTTCCTAGCTCCCAGTACTCGGCTATAGTTCATTGCGGCCGTTGAGCAGCGCAGCGCAGCGCTTATACGAGATCACGTGCAAACTGGCGACCGAGCGAGAGAAGGCGTGAGTGGGTTTGGCCGTGGAGCATGGGCGTGCTGCACGGCTCGTCAGCACGGTGGTGGTGGATGGATCGGTCGCCGACGTCCAGGGCTCGGGCCTGTGCGAGAGTGCGTCGTTCCAGCTAACCTGTCGTACTCGGCAGAATGTCTACACTCGCACTGACTATGATTTTCTTTTTTTGACACATTATAAAATTCCATATGATTTTAAACAATAATGCAAACAATATTAAATAGTTTAAACACATAAATGGTTTCACACAATAATCTAAACATACAAATTAAATTATACTTACAAGAATTTAAATATAATTCAATGTGTCCAAGAATTAGGCGGTGTTTCATCTCCTCTCTCACAAAACGCCGAACACCTTGCGGTCGGGGTGAACAAACAACGTTATCGTTCGCCACTGTTGTGCCGGTGAGTTGCGACCAAAGAGGACGTGTGGCGCCGTACGAGCGGGACTGCCGCGTGTTATGGCAGCGGCGGAGAGAGAAGAGGCGGAGTTCGGTGGCACCATCGGTTTGCTCCCCTCAGAGCACAGTGAAAGCGGCTTTGTCGGTTGTCCCGACCGAACCATGACGTCAGTTGGCTTGAGGTGGCGTCAGCAGCAGGGGTGGGTAGGGTGGGAGCACGGGGTGGTGGTGGCATCGACAACGATTCAGCCGGGTGGGAGGCGCATCAAAGAGAGATGTAGGGGTGAGGATTGGGCGTGTGTGGCTGCCAAGGGGTTCCGCGGACGAAATTCGATGTGGACTGAAGTATCAGTGCTCCCATTCCAGCCCTTACGACTATGTATTGAGCTCCCAACCATGCTGGCTAGTTACGGCAAGGGGGAGGGGAGGGAGTCACCAAGAGCTTCTTTTGTGGTGGCATCCAATAGGAATATTAGGAAGCTATATTGATAATGCAGTGAAGATGCTTACACCTAGAAGCTCAGCCCGCTGCTAAGAAAACCACTTCTGTTATTAGTTTTTATTACTACCATCGTTATCCTAGCCGAATTAATCAAGGATGTTCGTTTTAGGTTGTGTTTGGCACGATGCAGCTACTAATTCTGGCCAAGGCGCAGCAACCTGAACGAACACAACCAAGAAAGTTGAGCTAACACAAAAGGGTTACACAACCCAGGCCGTAAGAAAGCCCGCTCCATATTTCAATTGGAACAACAAAAAAACGGCCCCCTTGGCTATTCCGATTCCTCTTCCAGGCCGCTTACTAGGCTACTGGACTAGCCCATCTATGTGTATTCGCGACATTTTGTCTCTATGTCTTTATGCTTTAAAAAAATGTTTTACAAAAAAGTACAATGTAGGCATACACACGCTCACACAGTTCCTACATGATCGACATTATGGAGTTTCAACACTTAGAAATTCTTAATCGACATCTCACATTCACGGAACAATGCCTCCTTCTCTCAAATTATCATCTTGGTAAGACCCACCCAATATCAAACACGAGGTATGATCCATACACTGGTAGAAAAATGGCCTTTAGTCGCGATTCGCAACTGTCATTAGTCGCGGTTGCGCAACCGCGGCCAATTAAGCGCGACTAAATAAGGCCCCCCTTTAGTCGCGGTTGCTTACGAACCGCGACTAAAGGCACGTCCACGTGGCCGCCAGCAGTCCGTCGGGGCGGAGGATCTTTAGTCGCGATTCTCCTGGCCAACCGCGACTAAAGACCTCCGCAGGTTTAGGGTTTTAGCCCCCCCTAAATCTGATTTTTTTTAGTTTGTAATTGTTTTATTTCTTTTATATTTTAATTTTGAAGAAGTTTCAGTACACATATTCTATGGTACTATATACATGCATATGAATGTACAATTTCAAATAAATTTGAAATTAGAACCAAGAAAATTCAAGAGGAATATACAATATATATTCAATATCGGATGACCGCATATACAATTTTGAACAAGTTTCCATACATAATTTACTTCATCCACAGTTCTACGTCATCGTAATAGTGTTCTCCTTTAGGATGGAGGACTTCCCTCATGAACCATCCTGCTAGTTTCTCTTGAAGTGGTCGGAAGCGAGCTTCTGGACTAAGCGTCTTCCAGAGGTTATTCCTCTTGAGGTTGTTTTCCGATGGCTGCCGCTCAGAGGTGTATCTCCGGATCATCTCACAAACATAGTATCCACATAGATTGGTCCCCGGTGGCTGAATATCCCCAGTCAGTGACCTTTTAAATTCTAGCTCTTTTTTGAAATCACCGACCTTTTCATCTGCGAACCGTCTCCAAACCCTACGAGGCAAAGAAAATTAAATGAACAAGAGAGTTATTAGTTACTTGATATTAGGAAATGAACGAAATAGGCCGATCGATATAGAGCGCAAATGAATGAAAATAATTACTTTTGCATCATTTTTCTCATGTCGACCCAAAGCTTTGGATCCATATTCGGAGAGTCGATGACGATAACCGAGGAGGTGTGAAATTGAATTACTAGGAGAATCCAAGTGGAACTCGCGGACACGATACATGCACGAGTCATGCATAACTCATCGATTAGCCACATACCATGCATGGAGAAAACAAAAGATAATGTGCTCAAGACGAAACACTCACCCAAAATGCAAAGGAAATAGAATTTCACTTTTGAGTTGCTGCTTTGTAAGAAAAAGCCACGAGGTCTTGCTCCACGTCGGCGGGGTGTTGTTCTAACACATATGCATTAACGATTTGTTGGTCAATGAACCCAACATCATGGATGTTCCTTATTACGCATTCCCTAATCTTCATTCTGCATAATAGAGTACACAACAATATAGTTAGGACAATATATATATAGTGCGGGCAATGAACGAGATGGGGTAGAAATAAATGACTTACAGAACGTAGCAACTGATGATAGATTTGTCGAGCTCGCGCAGATTGAACAGCTGGAACAATTCACTCATATGAACTGTTACATAGTAATGTTTGAAGTGATGCTCATGTCTAACTTCCGCATAAATATATTCTTTGCCGGCGTTAGTTCTTATGTAACCCTTGTACCAATGTAGCAGATTTTTCATTTGTGGAGGTAGATCCTCTTCCTGCGCAGGCTCGACGAGAGGCCCATTCGGCACATATGTAATTACTCGGTTTACTCATTGGCGCCTCCTCAAGGCCTAACACCGCACGAAGATTCATACCGAACGCGGCCGCTTGTTCTCCGGCACCCGTTACGGTCATTCCTGTCTGTTGCCGCAGCCTGCGGCGATAGCGGGGTCCATTAGTTCAGCATCCGGACCGGCGGCTTTCACTATGAGCGGGCGATCGATTGTTTACTTTGTTTCCCGAGCTGGGCAACTTGTTTCCCCCCTTTTTACTTTCTGATACGTCTCTGACGTATCGATAATTTCTTATGTTCCATGCCACATTATTGATGATATCTACATGTTTTATGCATACTTTATGTCATTATTATGCGTTTTCCGGAACTAACCTATTGACGAGATGCCGAAGGGCCGGTTGCTGTTTTCTGCTGTTTTTGGTTTCAGAAATCCTAGTAAGGAAATATTCTCGGAATCGGACGAAATCAACGCCCAGCATCTTAGGATTGCATGAAGCTTCCAGAACACCCGAGAGCCGCCAGAGGGGGGCCACAAGCCCACCAAACAGTAGGCCGGCGCGGCCAAGGGGGGGCCCGCGCCCCCCTGTTGTGTCGTCGCCTCGTTGACCTTCTGACGCCGCCTCTTCACCTATATAAAGGTCCCTGACCTAAAACACGATACGGGGAGAGCCACGATACGGAAAACCTTCCAGAGCCGCCGCCATCGCGAAGCCAAGATATGGGGGACAGGAGTCTCTGTTCCGGCACGCCGCCGGGACGGGGAAGTGCCCCCGGAAGGCTTCTCCATCGACACCACCGCCATCTTCATCAACGCTGCTGTCTCCCATGAGGAGGGAGTAGTTCTCCATCGAGGCTCGGGGCTGTACCGGTAGCTATGTGGTTAATCTCTCTCCTATGTACTTCATACAATAATCTCATGAGCTGCCTTACATGATTGAGATTCATATGATGATGCTTGTAATCTAGATGTCATTATGCTAGTCAAGTGGGTTTTACTTATGTGATCTCCGGAGACTCCTTGTCCCACGTGTGTAAAGGTGACAGTGTGTGCACCGTGTGGGTCTCTTAGGCTATATTTCACAGAATACTTATTCGCTGTTACGAATGGCATAGTGAAGTGCTTATTTATATCTCTTTATGATTGCAATGTGTTTTGTATCACAATTTATCTGTGTGCTACTCTAGTGATGTTATTAAAGTAGTTTATTCCTCCTGCACGGTGTAATGGTGACGAGTGTGTGCATCGTGTAGTACTTGGCGTAGGCTATGATTGTGATCTCTTGTAGATTATGAAGTTAACTATTGCTATGATAGTATTGATGTGATCTATTCCTCCTTTCGTAGTGTGAAGGTGACGAGTGTGCATGCTATGTTAGTACTTGGTTTGGTTATGTTGATCTCGTTATGCACTCTAAGGTTATTTAAATATGAACATTGAATATTGTGGAGCTTGTTAACTCCGGCATTGAGGGTTCGTGTAATCCTACACAGTTAGTGGTGTTCATCATCCAACAAGAGGGTGTAGAGTCTAGCATCTATTTATTTATTCTGTTATGTGATCAATGTTGAGAGTGTCCACTAGTGAAAGTATGATCCCTAGGCCTTGTTCCTAAATATCGCTATCGCTGCTTGTTTACTTGTTTTACTGCATCTTTACTTCCTGCAATATTACTACCATCAACCGCACGCCGGCAAGCACTTTTACGGCGCCGTTGCTACTTGCTCGCATTTATTCATACCACTCGTATTTCACTATCTCTTCGCCGAACTAGTACACCTATTAGGTGTGTTGGGGACACAAGAGACCTCTTGCTTTGTGGTTGCAGGGGTTGCATGAGAGGGATATCTTTGACCTCTTCCTCCACGAGTTCGATAAACCTTGGGTGATCCACTTAAGGGAAACTTGCTTCGCTTGTTCTACAAACCTCTGCTCTTGGAGGCCCAACACTTGTCTACAAGAATAGAAGCACCCGTAGACATCAAGCTATTTTCACGGCGCCGTTGCCGGGGAGGAAAGGTAAACGGCACACACACACCGGATCCCGACAACGAAGCTATTTTCTCGGCGCCGTTGCCGGGAGGAAAGGTAAAGGCACTCATACTCCGGTCCCGGGTAACTAAGTACTTTTCATTGCCGTTGTGTGTGTGCTCGAAGCTATTTCCTTTAGATCCTGCAATTGCATCTTTTTGTTTCTTGTTTACACTAGTTAGGCATAATGGACAACAATGAGCTTCTTATTCTATTTCCTGATTTAAGACATGGATGGGTTGATGCGAAAATTAAAAAACCTATGGAACATATTAGTATGAACGCTTTGAACACCATTGTTGCTAATGATATGGAAAATTCTAAGCTTGGGGAAGCTGGCTTTGATGAGCATGATATTTTTAGTCCCCCTAGCATTGAGGAGAAAATTTACTTGGATGATACTTTGCCTCCTATTTATGATGATTATAATGATATTGGTCTTTTAGTACCGCCTGTTATGGAGGATAAATTTGATTATGATTACAATATGCCTTCTATATTTGATGATGAGAATAATAATGATAGCTACTTTGTTGAATTTGCTCCCACTACAACTAATAAAATTGATTATGCTTATGTGGAGAGTAATGATACTTTTATGCATGTGAATAAGAATGCTTTATGTGATACTTATATTGTTGAGTTTGTTCATGATGCCTCTGAAAGTTATTATGAGAGAGGAAAATATGGTTGTAGAAATTTTCATGTTACTAAAACACCTCTCTATGTGCTGAAATTTTTGAAGCTACACTTGTTCTATCTTCCTATGCTTGTTACTTTTTTCTTCATGAACTTGTTTATTTACAAGATTCCTTTTCATAGGAAGCATGTTAGACTTAAATTTGTTTTGAATTTGCCTCTTGATGCTCTCTTTTGCTTCAACTACTATTTCTTGCGAGTGCATCATTAAAGCTGACTGAGCCCATCTTAATGGCTATAAAGAAAGAACTTCTTGGGAGATAACCCATGTGTTTATTTTACTACAGTACTTTTGTTTTATATTTGAGTCTTGGAAGTTGTTACTACTGTAGCAACCTCTCCTTATATTATTTTATTGCATTGTTGTGCCAAGTAAAGTCTTTGATAGTAGAGTTGATACTAGATTTGGATTACTGCGCAGAAACAGATTTCTGTCTGTCACGAATCTCGGCAGAATTCTCTGTAGGTAACTCAAAAAATCTGCCAATTTACGTGCGTGATCCTCAGATATGTACGCAACTGTCATTCAATTTGGGCATTTTCATCTGAGCAAGTCTGGTGCCATTTTAAAATTCGTCTTTACGGATTGTTACTGTTTTGACAGATTCTGCCTTTTATTTCGCATTGCTTCTTTCGCTGTGTTCGGTGGATTTCTTTGTTCCATTACCTTCCAGTAGCTTTGGGCAATGTCCAGAAGTGTTAAGAATGATTGTGTCACCTCTGAACATGTGAATTTTTGATTATGCACTAACCCACTAATGAGTTCGTTTTAAGTTTGGTGTGAAGGAAGTTTTCAAGGGTCAAGAGAGGAGTATGATATACTATGATCAAGAGGAGTGAAAGCTCTAAGCTTGGGGATGCCCCGGTGGTTCACCCCTGCATATTTTAAGAAGACTCAAGCGTCTAAGCTTGGGGATGCCCAAGGCATCCCATTCTTCATCGACAAATTTATCAGGTTCCTCCCTTGAAACTATATTTTTATTCGGTCACATCTTATGTACTTTACTTGGAGCGTCTGTGTGCTTTTGTTTGTGTTTTTGTTTGAATAAATGCTTGTGTGGGAGAGAGACACGCTCCGCTGGTTCGTATGAACACATGTGTTCTTAGCTTTTAATGTTCATGGCGAAGGTTGAAAGCTGCTTCGTTCATTGTTATATGGTTGGAAACGGAAAATGCTACATGTAGTAATTGGTAAAATGTCTTGGATAATTTGATACTTGGCAATTGTTGTGCTCATGTTTAAGCTCTTGCATCATATACTTTGCACCTATTAATGAAGAACTACATAGAGCTTGTTAAAATTTGGTTTGCATGATTGGTCTCTCTAAAGTCTAGATAATTTCTAGTATTGAGTTTTGAACAACAAGGAAGACGGTGTAGAGTCCTATAATGTTTACAATATGTCTTTTATGTGAGTTTTGCTGCACCGGTTCATCCTTGTGTTTGTTTCAAATAACTTTGCTAGCCTAAACCTTGTATCGAGAGGGAATACTTCTCATGCATCCAAAATCCTTGAGCCAACCACTATGCCATTTGTGTCCACCATACCTACCTACTACATGGTATTTCTCCGCCATTCCAAAGTAAATTGCTTGAGTGCTACCTTTAAATTTCCATCATTCGCCTTTGCAATATATAGCTCATGGGACAAAATAGCCTTTAAAACTATTGTGGTATTGAATATGTACTTATGCACTTTATCTCTTATTAAGTTGCTTGTTGTGCGATAACCATGCTCCTGGGGACACCATCAACACTTTGTTGAATATCATGTGAGTTGCTATGCATGTTCGTCTTGTCTGAAGTAAGGGCGGTTTTCACAATCAAATGGTTTGAGTATGCATACTATTAGAGAAGAACATTGGGCCGCTAACTAAAGCCATGAATCATGGTGGAAGTTTCAGTTTGGACATAAAACCTCAATCTCTTATGAGAATATTATCTGTTGTTGAATGCTTAAGCATTAAAAGAGGAGTCCATTATCTGTTGTCCCGGTATGGGTGTCTAAGTTGAAGAATGATCAAAAGCGAGAAATCCAATGCGAACTTTCTCCTTAGACCCTTGTACAGGCGGCATAGAGGTACCCCTTTGTGACACTTGGTTGAAACATATGTTATGCAATGATAATCCGTGTTAATCCAAGCTAATTAGGACAAGGTGCGGGCACTACTAGTATACTATGCATGAGGCTTGCAACTTGTAAGATATAATTTACATGATACATATGCTTTATTACTACCGTTGACAAAATTGTTCCATGTTTTCAAAATAAAAGCTCTAGCACAAATATAGCAATCGATGCTTTCCTCTTTGAAGGACCTTTCTTTTACTTTTATGTTGAGTCAGTTCACCTATTTCTCTCCACCTCAAGAAGCAAACACTTGTGTGAACTGTGCATTGATTCCTACATACTTGCATATTGCACTTGTTATATTACTTTACATTGACACTATCCATGAGATATACATGTTATAAGTTGAAAGCAACCGCTGAAACTTAATCTTCCTTTGTGTTGCTTCAATACCTTTACTTTGATTTATTGCTTTATGAGTTAACTCTTATGCAAGACTTATTGATGCTTGTCTTGAAGTACTATTCATGAAAAGTCTTTGCTTTATGATTCAGTTGTTTACTCATGTTATTACCATTGTTTTGATCGCTGCATTCATTACATATGCTTACAATAGTATGATCAAGGTTATGATGACATGTCACTCCAGAAATTATCTTTGTTATCGTTTACCTGCTCGGGACGAGCAGAACTAAGCTTGGGGATGCTGATACGTCTCCGACGTATCGATAATTTCTTATGTTCCATGCCACATTATTGATGATATCTACATGTTTTATGCATACTTTATGTCATTATTATGCGTTCCGGAACTAACCTATTGACGAGATGCCGAAGGGTCAGTTGCTGTTTTCTGCTGTTTTTGGTTTCAGAAATCCTAGTAAGGAAATATTCTCGGAATCGGACGAAATCAACGCCCAGCATCTTAGGATTGCATGAAGCTTCCAGAACACCCGAGAGCCGCCAGAGGGGGCCACAGGCCCACCAAACAGTAGGCCGGCGCGGCCAAGGGGGGGCCCGCGCCCCCCTGTTGTGTCGTCGCCTCGTTGACCTTCTGACGCCGCCTCTTCGCCTATATAAAGGTCCCTGACCTAAAACACGATACGGGGAGAGCCACGATACGGAAAACCTTCCAGAGCCGCCGCCATCGCGAAGCCAAGATCTGGGGGACAGGAGTCTCTGTTCCGGCATGCCGCCGGGACGGGGAAGTGCCCCGGAAGGCTTCTCCATCGACACCACCGCCATCTTCATCAACGCTGCTGTCTCCCATGAGGAGGGAGTAGTTCTCCATCGAGGCTCGGGGCTGTACCGGTAGCTATGTGGTTAATCTCTCTCCTATGTACTTCAATACAATAATCTCATGAGCTGCCTTACATGATTGAGATTCATATGATGATGCTTGTAATCTAGATGTCATTATGCTAGTCAAGTGGGTTTTACTTATGTGATCTCCGGAGACTCCTTGTCCCACGTGTGTAAAGGTGACGAGTGTGTGCACCGTGTGGGTCTCTTAGGCTATATTTCACAGAATACTTATTCGCTGTTATGAATGGCATAGTGAAGTGCTTATTTATATCTCTTTATGATTGCAATGTGTTTTGTATCACAATTTATCTGTGTGCTACTCTAGTGATGTTATTAAAGTAGTTTATTCCTCCCGCACGGTGTAATGGTGACGAGTGTGTGCATCGTGTAGTACTTGGCGTAGGCTATGATTGTGATCTCTTGTAGATTATGAAGTTAACTATTGCTATGATAGTATTGATGTGATCTATTCCTCCTTTCGTAGTGTGAAGGTGACGAGTGTGCATGCTATGTTAGTACTTGGTTTGGTTATGTTGATCTGTTATGCACTCTAAGGTTATTTAAATATGAACATTGAATATTGTGGAGCTTGTTAACTCCGGCATTGAGGGTTCGTGTAATCCTACACGTTAGTGGTGTTCATCATCCAACAAGAGGGTGTAGAGTCTAGCATCTATTTATTTATTCTGTTATGTGATCAATGTTGAGAGTGTCCACTAGTGAAAGTATGATCCCTAGGCCTTGTTCCTAAATACTCGCTATCGTTGCTTGTTTACTCGTTTTACTGCATCTTTACTTCCTGCAATATTACTACCATCAGCCGCACGCCAGCAAGCACTTTTCACGGCGCCGTTGCTACTGCTCGCATTTATTCATACCACCTGTATTTCACTATCTCTTCGCCGAACTAGTGCACCTATTAGGTGTGTTGGGGACACAAGAGACCTCTTGCTTTGTGGTTGCAGGGTTGCATGAGGGATATCTTTGACCTCTTCCTCCCTGAGTTCGATAAACCTTGGGTGATCCACTTAAGGGAAACTTGCTGCTGTTCTACAAACCTCTGCTCTTGGAGGCCCAACACTGTCTACAAGAATAGAAGCACCCGTAGACATCACTTTCTAATTTTTTCTCGGCCTCCTCCAAGGCTTTCTTCTCCTGCTTCTCCGCCAACTCTTTCTTCTCCTTGAACATGAGTGCTTGCCTACGAAGTTCACGTGCATAGTCGTCAGGCAGATTCTTCGCGGCCTGGCACGGTGTGCTCAAAAATGACTTAGCCCACTACTTTTGCTTGTCAGAAAATACTCGCTTGGGCTCGGGCTCTCTTTTCTTCTTGCAGTCCGCCTTCCATTTCTCATAATCAGCAGCCGCGGCCGCGTCAGTTTCCTCGGCACTACGTTCCCAAGGCCTTGTGGGGAGAGGCTTCAGTGATGGCTCCGGTACCTTTGTGGTCTTAGGTACATAAGGGTCCGGGTTAATAGTCCAGGACTGCTTCTGCTTCTTTGCCGGAGGTGGATTGGGGGGCGGCGTCTGATCACCCGCCTGACGAGGACTGGGGGCGGCGGCTGATCACCCACCGGACGTTGTGGACTGGGGGGCGGCGTCGGCTGACGTGACGGAGGTGTAGGTGAACCACCACCACCACCACCACCACCACCACCACCGCCACCACTACTGGAGGGGGGTGGACTTGTTGGCCTTGGCGCCTCGCCTGGAAACTTGATTAACTTCATTTTCCATAGAATGAACTGGCGCTTGACACCTCCAAGTCTTCTCTCCCCTTCGGGTGTAGCAATGTCAATCTCCAGGTCCTCAAACCCCGGGACTATGTCCTCCACCGTGACACGAGCATAGCCATCTTGAATGGGGTTGTTGTGGTGGAGTGCTCCAGGTAAACATGGTAAAGCATCGCCGATGGCTACCTTCGTGGACATGTTCCCAATTGGATAATGCAGATGACATTCTTTCATCTCCTTTACATCGTCCACGGGGTAGTGAGGAGGCTCCGGTGCAGTAATATTGATCGCCGGTGCATTAGCGTAGCCGGCGGGGCCTCCGTGGAAGCCACGCCGCTTCTCCGCTGCCGGCTTCCGAGATCCGCTGGATGATCTTCATGCGTCCCAGCTGCCGATCTTTCTTGTAATAGTATATTCACGGTTTTCTTCATCTCATCGAATTCCGATGCCAACCGCGCAACAACATCTGCATCCCGATCCATCTTTCTCTTACGGCTTCTGTAACCGTACGGGTCATCGTTCTGGGAGAACCCTATTTTCCACGTAATGTTCCCCATGCCTCGTACACGTCCTCCGTGTTCAGGATTCCCGAGGGCTTTGTCAGCGCGTCATTCTCTCTGTTGAACTTGATCTTCCCCTCTTGAGCATCCCTCATTGCGTCAATAAGGGCTTGGGTGGGTTTAAACGCTTTATTCCGGTGAACACACACCCCCGTCTCCGGGTGTAGCGTTCCCCGGCCCATGCCCGTACCACCAGCTTCTGGCCCTTGGGTCCCATCCCTCCGTACCTAGAGGGATTCCTCGGTCCCTCAGGTCATTCTCCATCTTCTCCCTCTTAGGCTCCCAAAGACGGTACCCTCCTGGCCCCATAATATGATTGTACTCTTTCTTAGCCGCATTTTCCTTATTTTTTCGATATTTCAAGGAACTGCTCCGACTTCTTTTGCCTCACAAATTCTGGCCAATCATGTTGCAGTTTCTCATATTGTCCTTTGAAATCCGGAGTCTTGTTCTGGTTGACATAGTCACGGGCTAGATTTTGCTTGAATTCCGGAATGCGTCGGCCATCTTTTGAAGAGCGAACTGTTTGACTAGATTCCTCCTCTCCTTGTTTTCTGGAATCTTGTTACCCAATTCATCGAATTTGTTGTATTCCGAAGGTAGAACGAAATGTTCCATAAGCTTTTGCAAGCAATCTTTTTTTGTTCTCTTCTCGACAAAAGTGAAACCATGACGTGCCTTCTTTGGCTCATTCCACTCCTGGATGGTGATCGAGACGTTGTCTCTAACAATGGCTCCGCATCGGTTGATAAACTTGGTGGAGTTCTTGTGGGGCTCCAGCGGCCTGCCGGTTGCACTGACAACCTCGATGGTATATGTTTCTCCTTGTTTCAGCGTCTTGGTTGCGCCACGCTTTGACGACGTACTCGATTGTTTCGATGATCCGGCCGAGGGCTAAAATAAGAAAGAGAGTCGCGCGCGTTAGTACACACATATTTATTCAAATCAGTAAGTTTGTATCACCAGAGGCTCAATGTATATATATACCTCGGCGCTGGAGGTGGTTGCTACTTGCAATTCAAGATCGTCGTTTATCGACGATTGACCTCCATCGTCATCACCTCGCTGACGATGTTCATCTTCACCGTCAAGGTTCAGATAAGAAGAGACATCCTCTTCATCTTGTTCGGTCGGCACATAAAGAACATCGGCGTTTATGAGGCCCATTATATGTTCTTCAGCTTCCGGATCATAGTTGGCCATAATCGGGTCAGCTCTATCGTCCGCCATATGTCAGTCCTGAAAACATGTAGTAAAACCTAATTAATTGTGTATATGCCAGCATTATCACATCTCTTCTACATATAAAGAGAGAGGGCGATGATACGTCTCCAACGTATCGATAATTTCTTGTGTTCCATGCCACATTATTGATGTTATCTACATGTTTTATGCACACTTTATGTCATATTCGTGCATTTTCTGGAACTAACCTATTAACAAGATGCCGAAGTGCCGATTCTTCGTTTTCTCGCTGTTTTTGGTTTCAGAAATCCTAGTAAAGAAATATTCTCGGAATTGGACGAAATAAAAGCCCGGAGGCCTATTTTCTCACGAAGCTTCCGAAGACCGAAGACGAGACGAAGAGGGGCCACGGGGTGGCCAAACCCTAGGGCGGCGCGGCCCCACCCCTGGCCGCGCCGGCCTATGGTGCGGGCCCCCCGTGCCGCCTCTTGACTTGCCCTTCCGCCTACTTAAAGCCTCCGTGACGAAACCACCAGTACCGAGAGCCACGATACGGAAAACCTTACTGAGACGCCGTCGCCGCCGATCCCATCTCGGGGGATCCGGGAGATCGCCTCCGGCACCCTGCCGGAGAGGGGAATCATCTCCCGGAGGACTCTACACCGCCATGGTCGCCTCCGGAGTGATGAGTGAGTAGTCTACCCCTGGACTATGGGTCCATAGCGGTAGCTAGATGGTTGTCTTCTCCCCATTGTGCTATCATTGTCGGATCTTGTGAGCTGCCTATCATGATCAAGATCATCTATATGTAATTCTATATGTTGCGTTTGTTGGGATCCGATGAATAGAGAATACTTGTTATGTTGATTATCAAAGTTATGCTTATGTGCTATTTATGATCTTGCATGCTCTCCGTTACTAGTAGATGCTCTGGCCAAGTAGATGCTTTTAACTCCAAGAGGGAGTACTTATGCTCGATAGTGGGTTCATGCACGCATTGACACACAGGACGATGACGAGAAAGTTCTAAGGTTGTGTTGTGCTTGTTGCCACTAGGGATAAAACATTAGTGCTATGTTCAAGGATGTAGTCACTAGTTACATTACGCACCATACTTAATGCAATTGTCTCGTTGCTTTGCAACTTAATACTTGGAGGGGTTCGGATGATAACTCTGAAGGTGGACTTTTTAGGCATAGATGCGAGTTGGATGGCGGTCTATGTACTTTGTCGTAATGCCCAATTAAATCTCACTATACTCATCATGATATGTATGTGCATTGTCATGCTCTCTTTATTTGTCAATTGCCCAAGCTGTAATTTGTTCACCCAACATCGCTGTTCGTCTTATGGGAGAGACACCTCTAGTGAACTGTGGACCCCGGTCCAATTCTCTTTACTGAAATACAATCTCTCGCAATACTTGTTTTATCTGTTTTCTCTGCAAACAATTATCTTCCACACAATACGGTTAATCCTTTGTTACAGCAAGCCGGTGAGATTGACAACCTCACCTTGTTTCGTTGGGGCAAAGTACTTTGGTTGTGTTGTGCGGGTTCCACGTTGGCGCCGGAATCTCCGGTGTTGCGCCGCACTACATCCCGCCGCCATCAACCTTCAACGTGCTTCTTGGCTCCTCCTGGTTCGATAAACCTTGGTTTCTTTCGAGGGAAAACTTGCTGCTTGTGCGCATCATACCTTCCTCTTGGGGTTGCCCAACGAACGTGTGAAATACACGCCATCAAGCATATTTTCTGGCGCCGTTGCCGGGGACCTGAAGAAAAGTTACACCACAAAGATTTCTATCTCCCACGTCAATCGCACGCCGCAGCATATTTTCACGGCGCCGTTGCCGGGGAGATCAAGACACGCTGCAAGGGGAGTCTCCACTTCTCAATCTCTTTACTTTGTTTTTGTCTTGCTTTATTTTATTTACTACTTTGTTTGCTGCACTAAATCAAAATACAAAAAAATTAGTTGCTAGTTTTACTTTACTTGCTATCTTGTTTGCTATATCAAAAACACAAAAAAATTAGTTTACTTGCATTTACTTTATCTAGTTTGCTTTATTTACTATTGCTAAAATGAGTAATCCTGAAGTTGAAGTTCGTTCATTTAAGCAACAAGGGGGAGAATGTTTAAAAGATGCTTGGTATAGAATTAGTGATGCCCATAATAGGTGCACTAAGAAACACTCCACCACTATCCTACTCGGGAATTTTTATGTTGGTATCTCTAGTCTGGAATAGATATGTTCTTGATTGTCTCGCGGGAGGTAACTTCCTAGGCGCTCCCGCTTTAGAAGCTAGTTGTATTATTGAGAGTTTATTTGGAACACCACCTGTTAATGAAACTAAAATTGAAATCTCCCTTGAGGATGTTATGAAAAAATTGGAAACCATAGAGAAAAATTGTAATGTTGAAACTAAATTGGAAATATTACTTGATAATACTGATAAACTTGATAAAATCCTAGAAGGAATTAATAGAAGAATTGCTACTCTAGAAACTTGCGCTATCCATGATAATCAAACCCATAGAATTGGTAAACTTGAAGAAGCTATGGGAAAATTGGGTTCAACTTTTTCTTCTTTTAAATTTAATGAGAAAGCTTATGTGGGTAAGGAGCAAAAATTCATGTATGTCTCTAAGGTGCCTAAACCAAAGAATTACTATAGGCCTAAAATTGATAAAACTCCCAACACCCCTGGTAATGATGTTGATGCTTCATCTCTTGATGTTACTTGATACACACTTTCGCGCCTAGGCTGAAAGGCGTTAAAGAAAAGCGCTTATGGGAGACAACCCATGTTTTTACCTACAGTACTTTGTTTTTATTTTTGTGTCTTGGAAGTTGTTTACTACTGTAGCAACCTCTCCTTATCTTAGTTTTGAGTTTTGTTGTGCCAAGTTAAGCCGTTGATAGAAAAGTAAGTACTAGATTTGGATTACTGCGCAGTTCCAGATTTCTTTGCTGTCACGAATCTGGGTCTACCTCCCTGTAGGTAGCTCAGAAAATTAAGCCAATTTACGAGCATGATCCTCAGATATGTACGCAACTTTCATTCAATTTGAGCATTTTCGTTTGAGCAAGTCTGGTGCCATTTTAAAATTCGTCAATACGAACTGTTCTGTTTTGACAGATTCTGCCTTTTATTTCGCATTGCCTCTTTCGCTATGTTGGATGAATTTCTTTGATCCACTAATGTCCAGTAGCATTATGCAATGTCCAGAAGTGTTAAGAATGATTGTGTCACCTCTGAATATGTCAATTTATATTGTGCACTAACCCTCTAATGAGTTGTTTCGAGTTTGGTGTGGAGGAAGTTTTCAAGGATCAAGAGAGGAGTATGATGCAACACGATCAAGGAGAGTGAAAGCTCTAAGCTTGGGGATGCACCCGGTGGTTCACCCCTGCATATATCAAGAAGACTCAAGCATCTAAGCTTGGGGATGCCCAAGGCATCCCCTTCTTCATCGACAAATTATCAGGTTCCTCCCCTGAAACTATATTTTT
This sequence comes from Lolium rigidum, assembly GCF_022539505.1. Classification (NCBI taxonomy): domain Eukaryota; kingdom Viridiplantae; phylum Streptophyta; class Magnoliopsida; order Poales; family Poaceae; genus Lolium; species Lolium rigidum. The sequence goes on along the minus strand of NC_061512.1, from coordinate 195,102,814 downwards.
ATTCGGCCACATCTTATGTGCTTTTTCTTGGAGTGTCGGTTTGTTTTTGTTTTTGTTTTGTTTGAATAAAATGGATCCTAGCATTCACTTTATGGGAGAGATACACGCTCCGCTGTAGCATATGGACAAATATGTCCTTGGTTTCTACTCATAGTATTCATGGCGAAGTTTCTCCTTCGTTAAATTGTTATATGGTTGGAATTGGAAAATGATACATGTAGTAATTGCTATAAATGTCTTGGGTAATGTGATACTTGGCAATTGTTGTGCTCATGTTTAAGCTCTTGCATCATATGCTTTGCACCCATTAATGAAGAAATACATAGAGCATGCTAAAATTTGGTTTGCATATTTGGTCTCTCTAAGGTCTAGATAATTTCTAGTATTGAGTTTGAACAACAAGGAAGACGGTGTAGAGTCTTATAATGTTTACAATATGTCTTTTATGTGAGTTTTGCTGCACCGGTTCATCCTTGTGTTTGTTTCAAATAACCTTGCTAGCCTAAACCTTGTATCGAGAGGGAATACTTCTCATGCATCCAAAATCCTTGAGCCAACCACTATGCCATTTGTGTCCACCATACCTACCTACTACATGGTATTTTCCGCCATTCCAAAGTAAATTGCTTGAGTGCTACCTTTAAAATTCCATCATTTACCTTTGCAATATATAGCTCATGGGACAAATAGCTTAAAAACTATTGTGGTATTGAATATGTAATTATGCACTTTATCTCTTATTAAGTTGCTTGTTGTGCGATAACCATGTTTGTCGGGAACGCCATCAACTCATTGTTGAATTTCATGTGAGTTGCTATGCATGTTCGTCTTGTACGAAGTAAGGGCGATCTACACTGAGTTGAATGGTTTGAGCATGCATATTGTGAGAGAAGAACATTGGGCCGCTAACTAAAGCCATGATTCATGGTGGAAGTTTCGGTTTTGGACAAATATCCTCAAATCTCTAATGAGAAAAGAATTAATTGTTGTCAAATGCTTAAAGCATTAAAAGAGGAGTCCATTATACTGTTGTCTATGTTGTCCGGTATGGATGTCTAAGTTGAGAATAATCAAAAGCGAGAAATCCAAATGCGAGCTTTCTCCTTAGACCTTTGTACGGGCGGCATAGAGGTACCCCTTTGTGAAACTTGGTTAAAGCATATGTATTGCGGTGATAATCCAGGTAGTCCAAGCTAATTAGGACAAGGTGCGGACACTATTAGTACACTATGCATGAGGCTTGCAACTTATAAGATATAATTTACATGATGCATATGCTTTATTACTACCGTTGACAAAATTGTTTCATGTTTTCAAAAATCAAAGCTCTAGCACAAATATAGCAATCGATGCTTTTCCTTTATGAGGACCATTCTTTTACTTTCAATGTTGAGTCAGTTCACCTATTTCTCTCCACCTCAAGAAGCAAACACTTGTGTGAACTGTGCATTGATTCCTACATACTTGCTTATTGCACTTATTATATTACTCTATGTTGACAATATCCATGAGATATACATGTTACAAGTTGAAAGCAACCGCTGAAACTTAATCTTCTTTTGCGTTGCTTCAATACCTTTACTTTGAATTATTGCTTTATGAGTTAACTCTTATGCAAGACTTATTGATGCTTGTCTTGAAGTGCTATTCATGAAAAGTCTTTGCTTTATGATTCACTTGTTTACTCATGTCATTACCATTGTTTTGATCGCTGCATTCATTACATATGCTTTACAAATAGTATGATCAAGATTATGATGGCATGTCACTCCAGAAATTATCTTTGTTATCGTTTTACCTGCTCGGGACGAGCAGAACTAAGCTTGGGGATGCTGATACGTCTCCAACGTATCGATAATTTCTTGTGTTCCATGCCACATTATTGATGTTATCTACATGTTTTATGCACACTTTATGTCATATTCGTGCATTTTACGGAACTAACCTATTAACAAGATGCCGAAGTGCCGATTCTTTGTTTCTGCTTGTTTTTGGTTTCAGAAATCCTAGTAAAGAAATATTCTCGGAATTGGACGAAATAAAAGCCCAGTGGCCTATTTTCTCACGAAGCTTCCAGAAGACCGAAGACGAGACGAAGAGGGGCCACGGGGTGGCCAAACCCTAGGGCGGCGCGGCCCCACCCCTGGCCGCGCCGGCCTATGGTGCGGGCCCCCCGTGCCGCCTCTTGACTTGCCCTTCCGCCTACTTAAAGCCTCCGTGACGAAACCCCCAGTACCGAGAGCCACGATACGGAAAACCTTGCGAGACGCCGTCGCCGCCGATCCCATCTCGGGGGATCCGGGAGATCGCCTCCGGCACCCTGCCGGAGAGGGGAATCATCTCCCGGAGGACTCTACACCGCCATGGTCGCCTCCGGAGTGATGAGTGAGTAGTCTACCCCTGGACTATGGGTCCATAGCAGTAGCTAGATGGTTGTCTTCTCCCCATTGTGCTATCATTGTCGGATCTTGTGAGCTGCCTATCATGATCAAGATCATCTATATGTAATTCTATATGTTGCGTTTGTTGGGATCCGATGAATAGAGAATACTTGTTATGTTGATTATCAAAGTTATGCTTATGTGCTATTTATGATCTTGCATGCTCTCCGTTACTAGTAGATGCTCTGGCCAAGTAGATGCTTTTAACTCCAAGAGGGAGTACTTATGCTCGATAGTGGGTTCATGCCTGCATTGACACCTGGGACAGTGACAGAAAGTTCTAAGGTTGTGTTGTGCTTTTGCCACTAGGGATAAAACATTAGTGCTATGTTCAAGGATGTAGTCACTAGTTACATTACGCACCATACTTAATGCAATTGTACGTTGCTTTGCAACTTAATGCTGGAGGGGTTCGGATGATAACTCGAAGGTGGACTTTTTAGGCATAGATGCGGTTGGATGGCGGTCTATGTACTTTGTCGTAATGCCCAATTAAATCTCACTATACTCATCATGATATGTATGTGCATTGTCATGCTCTCTTTATTTGTCAATTGCCCAACTGTAATTTGTTCACCCAACATGCTTGTTCGTCTTATGGGAGAGACACCTCTAGTGAGCTGTGGACCCGGTCCAATTCTCTTTACTTGAAATACAATCTACTGCAATACTTGTTTTACTTGTTTTCTCTGCAAACAATTATCTTCCACACAATACGGTTAATCCTTTGTTACAGCAAGCCGGTGAGATTGACAACCTCATCTGTTTCGTTGGGGCAAAGTACTTTGGTTGTGTTGTGCGGGTTCCACGTTGGCGCCGGAATCTACGGTGTTGCGCCGCACTACATCCCGCCGCCATCAACCTTCAACGTGCTTCTTGGCTCCTCCTGGTTCGATAAACCTTGGTTTCTTTACGAGGGAAAACTTGCTGCTGTGCGCATCATACCTTCCTCTTGGGGTTGCCCAACGAACGTGTGAAATACACGCCATCAAGCATATTTTCTGGCGCCGTTGCCGGGGACCTGAAGAAAAGTTACACCACAAAGATTTCTATCTCCCACGTCAACTGCACGCCAGCAGGCGACGAGGGAGGTGAGAGGGGGGACGCGTATTAGATGTGTATATGCAGACGATCGACCTCGCCTCGCAGTGACCGCGTGACCGAGAGACCGGTGGCGGTGGCGAAAGGGCGATGGCGAAAGGGCGGCGGTGGGGAAAGGGCGGTGGCGAAAGGACGGTGGCGAAAGGGTGGTGGCGGTGCCGAGGACAACACACATATCCCTCGCCGCCCCCTCTCGATCCCAAAAAAAACACCGCACGTATACGGAGGGGGCGGCGAGGGGCTCGCTGCCCCCTCTATATACGCGCGGTGGTTAAGTCAAATTTTAGTTAAGACAAAACAATTTAAGTGAAATTTTAGTTCATTTTTTAAGTGAAATTTTAGTTCATTTTTAGACAAACTTTTAAGTGAAATTTTAGTTCTTTTTTTTAGACAAACTTTTAAGTCAAATTTTAGTTCTTTTTTAAGACAAATTGTAGTTCTTTGTTGAGACAAAAAAATTTAGTCAATTTTTAGTTTTTTTAAGTCAAATTTTAGTTCTTTTTTAGACAAACTTTTAAGTCAAATTTTAGTTATTTTTTGTTTTAAAATTAACAAGAAAAAAAACAAAAAAGAAGAAAAAAAACAGCGGCCGGCGGGGCGCACGCGCGCAGGGCCTCTCCCTCTCCTCACCGCGCGCGCGGCAGAGGCCGGCGTCCGGCCTGCTCTCTCCTCTCTCTCTCTCAGGCCGGCGAGCAGCGGCGCGCGCGGCGGCCACGGCCACGGCGCCGCGCTCTCTCCCTCTCCTCTCTCTCGATCTGCGAGCGGCGGCGCCGGCGCGAGCGTGTGTATATACAGAGGGGCGGCGGCGACGACGACGTACGGGGTGACGGCCGGCGGGGACGACGCTCGGGGCGGCGCGACGGAGAGAAGGCGCGCGGCGACGGCGAGCTCGAGTGCGGCGACGGCGACGATGAGGCGCGGCGCGCCGCTGCAGAGATCGGCGGCGGTCGGCTTCGGGCGCGGCGGTGGATCGTCAGGCGGAGAGATGAAGAGAGTGGCGCGGCGGTTCGCGCCGCGCGAATTTATAGGGACCCCCCCTTTAGCCACACCAACCGCGACTAAAGGGTATTTTCGCCGGGTTTTTTCGTTCCCGCGCGCAAAGACCTTTAGTCGCGGTTGGCGAGGCCAACCGCGACTAAAGGTATTTTTTAAAATACTTTTCTTTTTCAAAATGTTAAAAATACATATAATATATCCATAAATTCAGAAAATCTAAAAATACAAATAATATATCAAAAAAATCAGAAAAATAAAACTAATTCAATTCAAAATCTTAAAAATACAAATAATATATCAAAAAAATCAGAAAAATAAAACTAATTCAATTCAAAATCTTAAAAATACAAATAATATATCAAAAAAATCAGAAAAATAAAACTAATTCAATTCAAAATCTTAAAAATACAAATAATATATCAAAAAATCAAAAAAATAAAACTAATTCAATTCAAAATCTTAAAAATACAAATAATATATCAAAAAAAACAGAAAAATAAAACTAATTCATTTCAAAATCTTAAAAATACAAATAATATATCAAAAAAATCAGAAAAATAAAATTTTCCCGAGGAGCAACTTCCGAAGATGTCGTAGGGCGTGTGCACCGACGACATCTTCGAGAAGTTGCGCCACGGGAGATTTTCCAACCCTTTACTCCATCCATGGTGATGAAACTCTCCCTACCTGCTAGGTTGGCTTGTTGGTCTGCTTGCCAAGGCGTATCGATGCTCCTTTTATAAGCACGGCGCCGCTTCTGCTTTGTCTTCTTCCTCCGACAGGGCGTCGTGCGCTACATGCTTTATCTCATCGAGAAGTGCGTCCACCCACGCGTCCTTATCCTGCCGACAGCTTTAGTCACGGTTGCACCCTCCAGCCGGGACTAAAGCTTACCCAAACGTACTTATCCCACCGACAGTTTTCTTAGATGACACAAAAACCACATTTAGTCTAGGTTGCACCCACCAGCCGGGACTAAAGCTTATCCCACCGACAGTTTTGTTAGATTATACAAAACCACCTTTAGTCCCGGTTGCACCCACCAGCCGGGACTAAAGGTTAGATGATCAGCTCTAGATTCCTCTTCTTCCCGCCATTTCTTCCCTATCTTCCCGCCTCTTTCTTCCCGCCACTTTCTTCCCGCCTCCTGTCTTCCCGCTCCCATTTTTCCTGCCATTTCTCACTACATATATGTGGCCCGGCTTGGCCAGCATTATCACATCTCTACAATCTCTCATCACTCTCTCATGGCTTCCACCGCACCCACTCTAACCTACCAGCAGGTGGAGGAGCTTTGCGCCTCGAACTACCCTTGCCCACCGGGCTACCGCATCCCCGCCGGCTGGAGCCTAAGCGCCGGAGGTGTGCCGGTCCCTCCCGTCCCTCGAGGTGCGCGCGCGCGGGCGGCCATCACGAACCACTACTACCTCGACCTCACGCCGGAGCAGCGGATGAATCCCCGGCGGCATCCCGATAACCAGCATACTTGGGACGCCTTCTTCATCAATCAGCGTGAGAGGGCGCTCGCCAGGTATGAGGAGGACGGTCTGCCTCCTGGGAACTTCCACGAGGCCGGCCGTCGGCTATGGTGGTACGGGCGGACTCTACAGAGCGTCATGGACTACATCACGGCCGATGATATCCCTCGCCTGCGCTACCCTTAGTTCGAGCCACGAGCGCCGCCCGACGACAGTGATGACAACAGCGATGACGACGGCGGCAACTTAGAAGGCGACGACTACCAGTACAACGGCGGCGACTATGAAGACTACGAGTATGCATATTATACGCCTAGGCAGGAGTATGACTAAGTCACTCCAAATTTCATGTATCATCAGTGGTATCTCGAATCAATCGAATCATTATTCGAAAATGGACACCAAACACATCACAGATAATATAATTCACATGATCCATTCAACAAAGTTTGGTACAATAAATTATTACACATCATTTCTTCCCTTGTGTCCCTGCTTGCTTACGATTGTGGAGCATCCTCATCATTTAACTTAATGCTTGGGTCGGTGTTCACTTTGAAGGGCGGAATTTCCGCAAACATATTATAATCTTCTGACATGTCTGTCTTGTCCTCCACTCCCACGATGTTTCTTTTCCCTGAAAGAACAATGTGGCGCTTTGGATCATCGCATGATGTACTGATCGTTTTCTTATCTTTCCGTTTCCTCGGTTTGCTACTCATGTCCTTCACATAGAAAACCTGAGCGACATCTTTCGCTAGGACGAATGGTTCGTCAAGGTAACCAAGATTGTTGAAATCCACCATTGTCATTCCGTATTGCTGGTCCACCTTTACCCCACCTCCTGTTAGCTTGAACCATTTGCACCGGAACAAAGGGACCTTAAAGGAGGGTCCATAGTCAAGTTCCCATATCTCCTCTATGTAACCATAATATGTGACCTTTTGCCCATTCTCGGTTGCTGCATCAAAGCGGACACCACTATTTTGGTTGGTGCTCTTCTTATCTTGGGCGATCGTGTAAAATGTATTCCCATTTATCTCGTACCCTTGGAAAGTCGTTATAGTCGAAGATGGTGTCTTGGCCAACATGTACAGCTGATCTACAACATCATTGTCATTCATTAAATGTTTTCTCAACCAAGCTGCCGAAAGTCTCCATGTGGGCCTTCCTAATCCGAGGATTCGGGCTTCCCGGGTTGTTCGAGCGTAAAATATTCTTGTGTTTCTCAAAGTACGGAGCCACCAAGCTGGAATTGGTCGGAGCTGTGTGGTGTGCTTCAGTCATAGAATGGCCGTCCATACATATCGTTGATTTCCTTCCGATCGTGCCTTTTCCACTTAGTCTCCCCTCGTGCCGCGATCGAGGAAGACCAATCGGCTTAAGGTCAGGAAAAAGTCAACACAAAACTCAATTACCTCCTTATTTCCATAGTCCTTGGCAATGCTTTCTTCTGGCCTAGCACGGTTACGAACATATTTCTTTAATACTCCCATGAACCTCTCAAAGGGGAACATATTGTGTAGAAATACAGGACCGAGAATGGAAATCTCTTCGACTAGGTGAACCAGGAGGTGCGTCATAATATTGAAGAAGGATGGCGGGAACACCAACTCGAAGCCGACAAGACATTGGACCACATCGTTCACGTAACCGTGGTAGAACTTCTGGATTGATTACCTTATGAGAGATTGCATTGAGGAATGCACATAGCTTCACAATGGCTAATCGAACATTTTTCGGCGGAGCCCCCTCAAAGCAATCGGAAGCAATTGCGTCATAATCACGTGGCGGTCGTGAGACTTCGGGTTTTGGAACTTTTTCTCCGCCATGTTTATTATTCCCTTTATATTGGACGAGAATCCTGACGGGACCTTCATACTTGCTCGGGCATTCAAAAAAGATGACCTTCTCTTCTTTGGTAAGAGCGTAGGCAGCACGACCTTGAAACCATTCCGGATGCCGGTCATCGGGGTCTTTCAAACGTTGCTTTGGTCTGCCGTGCTTCCTTTGTACCATTTGTCTTCCCATACACGCCCAAGAAGCTTAGCGAGGTTCACGCAAATATTCTTCGTAACATGCATCACATCGATTGCAGAGCGGACATCTAGGACTTTCCAATATTCTAGCTCCCAAAATATAGATTTCTTTTTCCACATGGGTGCGTGCCCGTGAGCTCCCTTCGGAACTGATTGTCCGGCAGGACCCTTTCCAAAGATGACTTTCAAATCCTTGACCATATCAAATACCTCGGCACCGGTGCGTTCCGCGGGCTTCGGCCGGTGATCTGCCTTGCCGTTGTAATGCTTGCCTTTCTTTCTTACGTTATGATTTTTGTGAAGAAATCGACGATGCCCCAGGTACACGTTCTTCTTACAATTTGGCAAATGTACACTTTCAGTCTCATTTAAGTAGTGCGTGCATGCATTGTATCCCTTATTTGTCTGCCCCGAAAGGTTACTAAGATCAGGCCAATTGTTGATGGTTACGAAAAGCAACGCTCGTAGGTCAAATTCCTCTTCTTTGTGCTCATCCCACACACGGACACCAGGTCTGCCCCACAACTGTAAAAGTTCATCAACTAATGGCCTTAGGTACACATCGATGTCGTTCCGGGTTGCTTCGGACCTTGGATGAGCACTGGCATCATAATGAACTTCCGCTTCATGCACAACCAAGGAGGAAGGTTGTAGATGCATAGAGTCACGGGCCGAGTGCTATGGCTAGAGCTCTGCTCGCCAAAAGGATTCATGCCATACTGTACTTAGACCAAATCTTATGTTCCTTGCGTCCAGCTGCAAAATCTTTAAACTCTCTGTCGATCTTTCTCCATTGCGTTCCATCTGCGGGGTGTCTCAATTCCCCGTCCGACTTACGGTCCTCTTTGTGCCATCGCAACAACTTGGCATGCTCTTTGTTCCTGAACAGACGTTTCAACCGTGGTATTATAGGAGCATACCACATCACCTTGGCAGGAACCCTCTTCCTGGGTTTCTGGCCCTCAACATCGTCACCAGGGTGTTGACGTCAGAAACCCACCGGCGGGCAGCGACTGGTCAACACCGTAGAGCCGGGAACAACTAGGGCTGCGGCTGGCCCCAGTCCCTCAGAGCGACGGCCCGCAAAGCCTCCTGGTCGCACGTCCGATGCTATCGCAAGGGCGTGCCACCTGACCTATACCTGGTCGGGAAGGTGTGGATGATGCCTCGCTTAGTTTCCTGCGGGGCATACACGTACACGTTAAATTCGAGCCTCGATCGGCTCTCGGGTTATCCTGTGAATCGGCTCAAAGAGCCGATCCACCCATGATTCGTCCAAGGTGGCCGAATATATGGTGGTCCTGCTTGATCAAGATAAAGCTAATGAGATCCACGACGATTTAGGGTTTTCACCGCATAATCGGATCATCCTACTCACGATTGGGCCTCGCGCTCGCATACGGTGATCGTAAGCCGATCCTAGACAGGGCCTAAAAACCAACACGAGGTTGATCATCGGAACGTCCTGTCTAGGACTAGCAAACTGCACCCTACACGCCGCTGGATCCTCCAACCCTTTGTAAGGCCTAACTATTGCGGATGTTAAACTAATCCTTGATGAATCAAGGAGCAACCGTAACGGATCAGATCTACTGAATAATGACCAAGCGGGGTGCCGCCCCTACACCTAAGATGAGGTGTAGGGGCGGCTAGACATGCAAGGGTTGCACTACGATAGCATCTGATACGAAGAACAATGCTAAACCTAACATGTCTAAGATAACTACGTTGCTCGCCATCAAAAACGCTTCAGCACGAGCAACGCATGAACAACAGGGGCAGGCTCGTGCTGCCTAGATCGCAAGATGCGATCTAGGCAGCATGGTGCTTACCGGAGAAACCCTCGAGACGAAGGAGTTGGCGATGCGCCGAGATTTGTTTGTGGTTGAACGTTGGTTGTTGTTTATTCCATAAACCCTAGATACATATTTATAGTCCAGGGGACTTTCTAATGTGGGCGTGCACTAAACCGTGCACGGGTAAAACTCTAACTTCTAAACTAAGATGCGATCTAATATCTTACAGATACACGGGCAATTTAGCCCAACTTGGTATACAAGGCCGATTCACATATTTCTTCCATGTATATATCTTCAAGTCCACCTTGATCGCGGCCCACCTCTGACTCGGTCAAATTCTGGTGATAACACATGCCCCCCTGGTTTTGGAAATGACATTTCCAAAATCATTACGCCTCTCTTCCGTCGGGTCGTGTCGGGGCAGAGCAAAAACCACCGCAAAATCCTCCATTATAATGCCTTGCCCCTTCCACTTCTCCACGCAGCCGAAAAATCTTCCTGTAGGGCATCACCTCCTCGGAAACTGCTGTGGCATTGAACCTCCCTCATATTCCTCCTATTTAGCCGTTCCAAACAGCTTGCTCCTCCTTCATCCCCCTCGCAATAGCACCCACAAAACCCTCCTGCGCCATCATGTCTTCTTCCTCCTCCGAGCTTTCCTACGGGTCCTCCTCCTCCCGCGAGACGCCGCCGGACATCCGCGCCCCAGAAGAATGGGACTTGGAAGACCACGCCTCCTCCATCTGGTCCGAAGACGACCAGTCCCTGACCAGCGGGGATGAAAATCTTCAGTTCCTTGTCGACGAGGAACTGGAGTCGGAAAGCGAGGACGACCTCTGGGACGGCTGTCCCACCTCTGAAGAGGAGGAAGAGGTGGATGACGACGACGACGACGACTCCCTCGAGGGCTACCCACCGGCGAAGCGCCTCCGCATGTGGTGGGATGATGACAGCAGTGACGATGAAGACGGGGATGAAGCTCCCATAGAGGGCTACGGGAGTAGCGACGAGGAGCCCATCGGCAGCAGTGCCGATGTAAGTTCCGAGGATGACGACGAGGGCAGTGATGGCCCGTAGATTAGGATTCACTAGCATAGGCCTAGCAGTAGTAGATGGGTCAATAGACCCTTCTTTTGTTCCTCTTTCTTTGAGCAATCGGTTCTTCCTTTGTAAGAAATCCTGTTTATTAATGAAGAAATTTCCCCCATTTGATCTTGCCGATTTCTTTTAAACCGATTCTCAATGAGCCGATGGCAATGCATTGGTCCTTTCCGATTCACCCTTCAGTACCCTTCAGCTGATGATTTTCTATCTGGCAGATAATGTGGAATCTTCAGGAGAGCCCTTAAATTTCTTCCACCAGTTTCAGAGACCCTCTTTAGTGAGCGCTCATCATTTTGCGAAGAAGGTTGCAACGGAAGATCAGCCGATGACGTCCCAATCGGCTCTTAAACAGAGCATTTACCAGGTCTGCTGCCCCCCGAGCCTTAATCGAGGCGAGGATAAAAGTGGACCAGCCGAATGGGCCATCGTTAGATTCCCAACTGTAGCGCTGCGTTAGCCGATTTCGACAAAATCGGCTCTCCAGATCATCGATGATTCGGGGCGAGCTGCCCCCCGAGCTACTCCAGCTTTCCATTAAAACAGGGTAAGAATGCTTACACTCAAGGAGCCCGTGCTCTTGGAAAGGTTTTGGCCTTAAACCCAGAAGCCTCAACGTAGTAGCCCTCCAGCTCCATTCCATGCTTGCGCAGGCACCGCTGATAATCAATGACTTAATGAAGCCACCAAACAATTCCGCTGAGGAGTACCTCCACTAGGCTTCTGCTCGTAACAATTGTATCCTTGAGTCGATGGCCACGCATCGGCTTTATATCCTTAAGGCGATGTCTGCTACATCGGCTGTGCTTAAAAAAATTTGAAAGTTGGTGGATTTTTACTGGCCGATTTAAAATCGGCCCCCATACCTTACTGCCCATCATCCCACATGCTTGGGAAATACTTCTTGAGGTGTTGACCATTGACGGCTACTGGGAACTTCTGCCCGTCCAACTCTTCCAACATGTATGCATTACCTTTCAAGGCCCGGATGACTTTGTACGGACCGTGCCAATTAGGAGACCACTTGCCATATGCCTTGTCCCTGGTTCCTAACGGTAACACAGCTTCCCATACTAGATCACCAACTTGAAACTCCTTTGGTCTAACCTTCTTATTGTAGGCACGAGCTACCCCGGCTTTGTTCTCCTTAATCTTCTCCAACGACCAAAGCCTAAGTTACGTTGCGTCCTCAATAGTGTCACTCATCAAAGCTGCATATTCTTCCGCTGTCAGATCATCCTGAAACGTGACACGTCTTGATCCAGCCGTAATTTCCCAAGGTAATACGGCTTCTTGCCCATAGACAAGCTGGTACGGCGAAGTCTTTATAGCTCCATGGCACGACATGCGGTAGGCCCATAACGCTTCTGATAACTTCTCATGCCAATCCCTAGGGTTCTCGTCAATCTTTCTCTTGATCAGCTTGATTAAGCTCTGATTGGACGCTTCAGCTTGCCCATTAGCCTGAGCATAGTACGGGGATGATCGGATCAGTTTAATCCCCATGTCATCGCAGAATTTCCTGAATTCTTTAGAAACAAAAACCGAACCTCCATCGGTCGTGATAGTTTGGGGAATCCCGAACCTATGAATCACGTGTTCTTTCACAAACTTAATCACATCTTCTGATTTCACCTTCTTCATAGGGACGGCTTCCACCCACTTGGTGAAGTAATCTGTGATGGCCAAAATCCATTCATGTTTTTTACTCGACGCCGGATGGATTTTGCCGATCATGTCCATGCCCCACCCTCGGAACAGCCACGGCTTGATGATAGGGTTCATCGCTGATGCTGGTACCATCTGAATCTTTCCAAACATCTGGCATGCTTGGCACCCCTTGTAGTAATTGAAGCAATCTTCAAGCATGGTGGGCCAATAAAACCCTGAACGCCTAATTAGCCACTTCATCTTGTGAGCCGACTGATGAGTTCCACAGGCGCCTTCATGCACCTCATGTAGGAGCCGATTAGATTCAGTTGGTCCCAGGCACTTGAGTAGTAACCCTTCCAACGTCCTGTAGAACATATCGTCTCCTATGAGGACGTACTTCATGGCTTTGTATCTTATCCGTTTAGGTGCCCCCCGAGCCGAATCTTTTAAGTAATTGAAGATTTCGGCTCTCCAATCATCTGTTCCGGGAATTGGACCCGAACTTCGACCCTTCAGGTATATCTATGTAGCCTGACGCCATTTGTGCGAGATTGTTGGCCTCGGTGTTTTGGGACCTTGGGATCCAATTAAAGTTGATGTACCGAAACTGTGTCATCAACTCACGGCATTCCATCCAATATGGGAAAAGCGATTCACTCTCGCACTTATATTCATCCGTGAGTTGGTTAATCACCAACTTGGAGTCTCCAAAAAGCTCTACTGCTTCTGCCCCTGCTTCCAGCAGCAACTCCATCCCCTTACGTACCGCCTCATATTCTGCTACGTTGTTGGTGCAAGGGGTAGATAATCTGATGGCGAAGGAGTACTCCGCCCCCCGAGGCGACACGAGCGTGAATGCCGATGCCACAACCATCGTCGCAAGCCGATCCATCGAAGAACATCGCCCATGCACGTATAGATAGTGCTGCTATATTGGTACCGATTCGCTCAGCTATGAGATCGGCCAATGCTTGCCCTTTGATCGCTTTCGCAGGCTGATACCGGAGATCGAACTCGACAACGCAAACATCCACTTACCCGGTCGGCCTTTCAACACAGGGGCCGACAAGCATGTGCTTGACAACATCCGACTTGCATATGACGAAGATCTCTGCCGTCAAAAGGATGTGATGTAGCTTGGTGCAGGTAAAGAACGGGCAGAGGCACGGCTTCTCGACCTCGGGATACCTTGTTTCCGCGTCCAACATCCTTCTCGCCGAGGAAAAAACGACCTTTTCAACGCCCTCGTAGAGTTGTACCACTACCGAGGCGATGGACGTGTCGGCCTACTGACAAGTAGATGTAGAACGGCCTGTCTTGCTGGGGCGGAACTAGCACAGGCGGCGTCGTCAGATACCGTTTAATGTCATCAAACGCCTGCTGCTGTTCTGCCCCCCAGTGAAATTCGTCATCAGATTTAGTCTTCACCAACGCCATGAACGGCTCGATCCGTCCTGACAGGTTAGAGATGAATCGGCGAACGAAGTTGATCTTGCCGATAAGACGCTGGAGTTCCTTCTTCGTGGTGGGCGGCTGCATGGTACGCACTGCCTCCTGACTTTTCAGGCCGATCTCAATTCCTCGTTCATGAACCAAAAATCCTAGGAACTGACCGGCTGTCACACCAAAGGCACACTTCTTTGGGTTCATTCTCAGTCCGAACTTTCGAGTTCGGTCTAGGACGTGTCGCAAATCCCCCAAGTGTCCCTCCATGGAGACAGACTTGACTACCACGTCATCGATGTAGATTTCCACCAACTTGCCGATCAGATCGTGGAATATATAATTCATGGCTCTTTGATACGTTGCGCCAGCATTCTTCAACCCGAAGGTCATGACTACATATTCAAACAAGCCTACCGCCCCTGGTACCCTGAATGCGGTCTTGTGTATATCTTCTGGAGCCATGAAAATCTGGTTATAGCCGGCGTTGCCATCCATGAAGCTTAAAACCTTGTGGCCAGCAGCTGCATTGATCAATGTTTCTGCCACAGGCATCGGATACTCATCTTTTGGAGTGGCTCGTTAAGATCTCGGAAATCGATAGCCACACGCCATCGGCCGTCCTTCTTCTCTACGAGAACGATGCTCGGAGATCCATTCAGCATACCCGCATGGCCTCGATGAACCCGGCGGCCAACATCTTCTCGATCTCTTTCTTGACCTCCTCCGGGATTTCGGCCTTCATCCGACGTGCTCGTTGTTGGAACGGCCGAAATCCTTTCTTAAGGGGAGCCGATGTTCAATGATGCTCCTGTCTAACCCAGGCATCTCTGTGTAGTCCCATGCGAAGCAATCTGGGTATTCTTTCAATAGAGCAATCATCTGACTCCTGAGCTGCGGATCTAACTTCCTGCTGATAAAAGTTGGCCGAGGTTTATCCCCCGGGCCGATGTCGACTTCCTCTAGCTCATCAGCCGAGGTGAACCCATACCCTAGCTTTCCGTCACCTGTGAGGTCGACGCCGAATACTGGGAGAACCGGTGGTGCGTGTAATACGGTCCGTTCGCTGGAATCGACCTCCACCTTGAACATCACCAAGATCTTGTGGCAGTGTCGGGGCCGATTGCGTGGACCGGCTCCCTCTTCATCCTTGCTATGAGAGCAGCCGCCCTCATCACTACCCTTACCAGGGCGGTACCCAAGTTCTATCATGTTGATGCTGATGCCATGGGAGCGGGTTCTGTGGAAAGAGCCGATGAGTTCGGCTGCGAGGCCTGCCTTGATCTCGTCATGCTCCTTTTTGAGCTCGTCAGTCAGGTCCTCGTACTTGACCGGAGTGCTTTCCGCCATCTCAGATGTAGATGGCGATGTGGTGGAGGTTGAAGCTTGTCCCACCGGGCGTGCCAGAATGTGTTGACGTCAGAAACCCACCGGCGGGCAGCGACTGGTCAACACCGTAGAGCCGGGAACAACTAGGGCTGCGGCTGGCCCCAGTCCCTCAGAGCGACGGCCCGCAAAGCCTCCTGGTCGCACGTCCGATGCTATCGCAAGGGCGTGCCACCTGACCTATACCTGGTCAGGAAGGTGTGGATGATGCCTCGCTTAGTTTCCTGCAGGGCATACACGTACACGTTAAATTCGAGCCTCGATCGGCTCTCAGGTTATCCTGTGAATCGGCTCAAAGAGCCGATCCACCCATGATTCGTCCAAGGTGGCCGAATATATGGTGGTCCTGCTTGATCAAGATAAAGCTAATGAGATCCACGACGATTTAGGGTTTTCACCGCATAATCGGATCATCCTACTCACGATTGGGCCTCGCGCTCGCATACGGTGATCGTAAGCCGATCCTAGACAGGGCCTAAAAACCAACACGAGGTTGATCATCGGAACGTCCTGTCTAGGACTAGCAAACTGCACCCTACACGCCGCTGGATCCTCCAACTCTTTGTAAGGCCTAACTATTGCGGATGTTAAACTAATCCTTGATGAATCAAGGAGCAACCGTAACGGATCAGATCTACTGAATAATGACCAAGCGGGGTGCCGCCCCTACACCTAAGATGAGGTGTAGGGGCGGCTAGACATGCAAGGGTTGCACTACGATAGCATCTGATACGAAGAACAATGCTAACCCTAACATGTCTAAGATAACTACGTTGCTCGCCATCAAAAATGCTTCAGCACGAGCAACGCATGAACAACAGGGGCAGGCTCGTGCTGCCTAGATCGCAAGATGCGATCTAGGCAGCATGGTGCTTACCGGAGAAACCCTCGAGACGAAGGAGTTGGCGATGCGCCGAGATTTGTTTGTGGTTGAACGTTGGTTGTTGTTTATTCCATAAACCCTAGATACATATTTATAGTCCAGGGGACTTTCTAATGTGGGCGTGCACTAAACCGTGCACGGGTAAAACTCTAACTTCTAAACTAAGATGCGATCTAATATCTTACAGATACACGGGCAATTTAGCCCAACTTGGTATACAAGGCCGATTCACGTATTTCTTCCATGTATATATCTTCAAGTCCACCTTGATCGCGGCCCACCTCTGACTCGGTCAAATTCTGGTGATAACACAGGGTCATCGCCTCTGATCTTATAACGCAATGCAGTGCATACCGGGCATTCATTCAAATTCTCGTATTCACCGCGGTAGAGGATGCAGTCGTTAATGCATGCATGTATCTTCAGAACCTCTAAACCTAGAGGGCAGACAACCTTCTTTGCTTCGTACGTACTGGCGGACAACTCGTTATTCTTTGGAAACATATTCTTCAACATTTTCAGCAAGTTTTCAAATGCTGAGTCAGCTACACCTGCCTGTGCCTTCCATTTCAGCAAATCCGAGTGTGCAGCCCAGCTTTTTCAGACCATTATCGCATCCCGGGTACGGCGACTTTTTGTGATCCTCTAACATGAGATCCAAATTCTCCCTCTCCTTTTCGGTTTCGCGGTGTCTCCGTGCATCGGCGAGTGGTCCGACCAAGATCATCAGCGGGCTCATCACGTGCCTCTTCTTCACCTTCCCCTTCACCTTCCCCTTCACCTTCCCCACCTTCAGCATCCTCCATGAAAGTATCACCGAAATGATCAAGATAGTTTTCATCGATGAAATCATCCCCTTCTTCATCTTCTTCCATTATAACCCCTCTTTCTCCATGCTTGGTTCAACAATTATAGCTTGGCATGAAACCGTGCCGAAGCAGGTGCAGGTGAACTTCTCTTGAGGAAGAGTAACCCTTCGATTCTTACAGTCAACACATGGACGAGATAACAAAACCCTTCGCTTGTTCGCATTAGCCACTACGAGGAAATCTTTCAAACCCGTAGTGAACTCGCCGGGAGAGTCGGTTACCGTACATCCATTGCCGATTCATCTGCATTATTATAATATAAAATATATAATTAACCATCATGCATTTGTTAAACTAACTAGCTACAAACAATAGAAATTAAACAATGAACTACACACATGCATAATTTATCAATGACACATATGAAAGGTTCAAGTTGCTAACCGCGATCGAGGAGGAAAAAATAAATGAGGAAGCTCAAGTGTGGCTCCGACACTTCATATCATGTTTGTTTCATGCTCTTGGGGCATTTCATCAAACACTTTGTGTGCATAAGAGGAGCCAAAAGCAAACCTAACACCCCCTTGTGAAGTTTGTGAAGAGAAGTGCCACCAAATGGCTAAGTGCAGTGGGTTGAACGGTATATATAGGGATGGGGCTTTAGTCGTGGTTGGCCAGGCCAACCGCGACTAAAGGCCTTCGGGCACCTTTAGTCGCGGTTGGCCAGGCCAACCGCGACTAAAGCTCCTCCCGTCCACCAGCTGGCCATCGAGCGCCCTGGGCCCAGGCCTTTGATCGCGGTTCGCCTCCCGAACCGCGACTAAAGACCCCATTAGTCGCGGTTCCTATATTTTTGCGACTAATGGGGTTGGACGGAAGCCTCTTTTTCTACCAGTGCATAATGGACTGAGATATACATATCTTCAATAAACTTAGATAAAAAAAAACTATCTGCAATAAGCCAGTCTATAGTTGGCTCTCATTCAAGTGAATTTTAGTTTTGATAACAAATATCACAAATATGTTTATATTTTTTTCCCTTTTACTAGATGACATGTTTGACTTAGGCTTGTGTTCTTTTCTTTCCTATGAAACATTAGGAAAATTCTTCACGCATTGTCTATAGGCATTTTTGGATGAAAGGTTCAAAGGGCCTGACTTTAAATTTATAAAACCCCAAATGGCCAAGTACAACACTCAACAGACTATTGTGGACACGATCTTAAGATTACATAATAGGGGACAATAGAAGAAAGATAAACAAGGGACAAGAGATCTAAGATAAGTACGGAGAATAAAGCATGCCGTTTGAACCACAGCTTCATTGAGTAGCATCTTCAGTTGAACGAGAGGCAACACCGAGACTTCAAACACATGGCAGATTGCGGAAATGGCCAGACCACATGAAACCCACCTACGGACAACACGAACACCCAAGTGTCCGATCGGTAGACAATAACAAGAAATTCGCAGGATAACTGGAATGCAGGATGGAAAGCATTGACAACGCCTCCAAGGAGGGCAGTAACATCCGAAGACATCGTCACAACCGCAAGTCGAAGGTGTTGGAGATATGCCCAAGAGGCAATAATAAAGTGGTTATTAAAATATATCTTTGTGTTTATGATAAATCTTTGCATACCATGTTATAATTGTATTAACCGAAACATTGATACATGTGTGTTATGTAAACAACAAGGAGTCCCTAGTAAGCCTCGTGAATAACTAACTTGTTGATTAATAGATGATCATGGTTTCGTGATCATGAACATTGGATGTTATTAATAACAAGGTTATGTCATTGAATGAATGATATAATGGACATACACCCAAATAAGCGTAGCATAAGATCACGTCATTAAGTTCAATTTGCTATAAGCTTCCGATACATAGTTACCAAGTCCTTCGACCATGAGATCATGTAAATCACTTATACCGAAGGGTACTTTGATTACATCAAACGCCACTGCGTAAATGGGTGGTTATAAAGATGGGATTAAGTATTTAGAAAGTGTGAGTTGAGGCATATGGATCAAGAGTGGGATTTGTCCATCCCGATGACGGATAGATATACTCTGGGCCCTCTCGGTGGAATGATATCTAATTAGCTTGCAAGCATGTGACTGGTTCACAAGGGATATCATATCACGGTACGAGTAAAGAGTACTTGTCGGTAACGAGGTTGAACAAGGTATAGAGATACCGATGATCGAACCTCAAACAAGTAAAGTATCGCGTGACAAAGGGAATCGGTATCGTATGTAAATGGTTCAATCGATCACTAAGTTATCGTTGAATATGTGGGAGCCATTATGGATCTCCAGATCTCGCTATTGGTTATTGGTTGAGAGGAGTCTCAACCATGTCTACATAGTTCACGAACCGTAGGGTGACACACTTAAGGTTTGATGTCGCTTTAAGTAGATATGGAATATGGAATGGAGTTAGAATTTTGTTCGGAGTCTCGGATGGGATCCAGGACATCACGAGGAGGTTCGGAATGGTCCGGAGAATAAGATTCATATATAGAAAGTCACTTTCCAAGTTTGAAAATGATCCGGTGCATTTATGGAAGGCGCTAGAATGTTCTAGAACCTTCCGGAAGAAATCACCATGGAAGGTGGAGTCCCGGTTGGACTCCACCAACCTTAACCAGCTGATAACGCGTGAAGCACACGTCCGTTGGGAACCCCAAGAGGAAGGTGTGATGCGTACAGCAGCAAGTTTTCCCTCAGTAAGAAACCAAGGTTATCGAACCAGTAGGAGATCAAGGCCACGTGAAGGTTGTTGGTGAAGGAGTGTAGTGCGGCGCAACACCACGGATTCCGGCGCCAATGTGGAACCTGCACAACACAATCAAAATACTTTGCCCCAACTTAACAGTGAGGTTGTCAATCTCACCGGCTTGCTCGTAAACAAAGGATTAAACGTATGGTGTGGAGAATGATGTTTGTTTGCAAAGAACAACGAGAGAACAATGATTGCGGTAGATTGTATTTCAGATGTAAAAGAATGGACCGGGGTCCACAGTTCACTAGTGGTGTCTTTCCAATAAGATAAATAGCATGTTGGGTGAACAAATTACAGTTGGGCAATTGACAAATAGAGAGGGCATAACAATGCACATACATATCATGATGACTACTATGAGATTTACTTAGGGAATTACGACAAAGAACATAGACCGCTATCCAGCATGCATCTATGCCTAAAAAGTCCACCTTCGGGTTAGCATCCGCACCCCTTCCAGTATTAAGTTCCAAACAACAGACAATTGCATTAAGTACTGTGCGTAATGTAATCAATACAAATATCCTTAGACAAAGCATTGATGTTTTATCCCTAGTGGCAACAACACATCCACAACCTTAGAACTTTCATCCATCGTCCCGCATTCAATGGAGGCATGAACCCACTATCGAGCATAAATACTCCCTCTTGGAGTCACAAGTATCAACTTGGCCTGAGCCTCTACTAGCAACGGAGAGCATGCAAGAACATAAATAACACATATATGATAGATCGATAATCAACTTGACATAGTATTCCATATTCATCGGATCCCAACAAACACAACATGTAGCATTACAAATAGATGATCTTGATCATGATAGGCAGCTCACAAGATCTAAACATGATAGCACAAGAGGAGAAGACAACCATCTAGCTACTCGCTATGGACCCATAGTCCAAGGATGAACTACTCACGCATCAGTCCGGAGGCGGGCATGGTGATGTAGAGCCCTCCGGTGATGATTCCCCTCTCCGGCAGGGTGCCGGAGGCGATCTTCAGAATCCCCCGAGATGGGATTAACAGCGGCGGCATCTCAGTAACTTTTCTCGTATCGTGGCTCTCGGTACTAGGGTTTTCGCGACGGAAGGAATAAATAGGCGAAGGGGCAGAGTCGGGGGGCGCCCGAGGGGCCCATCCCATATGGCGGCGCGGCCAGGGGTGGGGCCGCGCCACCCTATGGTGTGGCCGCCTCGCGTCCCCTCTTCGTCTCCTCTTCGGTGTTCTGGAAGGCTCCGTGGAAAATAAGACCGTGGGCTTTTGTTTCGTCCAATTCCGAGAATATTTCCTGTGTAGGATTTCTGAAACCAAAAACAGCAGAAAACAGGAACTGGCGCTTCAGCATCTTGTTAATAGGGTACTACCGGAAAATGCATCAAAATGATGTAAAGTGTATATAAAACATATGAGTATTGTCATAAAACTAGCATGGAACATAAGAAATTATAGATACGTTTGAGACGTATCAAGCATCCCCAAGCTTAGTTCCGACTCGCCCTCGAGTAGGTAAACGATAACAAGGATAATTTCTGAAGTGACATGCTACTATCATAATCTTGATCAATACTATTGTAAAGCATATGAGATGAATGAAGTGATTCGAAGCAATGGTCTATATTTTGTTAACAAATAGATAATGACTAAACAACTGAATCATATAGCAAAGACTTTTCATAAATAGTACTTTCAAGACAAGCATCAATAAGTCTTGCATAAGAGTTAACTCATAAAGCAATAGATTCTTAATAGAAGGTTTTGAAGCAACACAAACGATGATCAAAGTTTCAGCAATTGCTTTCAACTTGTAACATGTATATCTCATGGATAGTTGTCAACATAAAGTAATATAACAAGTGCAATAAGTAAACATGTAAGAATCAATGCACACAGTTGACACAAGTGTTTGCTTCTAAGATAGAAAGAAGTAGGTAAACTGACTCAACATAAAATAAAAGAAAGGCCCTTCGCAGAGGGAAGCATGGATTACTCATGTGCTAGAGCTTTTTATTTTGAAAACATGGAAACAATTTTGTCAACGGTAGTAATAATTCATATGTGTTATGCATAAAACCTCTTATAAGTTGCAAGCCTCATGCATCGAATACCAATAGTGCCCGCACCTTGTCCTAATTAGCTCGGATTTCCATGGATTATCATTGCATTACATATGTTTCAACCAAGTGTCACAAAGGGGTACCTCTATGCCACCTGTACAAAGGTCCAAGGAGATAGATTGCATTTGATTTCTCAATTTTGATAGATCTCAACTTGAGGATATCCATACCGGGACAACATAGAAAACAGATAATGGACTCCTTTTTTATGCTTTAAGCATTCAACAACAGATAATATTCTCATAAGAGAAGTGAGGATTAATGTCCAAGCTGAAACATCCACCATGATACATGGCTTTGGTTGGCGGCCCAATGTTCTTCTCTAACAATATGCATACTCAAACCATTTAATCATGAGAAATCTCCCTTACTTCAGACAAGACGAACATGCATAGCAACTCACATGATATTCAATAAAGGTGTAAAAAGTTGATGGCGGCGTCGACAGAAACATGGTTACCGCTTAACAAGCAACTTATAAGAACTAAGATACATAAGTGACATATTCATTACCACAATAGTTTTTAGGCTACTTTCCCATGAACTATGTATTGCAAAGGCAAGGAATGAAATTTTTTAAAGGTAGCACGCAAGCAATTTACTTTGGAATGGCAGAAAAATACCACATAATAGGTAGTTACGGTGGACACAAATGGCATAAGTTTTGGCTCAAGGTTTTGGATACACGAGAAGCATTCCCTCTCAGTACAAGGCTTAGGCTAGCAAGGATGTTTGAAGCAAACACAAGTATGAACCGGTACAACAAAACTTACATAAGAACATATTGCAAGCATTATAAGACTCTACACTGTCTTCCTTGTTGTTCAAACACTTTTACCAGAAAATATCTAGACTTTAGAGAGACCAATCATGCAAACCAAATTTCAGCAAGCTCTACGGTAGTTCTCCACTAATAGGTTTAAACTACATGATGCAAAAGCTTAAACATGATCTACTTGAGAGCTCAAAACAATTGCCAAGTATCAAATTATTCAAGACAATATACCAATTACTACATGAAGCATTTTCTGTTTCCAACCAAATAGCAATAAATGAAACGTCTTTCAACGCCATGAACATTAAAAGTAAAGCTAAGAACACCAGTGTTCAAATGAAAAAGCGAAGCGTGTCTCTCTCCAACACAATGAATGCTAGGATCCGATTTTATTCAAACAAAAACAAAAATAAAAACAAACAGACGCTCCAACTAAAGCACATAAGATGTGACGGAATAAAAATATAGTTTCACTAGAGGTGACCTGATAAGTTGTTGATGAAGAAGGGGATGCCTTGGGTATCCCCAAGCTTAGATGCTTGAGTCTTCTTGAAATATGCAGGGATGAACGACGGGGGCATCCCCAAGCTTAGACTTTTCACTCTTCTTGATCATATCATATCATCCTCCTCTCTTGATCCTTGAAAACTTTCTTCACACCAAACTCAAAACAATCTCATTAGAGGGTTAGTGCATAATCAAAAATTCACATGTTCAGCGAGGACACAATCATTCCCAACACTTCTGGACATTACCCAAGGCTACTGAAAGTTAATGGAACAAAGAAATCCACTCAACACAGTAAAAGAGGCAATGCGAAATAAAAGGCAGAATCTGTCAAAACAGAACAGTCCGTAAAGACGAATTTTTTCGAGGCACTTAATAGGCTCAGATGAAAATGCTCAAATTGAACGAAAGTTGCGTACATATCTGAGGATCACGCATGAAATTTTTCAGCATTTTACGAGTTTCCTACAGAGAGATCAATTCAAATTCGTGACAGGTAAAAATTTGTTTCTGCGCAGGAATCCAAATCTAGTATCAACTTTACTATCAAAGACTTTACTTGGTACAACAACGAAATAAACATGATAAGGAGAGGTTGCTACAGTAGTAACAACTTCCAAGACACAACAAAACAGTAGTAAAATAAAAACATCATGGGTTATCTCCCAAGAAGTGCTTTTCTTTAACGCCTTTCATCTAGGCGCAGAAAGTGCAAATCAAGTAACATCAACATCATAATTTGTCTTAAAAACACAACTTGTCCTAGATGGTACCTTAGATGCTCCATTATCTAAATTTCCCATAGTGGTACTAAGGGTTTTATCAATTTTAAGCTCATAATGATTCTTTGGCTTTGGCATCTTAGGGACATACATGAACTTTTGCTCCTTACCCACATAAGCTTTCTCCTTAAACTTAAGAGAAGAAAAAGTTGAACCCAAGGTTCCCATAGCTTCTTCAAGTTCACCAATCCTATGGGTTTGATTATCATGGATAGCACAAGTTTCTAAGATAGCAATTCTTTCATTAATTCCTCCTAGGGATTTATCAAGTTTATCAGTATTATCAAGTAATATTCCCAATTTAGTCTCAACACTTGGAATATTTTTCTCTATGGCATCTAACTTCTTCATGACATCCTCAAGAGAGATTTCAATTTTAGCTTCATTAGCAGGTGGTGTTCCAACTAGACTCTCAATGATGCAACTGGCTTCTAAAGCAGGAGTACCTAGGAAGTTACCCCCTGAAAGAGTATCAAGAACATACCTATTCCAGCTAGAAATACCAATATAAAAGTTCCTGAGGAGGATAATAGTGGAGTGTTTCTTAGTGCACCTATGATGAGCATTACTAATCCTATACCAAGCATCTTTAAAACTTTCTCCCCCTTGTTGCTTAAACGAACGAACTTCAACTTCTGGACAACTCATTTTAGCAATAATAAAGCAAAACTGAATTAAATAAAGTAAAACAAGTAACTAATTTTTTTGTGTTTTTGATATAAAGAAAGCAAACAAGACAGAAAATAAAATAAAGCAAGACAATAAACAAAGTAAAGAGATTGGGTGTGAGAGACTCCCTTGCAGCGTGTCTTGATCTCCCCGGCAACGGCGCCAGAAAATATGCTTGATAACGCGTGAAGCACACGTCCGTTGGGAACCCCAAGAGGAAGGTGTGATGCGTACAACAGCAAGTTTTCCCTCAATAAGAAACCAAGGTTATCGAACCAGTAGGAGATGAAAGCCACGTGAAGGTTGTTGGTGAAGGAGTGTAGTGCGGCGCAACACCAGGGATTCCGGCGTCAACGTGGAACCTGCACAACACAATCAAAATACGTACTTTGCGCCAACTTAACAGTGAGGTTGTCAATCTCACCGGCTTGCTGTAAACAAAAGATTAAACGTATGGTGTGGAGAATGTTGTTTGTTTCCAAAGAACAACAGAGAACAATGATTGCAGTAGATTGTATTTCAGATGTAAAAGAATGGACCGGGGTCCATAGTTCACTAGTGGTTTCTCTCCAATAAGATAAATAGCATGTTGGGTGAACAAATTACAGTTGGGCAATTGACAAATAGAGAGGGCATAACAATGCACATACATATCATGATGACTACTATGAGATTTACTTAGGGCATTACGACAAAGAACATAGACCGCTATCCAAGCATGCATCTATGCCTAAAAAGTCCACCTTCGGGTTAGCATCCGCACCCCTTCCAAGTACTAAGTTCCAAACAAATGTACAATTGCATTAAGTACTGTGCGTAATGTAATCAATACAAATATCCTTAGACAAAGCATTGATGTTTTATCCCTAGTGGCAACAACACATCCACAACCTTAGAACTTTCTGTCACTGATGTCTACGTTCCCCCTCCTTTCCTGTAGACAGTGTTGGGCCTCCAAGAGCAGACGTTTGTAGAACAGCAGCAAGTTTTCCCTTAAGTGGATCACCCAAGGTTTATCGAACTCAGGGAGGAAGAGGTCAAAGATATCCCTCTCATGCAACCCTGCAACCACAAAGCAAGAAGTCTCTTGTGTCCCCAACACACCAAATAGGTGCACTAGTTCGGCGAAGAGATAGTGAAATACAGGTGGTATGAATGAATATGAGCAGTAGCAACGGTGCCAGAAAATAGCTTGCTGGCGTGTAGTTGATGGTGGTAGTATTGCAGCAAGAGTAACGCAAGAAAAACAAGAAACAAGCAGACGATAGCGTATTTAGGAACAAGGCCTAGGGATTACACTTTCACTAGTGGACACTCTCAACATTGATCACATAACTGAATAGATAAATGCATACTCTACACTTTTGTTGGATGATGAACATATTGCGTAGGATTACACGAACCCTCAATGCCGGAGTTAACAAGCTCCACAATAATGCTCATGTTTAAGTAACCTTAAGTGTAAGATAGATCAAAAGACTAAACCAAGTACTAGCATAGCATGCACACTCGTCACCTTCATGCATATGTAGGAGGAATAGATCACATCAATATTATCATAGCAATAGTTAACTTCGCAATCTACAAGAGATCATGATCATAGCATAAACCAAGTACTAACACGGTGTACACACTCGTCACCTTTACACACGTGCAGGAGGAATAGAACTACTTTAATAACTTTGCTAGAGTAGCACATAGATAATAGCAATCATGGGAGAGAGGTGAACCACATAGCTACAGCGAAGCCCTCAGCCTCGGGGATGGATTACTCCCTCCTCATCATGGAGGCAGCGATGGCGGTGAAGATGGCGGTGAAGACGGCGGTGGAGATGGCTCCGGGGCAATTCCCCGTCCCGGCAGGGTGCCGAAACAGAGTTCTGTCCCCCGAATTGGAGTTTCGCGATGGCGGCGGCGCCCCTGGAGTCTTTCTGGAGTTTCGTCAATTTGTACGGTGTTTTTAGGTCGAAAGGGATTTTATAGGCGAAGAGGCGGCGCAGGGGGGAACCTGGGGGCGCCACACCACAGGCCGGCGCGGGCCCAGGCCAGGCCGCGCCGCCTTATGGTGTGGTGGCCCTCTGGCCCTCTCCGACTCTTCTTCGGTGTTCGGATGCTTCCGGGAAAAATAGGAGGTTTGGTCTTCGTTTCGTCGAATTCCGAGAATATTGCCCGCACAGCCTTTCTGGAACCAAAAACAGCAGAAAACAGGAACTGGCCTTTCGGCATCTTGTTAATAGGTTAGTTCCACAAAATGCACGAATATGACATAAAGTGTGCATAAAACATGTAGATAACATCAATAATGTGGCATGGAACATAAGAAATTATCGATACGTTGGAGACGTATCAGCATCCCCAAGCTTAGTTCTGCTCGTCCCGAGCAGGTAAAACGATAACAAAGATAATTTCTGGAGTGACATGCCATCATAATCTTGATCGTACTATTTGTAAAGCATATGTAGTGAATGCAGCGATCAAAACAATGTATATGACATGAGTAAACAAGTGAATCATATAGCAAAGACTTTTCATGAATAGCACTTTCAAGACAAGCATCAATAAGTCTTGCATAAGAGTTACTCATAAAGCAATAAATTCTTAGTAAAAGGTATTGAAGCAACATAATGGAAGATTAAGTTCCAGCGGTTGCTTTCAACTTGTAACATATATATCTCATGGATAATTGTCAATGCAAAGCAATATAACAAATGCAATATGCAAATATGTAAGAATCAATGCAAAGTTCACACAAGTGTTTGCTTCTTGAGGTGGAGAGAAATAGGTGAACTGACTCAACATAAAAGTAAAAGAAAGGTCCTTCAAAGAGGAAAGCATCGATTGCTATATTTGTGCTAGAGCTTTTATTTTGAAAACATGAAACAATTTTGTCAACGGTAGTAATAAAGCATATGTATCATGTAAATTATATCTTACAAGTTGCAAGCCTCATGCATAGTATACTAATAGTGCCCGCACCTTGTCCTAATTAGCTTGGGTTAACACTGATCATCATTGCATAACATATGTTTCAACCAAGTGTCACAAAGGGGTACCTCTATGCCGCATGTACAAGGGTCTAAGGAGAAAGTTCGCATTGGATTTCTCGCTTTTGATCATTCTTCAACTTAGACACCCATACCGGGACAACATAGACAACAGATAATGGACTCCTCTTTTAATGCTTAAGCATTCAACAACGATTAATATTCTCATAAGAGATTGAGGTTTTATGTCCAAACTGAAACTTCCACCATGATTCATGGCTTTAGTTAGCGGCCCAATGTTCTTCTCTAACAGTATGCATACTCAAACCATTTGATTGTGAAAACCGCCCTTACTTCGTACAAGACGAACATGCATAGCAACTCACATGATATTCAACAAAGGTAAAAAGTTGATGGCGTCCCCAGAAACATGGTTATCGCACAACAAGCAACTTAATAAGAGATAAAGTGCATAAGTACATATTCAATACCACAATAGTTTTAAAGGCTATTTTGTCCCATGAGCTATATATTGCAAAGGCGAATGATGGAAATTTAAAGGTAGCACTCAAGCAATTTACTTTGGAATGGCGGAGAAATACCATGTAGTAGGTAGGTATGGTGGACACAAATGGCATAGTGTTGTTTGGCTCAAGGTTTTGGATGCATGAGAAGTATTCCCTCTCGATACAAGGTTTAGGCTAGCAAGGTTGTTTGAAGCAAACACAAGCATGAACTAGTACAGCAAAACTCACATAAAAGACATATTACAAGCATTATAAGACTATACATCGTCTTCCTTGTTGTTCA
Source organism: Lolium rigidum (assembly GCF_022539505.1). Lineage (NCBI taxonomy): Eukaryota > Viridiplantae > Streptophyta > Magnoliopsida > Poales > Poaceae > Lolium > Lolium rigidum. The sequence goes on along the minus strand of NC_061512.1, from coordinate 195,074,253 downwards.
AACACCTTACTAGAAATTATCTAGACTTTAGGGAGACCAATTATGCAAACCAAATTTTAGCAAGCTCTATGTATTTCTTCATTAATGGGTGCAAAGTATATGATGCAAGAGCTTAAACATGAGCACAACAATTGCCAAGTATCAAATTATCCAAGACATTTTACCAATTACTACATGTAGCATTTTCCAATTCCAACCATATAACAATTTAACGAAGAGGAAACTTCGCCATGAATATTAAAAGCTAAGAACACATGTGTTCATACGAACCAGCGGAGCGTGTCTCTCTCCCACACAAGCATGATGTAATCCAATTTATTCAAACACAAACAAAAACAAAAGCACACAGACGCTCCAAGTAAAGTACATAAGATGTGACCGAATAAAAATATAGTTTCAAGAGAAGGAACCTGATAATTTGTCGATGAAGAAGGGGATGCCTTGGGCATCCCCAAGCTTAGATGCTTGAGTCTTCTTAAAATATGCAGGGATGAACCACCGGGGCATCCCCAAGCTTAGACTCTTCACTCTTCTTGATCATAGTATATCATCCTCCTCTCTTGACCCTTGAAAACTTCTTCCACACCAAACTTTAAGCAAACTCATTAGAGGGTTAGTGCATAATCAAAAATTCACATGTTCAGAGGTGACACAATCATTCTTAACACTTCTGGACATTGCACAAAGCTTCTGAAAGTTAATGGAACAAAGAAACTCATTCAACATAGCAAAAGCGGCAATGCGAAATAAAAGGCAGAATCTGTCAAAAACAGAACAGTCCGTAAAGACGAATTTTAAAATGGCACCAGACTTGCTCAAACGGAAAAACTCAAAACTAATGAAAGTTGCGTACATATCTGAGGATCACTCACGTAAATTGGCATAATTTTCTGAGTTACCTACAGAGAATTAGACCCAGATTCGTGACAGACAAGCAATGCTGTTTCTGCGCAGCAATCCAAATCTAGCATCAACTTTACCATAGAGACTTTACTTGGCACAACAATGCAACAAAACTAAGATAAGGAGAGGTTGCTACAGTAGTAAACAACTTCCAAGACACAAATATAAAACAAAGTACTGTAGCAAAATAGCACATGGGTTATCTCCCAAGAAGTTCTTTCTTTATAGCCATTAAGATGGGCTCAGCAGCTTTAATAATCCATTCGCGGGAAATAGTATTTGAAGCAAAAGAGAGCTTCAAGAGGCAAGTTCAAAACAAATTTAAGTCTAACATGCTTCCTATGAAGAGGAATCTTGTACACAAATGAATTCATGAAGAACAAAGTGACAAGCATAAGAGGATAAAACACGAGTAACTTCCGGATTCTCAACATAAAGAGGGGAAACTTAATATTATTAAGATGCATATAACCATATTTCCCTCTCTCATAATAACTTTCAGTAGCATCATTGATGAAATCCACAATATACCCATCACTTAAAACATTCTTATCATGGTTCATATGTATAGAAGTATCATTAATTTTGGCATAAGGAGAGTTCTTTTCATTAATAGTAATTGGAGCAGGATTATTATCAAGAATTTGAACATGGTAAACAAGTTGCATATTAAGGGAATTGTTTTTGGTAACCCAATCATGACTATGACAAGTTTCATAAGGATAGTTAGAACCTATATCATAGCATTCTTTGTAATGATCATCGTAGATCGGAGGCACAAGTGTCATCATAAGAAATAGAATAGTTATCTTTCACAATCGGTTTATCTCGTGTCCACACCATTATTGTTATTAGAAGGAGATGTATCAAGAACATAATGACCAGTAGCTAAAGGATTTGCAAACACCTCTTCCCCAAGCTTAGAGCTTTCTATATCATTATGGGAGGAAGCATGGATAACACTGACACTATGGCAATCATTATCATCATCATTTTCGTAATTAATTTCCCAGAGATTTGCAATATCAAAAGTAGTGTGCTCATTCAAATCATGATTGCTAATGTATGTAAAGGGCATAGGAAGATCATCGTATTTAGATTCATTATCACAATAATCATCGGGAGCAACATACTTACTGGTTATCTATCGTTATCTCATATACGCTGGGATATGCTCGTTACCTCTTTCTTTTTATTCCCCTTATTCTTCTTCTTCTTCTTCGTTCCCTTCTTCTTCTTCTCCTTCTCCTTTTCCTCGTTCCCTTCTTCAGGAGGGAGAGGCTTGAAGGGTGGCTTGTCCGCATAACCTGATTTACTTTCAGAAACAATAGAAGAAACTTGGGAGGATCCCTCCTTTTCATTAATTAGTTGAAAACACACAGCGGTCCTATCATATTTTGGCAAGGTGTCATCTTCTAAAATATTTTGTATGTAAGTATTTGTATGGCTATTATCAATGCAATAAGAAAAACACCCATGCAGGACATCATCAATATCAAGATCACTCATATGTAACAAAGAGATTTTTCTCGACAGCTCTTCACACCCCAAAAATAAAGTAAGTTCATCATGCCGATTAGGTGTAATTTCATCATCACAATACAAATTTGCAGCACTCATTGGGTTCAAATTATCATTGGAGGAGCATTGAAAATTAAAATGACCCACTTCATGGCAAACTTCACAAATAAAAGGATAAAGGGTACAAACTTTTTTACCAAGATCATCTAAAGCCCTAAACCACTTTCTAGTTTTTTCATTAGCATGATGGATACAATATTCATCTTTGATTTGATTAATTCCACAAGGTCTATGTATTCCACAAAAATTAACATGCTTATAGGAAATAGCATTCTTAGGAGTTTGAGCATGCTTATTGCAATAATTAACAACAATTTCATTCTTCATGCAAGCCTCTTTAAAAGGTTCATGATACTTATCAAAATTCTTTTTAGGCAATTCAAAATGAGAAGCAAAGGCTTTATAAAGATTTGCAGCAACTTGAGAGTCAAGACCATAAGTAGCACTCATATTTCGAAATTTATCGGTATCCATAAAAGCTTCAATGCATTCATAATCATAATTTATACCCGACTCTTTTCCTTTGTCGTTCTCCCATCCTTCAGCCGTTGTCCTCAATCCGATCAAGAAGATCCCACCTAGCTTCAACCTCCTTGCTTGTGAAAGATCCCTCCGAACACGCGCCCGTATAGTCCTTGTGTTGTCCCGAAAGCCTCGCATAAAAATTATTAACAATAACATTACTGGGAAGCTCATGAATGGGACATTTGAGCATTAGTGATTTCAATCTCCCCATGCTTGAGAAATACTCTCCCATCACGAGGATAAAAGTTATAAATATAATTCCTATCAATATGCACTTCATGCGGAGGATAAAATTTAGAATAAAAGAGAGATGCAATTTCCTCCCAACCAAGAGAATGTCTATTCTCCAACAATTTATACCAATGCGCCGCTTTACCGTACAGATGAAATAGAGAATAGCTTCTTCCTCACTTCATCCATAGAGATACCTGCACACTTGAATAACCCGCATAATTCGTGCAAAAACAAGTAAATGATCTCTAGGATGGACGGTTCCATCCCCTTTATAGTGATTGTCCATAACACGTTCAATAATTTTCATAGGTATTTTATACGGAATACTTTCGTAAGGTGGACTCAAAATATCGAAGCATCATTAGAGTTATCGCATATGGGAGATAAAGCATTATCGTAACAAATTTTCTCCCCTAAAGATGGGAAGCTAAAAAGATCACAAAAACTAGCTTCCCCAAGCTTAGACTTCTCCATAGCATTAGCAGTAATTGCATTCATACTAATAACATCGCTACTAACATGCAAATAAGGTTCCATAGGTTTTTTAATTTTCGCATCAAACAATTCTAAATCAGGAAAAAGATTAAAAAGCTCACCAATTTTGTTGTTGTTTTCCATTATGCCTAGCTAGTGTAAACAAGAAACAAAAAGTTGCAATTGCAGGATCTAAAGGAAATAGCTTCGAGTACTTACAATGGCGGAAAATAGCTTGGTAGCCGAGGTCCGGAGTGTGAGTACCTTTTACCTTTCCTCCCCGGCAACGGCGCCGTAAAATAGCTTGATGTCTACGTTCCCCTCCTTTCCCCGTAGACAGTGTTGGGCCTCCAAGAGCAGAGGTTTGTAGAACAGCAGCAAGTTTTCCCTTAAGTGGATCACCCAAGGTTTATCGAACTCAGGGAGGAAGAGGTCAAAGATATCCCTCTCATGCAACCCTGCAACCACAAAGCAAGAAGTCTCTTGTGTCCCCAACACACCAAATAGGTGCACTAGTTCGGCGAAGAGATAGTGAAATACAGGTGGTATGAATGAATATGAGCAGTAGCAACGGTGTGATGACCCACAAGTATAGGGGATCGCAACAGTCTTCGCGGGAAGTAAAACCCAATTTATTGATTCGACACAAGGGGAGACAAAGAATACTTGAAAGCCTTAACAGCGGAGTTGTCAATTCAGCTGCACTGGAAACAGACTTGCTCGCAAGAGTTTATCAAGTAGTAACAGTTTTATAGCGTAGCGGTAGCGAAATAACAAGTAGCAGTAGTAACAAAGACAGCAGAGAGTGATTATAGTAAACAAGCAGGATTAAAATACCGTAGGCACGGGGACGGATTAACTGGCGTTGCATGGATGAGAGAAACTCATGTAACAATCATAGCAGGTGGCATTTGCGTATAATAATAAAACGGTGTCCAAGTACTAATCAATCAATAGGCATGTGTTCCAATTATAGTCGTACGTGCTCGCAATGAGAAACTTGCACAACATCTTTTGTCCTACCAGCCTGGTGGCAGCCGGCCTCAAGGGAAACTATCGGATATTAAGGTACTCCTTTAATAGAGTACCGGAGCAAAGCATTAACACTCCGTGAACACATGTGATCCTCACATCACTACCATTCCTCCGGTTGTCCCGATTTCGTCACTTCGGGGCCATTGGTTCCGGACAGCGACATGTGTATACAACTTGCAGGTAAGACCATAAACAATGAATATCTTCATGAATCAATAACATGTTCAGATCTGAGATCATGGCACTCGGGCCCTAGTGACAAGCATTAAGCATAACAAGTTGCAACAATATCATAAAAGTACCATCTACGGACACTAGGCACTATGCCCTAACAATCTTATGCTATTACATGACTAATCTCATCCAATCCCTACCATCCCCTTCAGCCTACAGCGGGGGAATTACTCACACATGGATGGGGGAAACATGGCTGGTCGATGGAGAGGTATTGGCGGTGTTGATGGCGATGATCTCCTCCAATTCCCCGTCCCGGCGGAGTGCCAGAACGGAGACTTCTGGCTCCCGCGACGGAGTTTCGCGATGTGGCGGCGTTCTGGAGGGTTTCTGGCGACTTCGACTTCTCCCCGGCGTTTTTAGGTCGAGGCGAATAAGTAGTCCGAAGGGGGCGTCGGAGGCCGACCGAGGGGGCCACACCACATGGCCGCGCGGCCCCCCCGGGCCGCGCCGCCATGTGGTGTGGGGCCCTCGGCCTCCACCTCAATTGCCCTTCCGGCTCCGTTAGTTTCCCGGGAAAATAGGGCCTTCTCGCATAAATTCCGAGGTTTTTCCCGAAAGTTGGATTTCTCGCACAAAAACGAGACACCGTGAGCAGCTTCGCTGAAAACAGCGTTAGTCCGTGTTAGTTGCATCCAAAATACACAAATTAGAGGCAAAACAATAGCAAAAGTGTTCGGGAAAGTAGATACGTTTTGGACGTATCACGGTGCCAGAAAATAGCTTGCTGGCGTGTAGTTGATGGTGGTAGTATTGCAGCAGTAGTAACGCAGTAAAACAGTAAACAAGCAGCGATAGCAGTATTTAGGAACAAGGCCTAGGGATTACACTTTCACTAGTGGACACTCTCAACATTGATCACATAACAGAATAGATAAATGCATACTCTACACTTTTGTTGGATGATGAACATATTGCGTAGGATTACACGAACCCTCAATGCCGGAGTTAACAAGCTCCACAATAATGCTCATGTTTAAGTAACCTTAAGTGTAAGATAGATCAAAAGACTAAACCAAGTACTAGCATAGCATGCACACTCGTCACCTTCATGCATATGTAGGAGGAATAGATCACATCAATATTATCATAGCAATAGTTAACTTCGCAATCTACAA
>NC_061512.1:194990350-195068049 GCF_022539505.1 Lolium rigidum | reverse complement strand
AGAAAATAGCTTGTCTGGCGTGTAGTTGATGGTGGTAGTATTGCAGCAGATAGTAACGCAAGTAAAACGAGTAAACAAGCAGCGATAGCGATATTTAGGAACAAGGCCTAGGGATTACACTTTCACTAGTGGACACTCTCAACATTGATCACATAACAGAATAGATAAATGCATACTCTACACTTTTGTTGGATGATGAACATATTGCGTAGGATTACACGAACCCTCAATGCCGGAGTTAACAAGCTCCACAATAATGCTCATGTTTAAGTAACCTTAAGTGTAAGATAGATCAAAAGACTAAACCAAGTACTAGCATAGCATGCACACCTGTCACCTTCATGCATATGTAGGAGGAATAGATCACATCAATATTATCATAGCAATAGTTAACTTCGCAATCTACAAGAGATCATGATCATAGCATAAACCAAGTACTAACACGGTGTACACACTGTCACCTTTACACACGTGCAGGAGGAATAGAACTACTTTAATAACTTTGCTAGAGTAGCACATAGATAATAGCAATCATGGGAGAGAGGTGAACCACATAGCTACAGCGAAGCCCTCAGCCTCGGGGATGGATTACTCCCTCCTCATCATGGAGGCAGCGATGGCGGTGAAGATGGCGGTGAAGACGGCGGTGGAGATGGCTCCGGGGGCAATTCCCCGTCCCGGCAGGGTGCCGAAACAGAGTTCTGTCCCCCGAATTGGAGTTTCACGATGGCGGCGGCGCCCCTGGAGTCTTTCTGGAGTTTCGTCAATTTGTACGGTGTTTTTAGGTCGAAAGGGATTTTATAGGCGAAGAGGCGGCGCAGGGGGGAACCTGGGGGCGCCACACCACGAGCCGGCGCGGGCCCGGGCCAGGCCGCGCCGCCTTATGGTGTGGTGGCCCTCTGGCCCCTCTCCTACTCTTCTTCGGTGTTCGGATGCTTCCGGGAAAAATAGGAGGTTTGGTCTTCGTTTCGTCGAATTCCGAGAATATTGCCCGAACAGCCTTTTCGGAACCAAAAACAGCTGAAAACAGGAACCGGCCTTTCGGCATCTTGTTAATAGGTTAGTTCCACAAAATGCACGAATATGACATAAAGTGTGCATAAAACATGTATATAACATCAATAATGTGGCATGGAACATAAGAAATTATCGATACGTTGGAGACGTATCAGTCACTGTCCCAGATTCAATGGAGGCATGAACCCACTATCGAGCATAAATACTCCCTCTTGGAGTCACAAGTATCAACTTGGCCAGAGCCTCTACTAGCAACGGAGAGCATGCAAGAACATAAATAACACATATATGATAGATCGATAATCAACTTGACATAGTATTCCATATTCATCGGATCCCAACAAACACAACATGTAGCATTACAAATAGATGATCTTGATCATGATAGGCAGCTCACAAGATCTAAACATGATAGCACAAGAGGAGAAGACAACCATCTAGCTACTGCTATGGACCCATAGTCCAAGGATGAACTACTCACGCATCAGTCCGGAGGCGGGCATGGTGATGTAGAGCCCTCCGGTGATGATTCCCCTCTCCGGCAGGGTGCCGGAGGTGATCTTCAGAATCCCCCGAGATGGGATTGACGGCGGCGGCATCTCAGTAACTTTTCTCGTATCGTGGCTCTCGGTACTAGGGTTTTCGCGACGGAAGGAATAAATAGGCGAAGGGGCAGAGTCGGGGGGCGCCCGAGGGGCCCACCCCATATGGCGGCGCGGCCAGGGGTGGGGCCACGCCACCCTATGGTGTGGCCGCCTCGCGTCCCCTCTTCGTCTCCTCTTCGGTGTTCTGGAAGGCTCCGTGGAAAATAAGACCGTGGGCTTTTGTTTCGTCCAATTCCGAGAATATTTCCTTTCTGAAACCAAAAACAGCAGAAAACAGGAACTGGCGCTTCGGCATCTTGTTAATAGGTTAGTACCGGAAAATGCATCAAAATGATGTAAAGTGTATATAAAACATATGAGTATTGTCATAAAACTAGCATGGAAGATAAGAAATTATAGATACGTTTGAGACGTATCACCAGCCAACCAAGTGGGAGGGTGGAGTCCATGGTGGACTCCACCTCCTTGGCCGGCCAAGCAAAGGGGGAAAGGGAGAGTCCCTGTCCCTCTAGGTTTCGTCCATATGGAAGTTTTGAATTGGGGTCTTATTCGAACTTTTGGGCAAAGCCTTTAAAGAATGCTATGACATAAGTTATAATTATCCTTATGAAACTTGTCATAGTTATGATTGGATTGCCAAAAACAATTCTCTTAGTATGCAACTTGTTTACCATGTTCAAATTCTTGATAATGATCCTGCTCCAATTACTATTAATGAGAAGAATTCTTCTTATGTCAAAATTAATGATACTTTTATGCATATGAACCATGATAAGAATGTTTTAAGTGATGGTTATATTGTTGAGTTTATTCATGATGCTACTGAAAGTTATTATGAGAGAGGGAAACATGGTTATATGCATCTTAATAATATTAAGTTTCCCCTCTTTACGTTGAGAATCTTGAAGTTACACTTGTTTTGTCTTCCTATGCTATTCACTTTGTTCTTTATTGACTTGTTTATTTACAAGATTCCTTTTCATAGGAAGTGGGTTAGGCTTAAATTTGTTTCATACTTGCTTTTTGATGCTCTCTTTTTGCTTCAACTCTCATCCTTATGTGAGCATCATTAAAATTACCGAGCCCATCTTAAATGGCTATAAAGAAAGCACTTCTTGGGAGATAACCCATGTTTTTATTTTGCTACTATTTTGTTGTGTCTTGGAAGTTGTTACTACTGTAGCAACCTCTCCTTATCTTTACTTTATTGCATTGTTGTGCCAAGTAAAGTCTTTGATAGTAGGGTTGATACTAGATTTGGATTACTGCGCAGAAACAGATTTCTTACTGTCACGAAATTGAGCAGCCCTGTCTGTAGGTAACTCATAAAAATCTGCCAATTTACGTGCGTGATCCTCAGATATGTACGCAACCTTCATTCAATTTGAGCTTTTTCATCTGAGCAAGTTAAGTGCTCCTGAAAAATTCGTCTTTACGGACTGTTCTGTTTTAACAGATTCTGCCTTTTATTTCACATTGCCTCTTTTGCTATGTTGAATGGATTTCTTTGTTCCATTAACTTCCAGTAGCTTTGTGCAATGTCCAGAAGTGTTAAGAATGATTATGTCACCTCTGAACACTGTTCAAAAACTAGGCCGATTCAGCGATTACTAGGCCGATTAATCGCTAATAGGGGCCTGACCGTGTCGATTACCATTAATCTCTTGTATTAATCCTTTAGCCCGATTAATCATACCAAAAGTCCGATTACTAGGTATATTCCCGATTAACTACTGCACTTGGTAAAAAAAAGTTATAAACTTTTCAATGCATATAGCTAGTATAGGCGCTACCCCTATCCAATAAAGTAGGTTTTGCAAAGCTCCCGCTTGATTGCAGCCTCCAACAGCTCGAATTTCGATGTCGCCAACTAGTTCCTTGCCCAGACCAGTTACTCTTAGTTGCCTAGATACAGGAGCTCGACCACCTTGAGTAGCTCGTGCAGGAGCTCAAGGGTGCCTTCGATAGGTTAGGTGGTTGAGGTGTAAGAGGGGTCGTACCCTAGCTAGGTAGGTCGTGGGAGAAGATAAACTTCAGAGGTGAGAGGATAAGAAATGGAAGGAAGAAACGCGGCTTCGACTAGTTGATCATGATTCACTCGTGACCTTGAAGATTAGGTCACGGAGGAGAAACATACATGTTTTTTGGGGGTTTTAGGCTCTAGAGAAGTAGAGCCAGACATATAGAGCCTCATATACTATTATTTTTCCTATATAAACTATTTTTTATGTGCTAATTTGTGTAGGTTACACCGATTAATTGCCGACCGATTAAATCAGTTAATCGTCCGAATTTCGATTAATCGCTACTCCCAAGCCGACCGAGCAGTTAACGATTACCGATTTCCTTAACATTGCCTCTGAATATGTGAATTTTTGATTATGCACTAACCCTCTAATGAGTTTGTTTCGAGTTTGGTGTGGAGGAAGTTTTCAAGGGTCAAGAGAGGAGGATGATATTCTATGATCAAGAAGAGTGAAAAGTCTAAGCTTGGGGATGCCCCCGTGGTTCATCCCTGCATATTTCAAGAAGACTCAAGCATCTAAGCTTGGGGATGCCCAAGGCATCCCCTTCTTCATCGACAACTTATCAGGTCACCTCTAGTGAAACTATATTTTTATTCCGTCACATCTTATGTACTTTACTTGGAGCGTCTGTGTGATTTTATTTTCGTTTTGTTATTTTCATTCTCTGAATAAATTCATGCTTATGTGGGAGAGAGACACGCTCCGCTTTTTCATGTGAACACTAGTGTTCTTCGCTTTTACTTTCAATGTTCATGGCGCAGTTGAAAACCGCTTCGTTAATTGATATTTGGTTGGAAACAGAAAATGCTTCATGTGGTAAATGGTATATGGTCTTGAATAATTTGATACTTGGCAATTGTTTTGAGCTCTCATAGATCATGTTTAAGCTCTTGCATCATGTAGTTTAAACCTATTAATGAAGAACTACCGTAGAGGTTGTTGAAATTTGGTTTGCATGATTGGTCTCTCTAAGTCTAGATATTTTCTGGTGAAGTGTTTGAACAACAAGGAAGACAGTGTAGAGTCTTATAATGCTTGCAATATGTTCTTATGTAAGTTTTGCTGTACCGGTTCATACTTGTGTTTGCTTCAAACAACCTTGCTAGCCAAAGCCTTGTACTGAGAGGAAAAACTTCTCGTGCATCCAAAACCTTGAGCCAAAACCTATGTCATTTGTGTCCACCATACCTACCTACTATGTGGTATTTCTCTGCCATTCCAAAGTAAATTACTTGAGTGCTACCTTTAAAATTTCATTCCTTGTCTTTGCAATATATAGCTCATGGGAAAATAGCCTTAAAAACTATTGTGGTATTGAATATGTTGCTATGTATCTTATTTCTTATAAGTTGCTTGTTGAGCGGTAACCATGTTTCTGGGACGCCATCAACTTTTACACCTTTGTTGAATATCATGTGAGTTGCTATGCATGTTCGTCTTGTCTGAAGTAAGGGCGATTTATCATGATCAAATGGTTTGAGTATGCATATTGTTAGAGAAGAACATTGGGCCGCTAACTAAAGCCATGAATCATGGTGGAAGTTTCAGTTTGGACATTAATCCTCAATCTCTTATGAGAATATTATCCGTTGTTGAATGCTTATGCATTAAAGAGGAGTCCATTATCTGTTTTCTATGTTGTCCCGGTATGGATGTCCTTAGTTGAGATCTATCAAAAACGAGAAATCAAATGCGATCTATCTCCTTGGACCTTCGTACAGGCGGCATAGAGGTACCCCTTTGTGACACTTGGTTGAAACATATGTTATGCAATGATAATCCATGTAAATCCAAGCTAATTAGGACAAGGTGCGAGCACTATTGGTATTCTATGCATGAGGCTTGCAACTTATAGGATGTCTTATACATAACACATATGAATTATTACTACCGTTGACAAAATTGTTTCTATGTTTTCAAAATAAAAGCTCTAGCACAAAAATAGTAATCCATGCTTCCCTCTGCGAAGGGCCATTCTTTTACTTTATGTTGAGTTAGTTTACCTACTTCTTTCTATCTTAGGAGCAAACACTTGTGTCAACTGTGTGCATTGATTCCTACATACTTGCTTATTTGCATTCATCATATTACTTCGTGTTGACAATTATCCATGAGATATATCCATGAGATAAACATGTTGAAGTTGAAAGCAACTGCTGAAACTTATATCTTCCTTTGTGTTGCTTGAAATTGTGGAAAGATGCAAATGCAAGGAAAAGACGAATAACTTCAAGGCGAGCTACCGGCACAAAGGTATCCTCAAAATCCATACCTTCTACTTGGCCAAACCCTTGCGCCACTAACCTTCCTTTGTTCCTTACGACAGTGTCATTCTCATCTTGCTTGTTCTTGAATACCCATTTGGTCCCAATGACATTGATGCGATGATCCTTGGGTCTCTCAACTAGAGACCATACTTCATTGCGGGTGAAACATTCCATTTCTTCTTGCATGGGAATTACCCAATCCGGATCAACCAAGGCTTCATGTACCTTGAGTGGCTCAAAATTGGACACAAAAGCATGGTGTTGACAATAAGTGATAAGTAATGCATGATGTCTACGAGTTACCACTCCTCTTGAGATGCTACCAATGACTTGACCTACTTTCATGTCACTTAGCCTTGAAGCAGCCTTGATCTTCCGAATGGTTCCTTCATGATCAATAAATTCATCTTTAGCTAACTCTTGATCATGAGGGACAACTTTAGCTTGACCATGAGATGAGGGTGATTCTTGATCAGCATCATGGTCTTGCTCAAGGGAATGAGGGTTTTCTTCTTGTTCTTCGGAATGCGGTTCATCTTGAGTGGAAGATGAATATTATTGGGCTGCACTTGATGGTTCAGTTTGAGAGGAGCAAGGCTCCACTTGGGCCGAGCTTGAGACTTCTATTCCATCATCTTGACCATTATTATGGACCTCCGTAGGCCGGATGTGTCCAATGCCCATAAGCTTGATGGCATTAGAAGGATCATCATCACTTGCAGCACATGGAACAACTTGCTCCACTTGGGAGCCATTATCCTCCAAGAACACCACATCACAAGATACTTCAATAGTCCCACTGGACTTGTTGTAGTATCTATAGGTGTGGGTGTTCTCCGCATATCCAACACATGTTCCCTCTATAGTTCTAGTCTCAAATTTACCTAGCTTCACTTTATTGTTTTTAACAAGACATTTGCATCCAAAGACACGAATGTACAAGACATTAGGCTTGTTACCTGTGAGAAGATCGTATGGAGTTTTATTATGCAGGGGACGGAGAAAATGCATTAAGGATTTGAAAACCTTGAAAACCAAGATATGTTTGGTTTTGAAAATACTTTGAAACTAAAGGTATTTGGAAACCAACATTTTGGAAAAATAATTTTAAAAATCTTCAAAAAGTTTCAATTCCTTGTGAAATTTCAATCCAGTTCAAACAATCAAGCATTAAATTTATTTTTATTTTACACTACTCTAGTGATGTTATTAAAGTAGTCTATTCCTCCTTCATGATGTAAAGGTGACAGTGTGTGCATCATGTAGTTCTTGGCGTAGGTTATGATTGTAATCTCTTGTAGATTATGGAGTTAACTATTACTATGATAGTATTGATGTGATCTATTCCCCCTTTCATAGCTTAAAGGTGACAGTGTGTATGCTATGTTAGTACTCGGTCTAAATTGCAATGATCTATTATGCTCTAAAGGTTACTTAAATATGAATGCCGAATGTTGTGGAGCTTGTTAACTCCGGCTTGAGGGAGATCTTGTAGCCCTACACAATGAATGGTGTTTGTTATCCAACAAGAGAGTGTATGTAGCACAAGTGAGGAGAAGTTATTTATTTGTTATGTGATCAATGTTGAGAGTGTCCACTAGTGAAAGTATGATCCCTAGGCCTTGTTTCCAAATACTGCAAACATCGCTTGTTTACTCGTTTTATCGCATCTTTACTTCCTGCAATATTACCACCATCTATACCACCTGTGTTTTACTATCTCTTCGCCGAACTAGTGCACCTATACATCCGACAAGTGTATTAGGTGTGTTGGGGACACAAGAGACTTCTTGTATCGTAATTGCAGGGTTGCTTGAGAGGGATATCTTTGTCCTCTACCTCCCTGAGTTCGATAAACTTTGGGTGATTCACTTAAGGGAAACTTGCTGCTGTTCTACAAACCTCTGCTCTTGGAGGCCCAACACTGTCAACAGGAATAGAAGCGTGCGTAGACATCAGCAGGCATGGTGATGTAGAGCCCTCCGGTGATGATTCCCCTCTCCGGTAGGGTGCCGGAGGCGATCTCCTGAATCCCCCGAGATGGGATTGGCGGCGGCGGCGTCTCTGGAAGTATTTCCGTATCGTGGCTCTCGGTAATAGGGTTTTCGCGACGGAGAGTTTAAGTAGGCGGAAGGGCAGGGTCGGTGGAGGCACGAGGGCCCCACACCATAGGGCGGTGCGGGCCCCACCCAGGCCGCGCGGCCCTGTGGTCTGGGCGCCTCGTCGCCCCACCTTGTATGCTCTTCGGTCTTCTGGAAGCTCCGTGGAAAAATAAGACCCTGGGCGTTGATTTCGTCCAATTCCGAGAATATTTTCTTTGTAGGATTTCTGAGACCAAAAACAGCAGAAAACAAAGAATCGGCGCTTCGGCATCTCGTTAATAGGTTAGTGCCAGAAAATGCATATAAATGATGTAAAGTGTGTATAAAACATGTGAGTATTGTCATAAAACTAGCATGGAACATAAAAAATTATGGATACGTTTGAGACGTATCAGCCCCCTGGCCGGCGCCCCTAGCCACCCCCTCTCTCCCAAACCCTAGCCTCTCTCCTCCTCCATCTTCTCCCACAGCGCTTAGGCGAAGCTCTGCCGGAGATCTCCACCACCACCGACACCACGCCGTCGTGCTGTCGGGATTCCGAGGAGGATCTTCTACTTCTGCTGCCCGCTGGAACAGGGAGAAGGACGTCGTCATCAACACCGAACGTGTGACCGAGTACGGAGGTGCTGCCCGACTGTGGCACCGTCAAGATCTTCTACGCGCTTTCGAAAGCGGCAAGTGATCGACTACAGCAACAACGAGATCTAATCTCGTAGGCTTTGCAAATCTTCGAGGGTTAGTCTCATGATCTTCTCGTTGCTACCATCTTCTAGATTGGATCTTGGCTTGTTATTCGTTCTTGCGGTAGGAAATTTTTTGTTTTCTATGCTACGAATCCCTTCAGAAGGCCCTACACAACTTTCGACAGCGTCCACTCCACCATCCCTTAAACACCGTGTGACCAAGGAAAAACCCAAAGACGAACTTGGTGGGGAGGAAAAAGCCGTTGGGGCCCAAGGCCAACCAATAACCCTGACAACCCATCCTTGGTCGAGGTTGTATGCATGATCTAGGCATTCCACCGTCTATATGATACCAAGATGGCAGAAGTGAAGATCAATGTTGGCTAGGGAACCCGAGGAGGAGATAAGTACCAAAACGAGTCCAAGAGCCACTTCTTGACGATGGGATTGAGGGGGGGGGGGGGTATAATGGAAAAAGGCAGAGGAACTCAACAAACCGAGGTGAGTAGCTTAAATGTGATGCCCCCAAGGAGGAAAATGGTGCTTTTTGGCGTCGCCATTGCCGACAAAGACAAATCTTGCCAAGCCCCCGTTGAAGCCCACCCACACGAGAAGGATAGAAACAACATGGACGCCGAGAGAGGTCATGGAATATGTATACGTCATAGGGAGGGATCGATGATGTGGCCGAAACGCACGAAACTCTAGGTTGAGACGAGTAGGCAGGGGGATCCGCGAGCCCTAGCTCTAGCTCCGGCAACAAGGCAAAACTCAGTCAGATACCGTGATGCACAACCCCAACAACATATTTCCTCCCCAATTGAAGGATACATGCCCTCCCATGACTAACTGCTCAGCGACGAGCCACCACATGGAGAACACCATCCGTTTAGACACCGCCTTCACGAAAGGTTTTCAAAAAGAGCTTGACCACCGCAGAGAAGTGGCAACACGGTACCTAATGTGCCACCGGTGTCATAGAACCTACCGCACCACCCTCTGCAAGATGCCAGCCCCGACCAGGCCACCACCGGCAAGCCCCCAAACCCTAGAGACCACTCCAAATTCTGACCTAAGCGCCCGCCACCCGAGGGAAAGCACGGGCCACCAGAGCAACCAATCTAGCAGGGAGCGAGTCGCAGAGGAGCAACGGAAACTCACAGAGCAGATACCTCAATGGAGGTGGGTGAGCTGAGCCCTGCACCGACCTCCATGCCACTACAAGGGTCCCGAGCCAAAATTTCCGCTGCCCTAATCACCGCTGTCGCGCGGCCATGTACGGTGATGGCCTCAGGGAGATATGAGGATGCGTAGGAACGGCGGGAGGGGATATCGACGGAGGTGGGCTAGGGTTCGCCCCCTCTGTCGCCCACTATATATACCTCATTTATATAGTGTTTCACTAATTGACAATCAATCTTAAACACAAAATACGACGATATAAAACTAAGACATATGGGGTAAGATTGGAAAAGAAACTGGGCTGACAGGTGCATATAAACCCATTATATAAAAAACACATTTAAAAATATCAAAAAATAAGAAATAAATTCCGCATGGACATCTAGATATTATATGTCCAGTTTTCGGGGAAAGAATATTTTTGTGTCTCATGTAAAAAAGGAAAAAAGTTGATGCTCCAACGTTCCTATTCACATGACATTCTTTGTCTTCTTTCACGGGGCATGTAAATGTATTTCCCGAAAAAACTTACGTGAACATAGAATGTCTGGATATACACGTCAAAAATCAGTTTTTTGCACTTTTTCACATTTTTTTAGGTAATTTTCATAGTAGGTTCATATACACCTACGAGCGAAAGCATCATCTTCAAGGTAAGATCATATTCTTAGCCTAAGAAGCCATAAGTCCAGTAAAGGTGGTGCTTTGGCTCGTATTTATGAACCTATTATTAGAAATGCATAAAAATAAAATTTAAAAATGTCAAAAAATTGAAATAAACTTTTGCATGTACATTCTGACATTCTATGTTCGTACACAAGTTTTCGGAAAAAGGAACAATTTATGTGACAGTGTAAAATAGGCCCAAAAATGTTACGTGAATAGTCATGTTAGCATCAAAATTTGTCATTTTTACATGTGTCACAATAAGTGTTCTTTCTCCCCAAAACTTGTGCACAAACGTAGAATAATGTGTAGGTGTACATGCATAATTTTATATGTTATTGTTTGATATTTTAAAATATGTTTTCACACAACAGGTACATATGCACCCGAATTAGATTTATCGGAGTCCATAGAATTATGTAAGTTTATACAGTACGATTTAATATATTTACACCAGTGAAACCCTAAGTCCCTAACAAAAATGACAATACTCACTGATATATTTTCTCAATGTGCTTTCAAGGAAAATGTAGGGCGCGATTTGGAGCTCGGGCACGAGCGAGCCCTAAATTCAAAAGAATGATCTTTTTTTAAATAACTCCAAAAATAGAACATGTATATATAAATGTTGTTACATGCGTGCAAAACTATATTGACAAATACTTAGAAATCTGAACCACGTACATAAAAATGTAAATTTGTGAATATGTAATAGCGTGCATGTAGATTGCATGTGTCGTTTGTTATTTTCAGCCATTGTATTTACTAGTCTTATGTGTTTTCTAAGTTGGTCTTCTGGGTCTTTCCTCCGAGGTGACAAATATTTCTAGTGGCAACTACTTTTTTCCCCTTCCGGAACATACGTCAGTGAAAGATCAAGAAAGTACGGAGTATAACAGAAGATCCAAAGAAAAAGTTACATCATACCAGCTGTGAGAAATCCATTACAATAATCCTTGGATCACAAACTAACGTCCACATCAGTTAGGCTGATCATAGTGGGGAGTAACTTAGACTAGTAACATATGATACTACCTTCATAGTGGGTAGTAACTTATATGTGGTGTCATGCATTGTATTATTTATTATGTTGTAGACTAATCTTGCCTTGAGATATGTGATGTTATGGTAACATAGCTAGTTACCACCTCACGTGAAACTCAATTCGGCTCCCGGGTGCGTATGATCCCTCTACCATAAAAACATATTTTCAAGTGTTAAAAAATTTTGACAAAAAAATTTACATGTACATCTCCATAATATATGTGTATTCGTCAAGTTTCACGAAAAAATCATATTTTTTGTAGTCTAAGCGAAAAAGAGAAAATTTATCTTGTGACAAGTCTTTGTTTCAGCACTGAATTTTGGTCTTTTTTACACACGCCACATGACATGTCGATTTTCATGAAACGACTTTGTGAGCGCGTAGCACATGAAGATGTACGTGCGAAATTTTTGTTTCAAATTTTTTGACATTTTAAAATGTGTCTAACATATATTTCAAAATAAAGAGAGCATATGCTCCCATGTGCCAAAACATCACTCCCCCACCTCACTCTCTTTCTTCATTTATTAGCATGCCATGTCACCAAAATGCATTGAGATGTGTGATGTTACTAGCTATGTTACTCCCACTATGAGCAGTCTTACTGCAACAATTCTAATCACAACTCACAAGACACCGTGTCGTGTCTCGCCGCGGACGTTTGGAACCCGGACGCGCGCGAGGAGTAAATCTGAACCATTAATTCCTGCTTTGAGATATGTGGCTAATATAGAAACTAATCAATACGGTATGGATACATGTGAGATACATCTTGAATACTTCACACAGCGGCACAGTGTCATTTATTGCTATCAAATGCGCTCGTACAGATTGAAAACCGCGTTCTCCGGCACGGGCCGGCACCGCCGTCGTGGTGGTGGTGGGTCTCTCGGCTGAGGAAGATGGAGCCGACGCCGCCCCCACAGCGGCCTCTCGGAGCACGATGACGAGCGCGGCCGGGTTGGCGTCGGCGTCCTCGAGCACCGCCGGGTTGAACGCCCTTAGGGCTGCTATCCTTGGACGCTCGGAGTGCGACGACAAGCGTAGCCGGGTTGGCGTCGGCGGCGACCTCGAGCACCGCCGGGTTGGACGCCCTTAGCGCTACTATCCTTGGACGGCCGGAGCACGACGACGAGCGCGGCCGGGTCAGCGTCGTCGGAGAACTAGCCTGCAGCACCTTGGTTGGCATCACCGGCCAGGAGGCGCGCTGGAGCTCGACGGTGCGCGTGCCGGTGAGTATCTGGACGCGGGCCAAGCGCCAGATCGACCCACCGACCCTTCCCATACTCCCATGCCGTCGAGGTCGACGCGTTTCCTCGCCGCCGCGCCTTTTGGTCCAGGCCCCAGTGCTCCTGGTACTCCTCATGTGAGGAGGACGCCGGTGACCTCGTTGCACTCGGAGCTTGGCTGGAGGAACTCGTTGCACTTGGCGTCGCACGGAATAGCACGGCAGCCAGTGGAGGTCGCTGACATGGTGCTCCCTACGACCCTACCCAAGATCTGGGTCGAGGAGTACCGCTGCGAGAGGAACTCGCTATCTATGAGATTGAACGGAGGAGCACGGCGACCGGAGGAGCTCGGTGCCATGAGACTCGGTGCAGGAGCATGGCGAAGGGGACGACGCTGGCGAAGACGTCCGGCGCGCCGTTGCCGAGCGAGATGAGCGTGACCCCGGCCACGGCCGGCGAGAGGCGCAGCGCGGCGGAGAAGTACTCGGACGCGGTGTCACCAGAGCTCCTCTGGGCGAAGGTGGGCGCCGCCTCAACTCACCGTTGGCGGCCGCCGCGCCCCGCCAATAAGCCCCCCTCCGCTGCTCGAGCTAGCACCGCACCGCCGCTGTGGTGGGGCATGACGGATGGCCAGCAGATGCGCTAGAGCTCGAGGGCGCCCATATCGGTGAGCATTTGGACGGCCTGCTTGAAGGAGGAGGTGCGGCCGGCCTGGACGAAGGACGGCGAGGAGGAAGAGGTGGAGGAGCAGCAACTTCCATGGTTGTCTGGTTTGGGAAGGGAGAGCAGCGGGGAGGACAGGTTGGTGAGAGAGCTCGAGTTAATGTGAATGCATGTTGTCAGAATATGAGGAAATACGGCTCATATACTAATGAAAATACATATACAGTCAAACACGTGGTGCTGCCTTATTGGTGTGTTTTCGTCCTCGCGCGTTGTCAGGTTCCATTACCTATTTTCGTGTCTCGTACTCCATATACTAGCATATACTAGCAATTGCTGTCACACGTCCAAAATCATAATGCTAGAATGACCATGGATAAACCCACGAATCTCACTAAATTTATTTTTGAACAAACTTTGTGTAAATGTGAGCACAAGGATTTGAACCCTAGTATCCCCACGCCTCTACCACCTCACCAAGTGGTCTGTTACTTCTTTCTTCCACCGTTTTCTTTGTGTGTATTTGATTTTGATCTAGAACTTACCACTATGGGAAAAATTGCCGTTGCCTAGCAGTGTATCTTTGCCGTGTGTCCCCGCACGCGTGCGCACGTAGAAAAACGCACGGCAAAGATTTCTTTACCGTGCGCACGTACAAAAAAGCACAGCAAAGATTTTGGCCATGGTAAACACAGACACGAGCGCAGGGCAAAGATATGATTCACGGCAACGACGGAGGAGAGCGCACGGCAAAGAAAGTTGCATGGCAAAGGACCAACACAACGCACGGCAAAGATAGGCTGCACGGCAAAGGCCATCTACGCACGCCTTTGCCTAGTGTTTTTAACAAACACACGGCAAAGCAAGTCTTTGCCTAGTGTTTTTAACAAACGCATGGCAAAGCAAGTCTTTGCCTAGTGTAAGCGGACGGTAAAGATGTAAAAACTGGATTTCTTCTCAGCTCAAAAGGTGTGACGTGGTATAGTCATCAACAAACGAACACTTAGTCTAGTGGCAAGGTTGCACGCTTTCCCTACTTTGCATCCTCTGTTTGAATCTTAGACCATCCAGTTTGGATCTTTTTTTTTTAGATAAAACATGTTTGGCACACGGCAAAGAAGCGTCATTTTATCGTACGGTGTCCCACGGCAAAGCCTTTGCCGTGCAACATTAGCGAGGCGCAAGGCAAAGAAACATTTGCCGTCAATGGCATTGCCATGCGATCTTTGCCGTGCATATAGGCCCCTTTGCCGTGCAAATAGTTGCATGACAAAGACTTATTTTTCCGTAGTGTACAGTTTGCAGCCCATGCTCCACACGCAATGAACTGTGGAGGTGAATATCCTTTAAAAAAAACTGTAGAGATGAAGGTCAGAGAGATATCTTGCCAACATCAATTACACTCCTTTATTACATAACAATCATGTAGGCTTCAAGGACAGAGGCAGGAAAATTATATGAGGCCAAAGACTGTCCTTATTTCCAAGTCACCAACCACAATACAAATCTTCTGTCAACAATTGCAATACAATTCTAGTTTTCTCAAAACATTATGTTAAACCCAACATGTAATAAGTCTTGGTAGCACATATCAAGCTGAAGCATCAACAGAGTTGGTGAACCATGGTCGCTGGAGCGCGGTGGTCGGCGATAGCCTCTTGTCGATGTTGCATGAGAGGAGACCCTTGAGAACGTCGAACCCTTGTTTGGAGAGAAGGTCCTCCAGGAAGTGCGCTCGCAACTTGTTGCGGGGGATGACATGTGGCGGCTTTACTAGTTTCCTGGTAAGTAGCAAGGAGTCTTAGGCAGGCCAGGTCGTAAACAAGGGCACGCCAAGAACACGGAAGATGGCAAGCATCATATGAGCATCGTCATCTCCGTTGAACATGGGCTTGTCAGTGAGGAGCTCGGCCATGACGCAGCCGAGCAACCAGTGGCGTGGTAGTAGTGGCGCACCATGGAGCGCCACCGCTAACTAAAAGTGGTGTGCCACCGCTAGGCTTTTTTCTAGTAGTGCTCCGAGGCTCAATATATACCAGCCCCACCTCTCCTTTATATCCTTGTTTCCACAGCGTGTCGCTTCTGATCCATCTTGTTCACCTCTATCCAAGATGGAATCAAGAGCGCAACCTACCCCGAGGATGCCGACTTCACCATGAACGAGTGTCGCAGCACCCTAGAGCTGACGATATGCAAAAGTTCTTGACTTTGGAGCTCCAACGATTGCGAGGAGACATGTTTCCTTGTCCTAGGCGCGCACGGCAACGTCGTCAAGGCGCGCCTCCGCTGCACTGGCACAACCTTCTATGGTTCTACCTCAAGAAGCTGCTTCGCTGCAAGCACGAAGCCGGCCACATCAACTGTGCATGCAGCGACACCCACATGTAGTAAGTTTTAGTAGTGGCGCACCATTTGGTGAGCCACTCGTAACACCTGTACTAGTGATGCACCACCCGGTGCGCCACTGCTAGCACTTAGGGTGCGCCACTGGTAGTTCCTCGAAGTGCGCCACTGGTCAAAAAAGTTGGTGCACCACTAGTAAAGTTTTGAAATCTAGACCTGGATCTAGCACCATTTTTTCCTCATTTTTATTTTCCGAATTAGATGGGCCGTGGGAGAGGTTGGAGGAGACTAGGCCAGAGAGGATGGATAAGAGAGGGAGGAGAGGACCGCCAAAGAGGAGGGACGGGCACCGGAGTGCTTGGAGGAGAGGAGGCCGAAGAGGAGGGAGGGGTGCCGGAGTGGTTGGAGGAGAGGAGGAGGAGAAGAGGATGGAGGAGAGGAATGTGTGGAGGAATAGGGAGAGAAGGTGGATAAGAGGGTAGTTGGGTAGGTGCCAGCCGATTCAAAATTCAAAGGCGGGAAGGTTAGCAGGTGGCGCGCCATGCCACCAAGACATGGTGCGCCATTGCTAAAATATAAATTCTTGAAATTTTTCATCGAAATATAAAACCTGAAAAAACTCCTATTTTTTTATAATTTTGATCGTAGGTGGTTGAAATGGAATGGTCAAAATTTTCATATATAAAATTTCATATAAAAAACTTTTTCATCGGAGGAATTATACAACCAAAAAAGTCGTTTTATCAAAAAATGGTGTCATTTTGCAAAAAGGAAAATCAAAATTCATGTTCATTAATTTTCCTAAAACCTAGAACACATAACACATGAACATCTCAAAAGATTTTATTTTCTAAATTTTTTTATCATTTTCTTTATTTTTTTCGAAACTAGCAACTAAGGGTATCTAAAATCCCCAGCCCCCAAGACATACTAGTGACGCACCATAGCTAGGTGTGCCACTACTGTGCTAGCAATAACTTACCTGCGTGTGATGCATATAGCAGTGGCATACCATTATTACCGTGCACCACTGCTAGCGATATTGCCGCTAACTATTTTCCTAATAGTGGAGGCTCAGCAAGACGAGCTATAGTTGGACTCGGATTGGAAGTCAGAGCAAGGGTTGCTTTCTTTGAGAGCTGCTGCAATGGGAGGCACGTTCAGACTAGTAATGTAAGAGGGAGTGGAAAACTAGCACACTTCGGTTCGAATTGCTAGTTGCATTGCACCGTCTCTTAGGGCGCGTTTGATAGTCTGTGAGCCCTTTGGCGTGCATCGGGCTAACAATTTTCGGTCCGTTTGGTTGCTTGGGCTGAGTGGCGTTCTTGCATAGCACGGGTCTCAAAGCACCCCTGGGACAGGCCCTGAAGAAACGCTGGAATGACAGCTTCCCCAGGGCTAGGCCCGTTCTCGCGCCACTTTGACTCCACTGATGCAACCGTTGCACGAGCTTACGCTCATTCTCCCTTACACTACTCCACACACCCTCTCTCAAATCAACACAAACATAGTACGAATTGAAATAAGATGTACACGGAAAAGATGTGTTTCGTTGATACGAACCAATTCCCACAATAGGTTTCGAGTTTCGGTAAATCGTCAATTTCGTGTATGAAGTTTTAAGCAAATTTTGTCAAATTCGTCGCACACGTTCAACTGTTTGAGATGTCCTTTCAGGAGTAGGTTCACCTCACCATTCCGCATGACTTGCATGTTGACAGGATTTTGTTTCGGTGTACATACGCTGATAGATAAATGACTCACAAATATGTGTACTCTGTACGTATGTGTGACTAATGTTTGGAGTTTTTTTTGCTCAACTTCTGGCGCGCCATATTCACGGACGGCGACGCGGTGATGATAGGTAAAAAGTGAGAGGTGATAATCCATGGTGGTGGAGTCATGGTGGTGTTCATCTTCGTGGTCGGCGACGTACTATGATCGACGTGACTGACGGTGTCATGGAGATGTTCGTCTTCGTGGTCGGCAAGGTGCCCATACTTGTGACCGGCATGACCGATGGTGTACTAGTGGTGTTCGTCTTCGTGGTCGGCGACATGGTGATGTTTGTGACCGGTGTCACCGATGATGTCATGGTGGTGCTCGTCTTCGTGGTCGGTGATGTGTCCATGCTTGTGACCGGCGTCACCGACGGTGTCATGGTGGTGTTCGTCTTCGTGGTCGGTGACGTGTTGTGACCGACGTGACCGACGGTGTCATGGTGATGTTCGTCTTCGTGGTCGGTGATGTACCCATACTTGTGACCAGCGTGACCGGCGGTGTACTGGTGGTGTACTGGTGGTGTTCGTCTTCGTGGTCGGCGACATGGTGATGCTTGTGACCGGTGTCACCGACGGTGTCATGGTGGTGTTCGTCTTCGTGGTCAGTGACGTGTCCATGCTTGTGACCAGCGTCACCGACGGTGTCATGGTGGTTTTCGTCTTCGTGGTCGGTGACGTGCCCGACCGGTGTGACCTGCGGTGTCCTGGTGGTGTTCGTCTTCGTGGTCGGCGACATGGTGATGCTTGTGACCGGCGTGAACGATGATGCTAGGGTGGTCTTCATCTTCGTGGTCCGCGATGTGCCCATGCTTCTGACTGGCGTGACCGACGGTGTCATGGTCCTCTTCGTCTTCGTGGTCGGCGACGTGGTGACGGTTTTGACCGGCGTGATCGGTAGTGCCATGGTGGTGTCTGCCTTCGTGATAGCCGACGTGCCGAAGCTTGTGAACGGCGGTGTGAGGCTTTGTGATAGGTGAGGAGGTGGTAATGTCACCATGTGGATAAGTGGTGAGGCTATTACTGACTCGTATGAAACCAAACAGACTGAGCCCTGGCCAAAAAGTTCTGCACAGCCTGCCAAACAACAGCCCAAAGTTGCACCGTGGTCCGTCCAAAACGAGATGAGGCTTCCGTCTCACTGCGCCAGTAATGCAGAAATTCGACTCAGGTAACCAAAGGCGTCCCTGCTCTGCTCTTCGTCTCATATCCTCTTCTACTTGTTGTGTTAGAATTTATGCCTAGGAGATGCAGAGCAGACCAGTCAAGAATGCCCGCGCTCGACATGACAACGTGCGATTTGCGTGTGTTCGAACTCATGAATCAGCCCTCTGAAATTGCAGATCAGGCGGACACATTGCGACAGAGAACTGCCCAGAGTTTCTACACCGGTGTCGGCAAAAACCAAAATCCTGTTACACAATACACGTAACTAGCTCCGGCTTGGCTGCAATACCAATGGCTCTAGCTGTCAGAAGACACTCTCTTGTAACAAAACTGTGATTTTTGCTCGTGTTCGAGCTCTGAACCCAGTGGTGAATCTGACGATACAACTGCTTGCGCCGCCCCTCTGGAATCGCAGATCAAGCGGACACAATGTGACATACTTGTACTACAAGACAATGCAGAGTTCTTTTACATTGGCATCGGCAACTCAGGCTTGGCTAATCTGGCAAGTGGCCATGGCATCACGGCAATGACTCACTTGCAGAAGAGCAATCTGGTAAAAATGGGAACTTGTGGCCTCAATCGTTGGTCTTCCAGTCGTTATAGCAAGGGCACTCCTCCCTGTGGCCGTAGAAGCCCGACGGCACGCACAAGCAGGTGTTGCATTACTTGTTGGAGAAGAAGAGTCAAGGCTTCTTGTATTTGGTGTCGCTGCACCGGTACTCGCACTAGGGCTTGCACTCTGCACGCACCCAACACACATCCAACACACATCCAACACAGATTAATCATATTTCGGGCGAATCCAGCAGTTTGTGTGTACATGTGCTTTGTTTTCTGCACTCTGAAGTTTTAAATCTACTACTATGTCTCTATCAGAACTTATTTGCTGCAAAGCCTGCCTACAAGGTGTTATATATGTGGATCTTGCTGGGACAGAGATTTGGTGCACATAGGTGCCAGTGATCTCGTTTTTTCAATACATTAAAAATCATATATTTGAATACCAAAAAATTCTGAAAAAATCTGCATATAGACAATAATGTATCCCACAAACGTGTAAAATGTCAATTTCAAATACTTTATATTTTAAGCTACACAAAAATGACAAAAGTGCAAATCTGAGTAGTCATTTTTCAAATCTCCAAAAAACATGTCAGATTTTGTTATTTTTGTCTAGTAAAAAAGAATTTTGGGTTGAGATTTTGCATGATTGTCAGATATATCACTAACAATCTCCAGAATTTTTTTTTCATATTTTTTGATAACTTATAAACATTTTTTTAATAGCGAGAGCGCTAGAGCTCAGGAGCCAAAAGCACTTTTCAGATATTACTGGTTCTAGCCTGATCTGGATCTCCATGTACAGTAAACGGACTACTGTTCCTATGGGTGCCATTGTTTGGCATCCAGGCTGATACTGTACCCTAGTTCCCTTTCCAAGATAACTAGCATAGTGGCCCTCGCAAAATGCGAGGGCGATCTTTACTCCACTAAATGTTTTTTTATAAATTTAAGTTTTTATATATCTTCATGCTACTGGATGGAACATCAGCACTTTAATTATATAGACCTTATATTTAATACATTTAATATAATATTATAACCATGGAAACATAAATTTGTGGATTTATAAAATAAACTTATGCTCCCTCTTTTTCAAGTGTCGTAGATTTTTATAGATTCTTATGCATCTACCTGACACTTATTTTGGAATGGATGGAGTATATTAATGACTTATTTCATTATCATTAGCTCATGGTATGAATAACTAAAAAAACATAAAATCCCTGAGTTAGCTAGTCTATAAATGGCATTTGACCTATACACAAATATGAAGTTAGAATTAGCGTCAATATCATCATGGCGCAGTGAAATAAAATATCTGCTGAAGCAATTGCCATATGTATTTACGTAAAACCATGAAGATCAACCATCCACGGTTAATTAAGTATAAGGTTGCTACATGTATGTGATTAATGTATGTGGTTTGTTTTATCATTGAATTTTGTAGCCTCATTTTCTCTTTTTTATTTTAATATAGAGTGTGCTTAGTGTGTTATAAACAAATATGAGGATAGAAGTTCGGATGAAAATATCTATATAACAAATATGAGGAAAAAGTTCGGATGAAATATCTTGAAATTTCTGATAAGGGTGACCCTCGCGAATACGATGGCATTATCCTTATTGTGTCAATAATTATATGAAATCAGCGCATAGTTTCAAAGATATTCACATTACATTATATATGGTTCTATAGTACACCTAAACACAAAGATAGATATTCTATTACGATTTCCATTCTAAGATTGTAAATTAGTTGGTCATCATCCTTATTGTGTAAAAAGTACCATGAAATCAACTCATAGTTTCGAAGATATTCACCTTACCTTATATATAATTCATTAGGCAACCTAAATACAAATATAGATGTGTTATTATGATTTCTATTTCTATTCGGAGATTGTAAATTATTTGTTTGGTCGTCTTTTGTTTGAAGCATAATTAAGTAGCAACATTAAATGAAGTTAAAATCAAAAAGAAAAATGGTATGCCGACGACCACCCTTGAAATACCCCTATGCCAAGGGCCTCTAACCTGACCATGGAGATACACCTACCGCCATCACGCTTCCGTCGATGGCAAAACCGTGGGGCCACATGGCAGGAATATAGGACGATAGCTATGACTTGTCGATGGGCAGCCTTGACATAATGGCATGTATGCGGATGACCATATTTTGCCGACGGTCTTTCCCGAAAAAACCGTGCATACCCACATGCATGTTGACGGTGTGGCTGCCGACATACGCCTACCGCCGTCACCCTTTCGTCGGTGGAAAAAGTGAGGGGCCATGTGGCAGGAATCTAGGCCGTCACCCTTTCGTCGGTGGAAAAAGTGCGGGGCCATGTGGCAGGAATCTAGGCGACGGCAGCTATGATTTTGCCGATGGGTAGTCTCGACATATAATGGCAAAACCCTGTATACCCACATGTATGCCGACAGCCAGGTGTTGCTGATCTCCATTTTGGAGTGTTCGTCATGTCAGTCTATATGTCGATGGCCCGTATGTTGCGTGACTTGTTTGTGTTTTAAACATAGCCCAAGTTCATTTTTATGGAAATATCTAAATAGAGATACTCTTTATTTTTGGTACCGCTAAATTACTGCCATATCACTTGTTTTAAAAGTTTCCTTCCATATGTAATAATTGTGACGTGATTGTGAGCTACTTATATTTTTCCTTTCCATGAATAATGTACAATACATGTGATAGTTTTTGGCGCGTGGGGAACACGTGATTCTACTTGTACGTTTAAGCACTCTAGACTAATCCTTTTATTTTTATTTCCCATGAGAGGTGGCACGTGACATATAGTGTATGTCCATAAAAATATGTTTTTGTATGTTACGTAAAATCTTTAAATCTTGTCCATCAAAATTATAGATCTAAGCGTTAAAATAATTCTGATGATGTGGATCAACGTAGTGTCTCTATTTTTGACCTCTGTATTGTGCTTTTAGTATATAATAGATGTATGTTGCACAACAGCACAAGTAAATCGTAACTGAGGAAAATCGGTGAAATACAAAAAGGGTGATGAACCGAAAGGGTGACTCACCGTATATCCTGAGACTGCCCTGATCTCCCTGAGGGAATAATACAGAAGAAGAAAAAAGCACGTATTAGCAACAGATCTGTCTGCAAGATATCTCAAAGATGTTCAACTGAAGCCGAAAAGACAGAGAGCTTTCTCACTTGGTACACATTATTCTTGCGCTGCTCTTCAGTTCGTGAAGCAAACGCCTGATTACAAAATATGCAGTGCAGTGGGCGATGTTTACTGAAGCAGCGCAGCCGGACTAGGTAGAGCGGGAGTGATTTGAGCACGTATTTATAGCACCAGCAGACAAACCCAAAAAATACCAGGAGGGACAAAAAAAAAAAAAACAGCAATGCTACACTTACGCGATGTAAGTTAGGGGATGAGAGTTACGGGATGAGGTGGAATCAGCCGGTTAGTGCAAAATTGAGGAGGTGGGCCACGTTTTTTTTTCTCTTGGCTTCAAGTCAAGCCACGTACAGCCGTAAGTTTATCCCGTAAGTCAATTCCATAAGTGTAGCATTTTTGAAAAAAAAAAACACCCCGCTCTCTTCAATGTGGGTTTCTTCCTTAGGCCATGGGTTCAACCTGTCGTTAGATAAGTGTCAGGTTGTGTCTTTAGGGGTGGTGGTTGGGCTATAGGGCGAAAGGTATACAAGGCCTCGGCCGGTATAGGTGATGACGACGCCCTTGGGCGCCGCTCTCCTCCTTGGAGGCGTCTCCATCTAGTCCCCATCGTTTAGTATCTTGAGGCTGAAAGATTGCTATACTAGTCAACTCAATCAAAAATCCAAACTGATGGAAAAATACGTATTTATATTTAACACTCCCCTCACATCTATTTTAGTCCTTAGCGTGGGTTCAGTGCAGACTACAGAATCTTTTTTTTCCTTTGTTTTTAATACTGCGCGAGAAGGTCTTGAACTTGAGACTTCTTGGCTCTGATACCATGAAAAAGTATTGCACTAGCCAATTCAACCAAAAGTCTGAACGGATGGAAAGAGATTAGGTAGTGTATTTATATTTAGCAGAGGCATGAAGATAAGTACACTTTGCCGGTCATGGGTGCGCTCTGCTTTGGCATGGGAGGTCTGTTGAATCGGGTTAGCTTCGGCGTCGTTCCCTTAAAACAGAGGATTGCGCCTCCATCGACGAGCTCATGCTCTCTGCCTAGTGTAGCTAGTGTAGTGTAGCTTTGCTTTTCTTCTTCTCCGTTGCTTCCTGTGCTACCCTATAAGCTGGTACCCCAGGAGCTCGTTGTATTTTTCTTTATTTTTGTTGGTGCTATCGTTGTAGTCCTTGCCGGTTGATGGCTTTGTTGATTCAAAGTCGGAATTTCGAGCCTTATGTTTAAAAAACCCAAAATAGCCGTCTAACCAAATCGGCCAGCTAGAGAGGCCAAGATGCCCTACATCATAGAAGTCAACACTTGTGATGTCAAGCATGACGCACGACTTGCTGATGGGACCGTGCAACCCGTTGTTTGGGCACGTCCCTAGGCATCCTAGCGCGGCTTGACCCGTTGCTAGGTCACATCCCGACCCTTTGACCGCGGAGTCATCCCTAAGGGCACAGAAGTTCATGATGACCTTAGCTACAGTAAAGCGTCTCCTGATGGCCTAACGATAAGAAGACCGAGTAGCGGCCAAGGAGCTCCCCAACACCATGTCAGTCGACCACGGCGATAACCTCTTGGCCATGCCCCAATGCCGATGGCCGAGGGTATAAAAGGAGCAGCCCATGAAGAAAGAAGGCATTCTCAAACTCACTCTTAATCTCACTCTAAAAAGTCATTCTTAATATCAGACAACCAATCCAAGACGACACTCTCAGAAGCTCGTCCATCCACCAAGCATCAGAAAGCTCACGGGGTGATGCCAACTGCTTATTTATTCAGTGTAGGTACTATCTAGCATGTACTGAGTTTAAATCCTAGCTCAACTGATTGAGGAGTGGATGAGCACCTGAATTCAAATCCTCACAAACGTAAATTTTGGTTTATGTTTATACTTCATGCAAATTATTTGAGTACTCTGCTTTAGATGAAAAGGGCCCCGCCCCGGCTCCATTGCATGAAACCACAATACAACATTCAGGTTTTTAAAGGAAACTCACACACAGGTGGGATTCGTATTGTAGTTCCTAAGAAGGCATACACTTGACAAAACATCAACGCTCTTTCTTACACCTTAGACCAGCACCCTTGTGACCATCATGAGACTTCTACAGAGAGCTATCGGTGACAGGAAACCTACTTCTTTTCTACGACGTTGAAGCACTCTCCATCACCAACTAGCATCAAAGCATTGGCCGCCAGTGTACTCGATAGATCAGTAGTTGTAATCTTGATACCCCCGTTCCCAGAACGGCCTTGGTTCATCATCTCCACTTCAGTAGACGTCATCATATACTTTACCGGAATTAGCCAGGATCCAACAATAATAGCGGTGGTGGAGCATGGGCTAAAGCCTCCAAGGAACTCACCCTCATCTTCATACTTTCTTTTTCTGCCCCCTGAAGCTCCATTGAGCAAGCACGTAAGCCATCTTGCCCCAAATTATGGAGCAAGCATGTAAGCCGTCTTGCCCCAAATTATGGAGCAAGCATGTAAGCCGTCTTGCGCCAAATTACCTGTAAACCAAACCATGGAGTACGATTGAAGCACAAGTCATTCCTAGTGAGCCACACAACCCATAACTCAACATCATAAATCATACTCCCTCCGTACCAAAATATAAGGTGTCTAAGGATTATTCAAAAGTCAATGATTTTAAAGTTTGACTAAGTTTATACACAAAAATAAGAACATTTACAATACTAAATCAGTATTAGTGATTCACCATGAAGTAAATTTTCTTAATATGTCCATTTGATATTGTAGATCTAAATATTTTTTTTCTAAATATTTGGTCAAAATTCATAAGGTTTGATTTTTGACCATTCCTTAGATGTCTTACATTTTGGAACGAAGGGAGTATTAAACACTTTATGAGTTTTATTGTGCGCCTATAAACCTGGGACGATCCTAACCCAGTCAAATGCATAATCTCCTGCCAAAAGGACTATGCTTTAATTTTAACTAATACTAGAAATCAGAAATCATGGTTAACATATGTGTGCATTTTTAGTTGGTGCTGAGGTCCGAAAGTAAATTCTCCCCATTTTAAGGAGCGGAGCCCTCGGCCCACGGCGATCGGTGGCAAGGCTGCCACTGCGCAACGCCGTCGTCGTCTAACGCTGGTGCCGGAGGGCCTCTCTGCTTGGTTGCCTCCGGTCCTCTCCGATCCTTCCTCGTCCAGTGGATCTCGTTACTCTTGTCTGGAGGTGGAGGATGAGGGATCGAACGGAAATTCGTGTTCGTCTGAGGTGCTTTTTGAGGCTGCTCTCGATGTTCTGTGATTTGCGTGTGTTCGAACACGGTGAATCCAGCGGTGAATCCTGCGATACAAATGTGTGCGCCTCCCTCTGGAATCGCAGATCAGACGTAGAACTATCTAAAAGTTTTTACACCGGCGTCGGCAAAAGCCAAAACTCTATTACACAGTAGACAATACACGTAAGAGCATGTCTAACAGATCCCTTAAAAGGAACCCGTATAATAACCGTCAAAATAAGGGGTTGGACGCTATCCGGCCGTCTAGCAGACCCATAAAACAGGCCCCGCGTCGATTTTTTACAGTTTTGGCTACGGGGTGGCTCTTCGCCCCTTACTTGTACGGGGCGGGAGGCTGAATACAGGGCCAACCCCTCATCCCATTTCACTAGGGCGAGCGGATATTTCAGAATTCCCAACCGTTTTCCCCGCGCCGCCGCCATAGCCACCCGCGCGCCGCCGCTGAAAACAGAATATTCCGTAGGATTCTGTTTTACGGGGTGGGGATACAGGGTCTGCTAGCTCGGACGAGTTTTCGGCCAGCGAAAAGTGAATACAGGGCCCTCTACTCGTATTTTAAGGGTAGAAAAATAAGGGGTCTGTTAGACATGCTCTAACTAGCTCCGGCTTGGCTGATGCAACAATGTCAATGACTCTAGCTGTCAGAATACACTCTCTTGTAACAAACTGTGATTTTCGCGTGTGTTCGAACTCTGAAACAAATGGTGAATCCGACGATACAACTCTGCGTGCGCCGCCCCCTGGAATCGCAGATCAGGCGTGCAGATCGCACCACATACTCCTACAAACAATACAGCCCACTGACGCCAGCAAAAGCTAAACCCGTTACACATAAACTAACCAGCTCAGGCTTGGCTGATACAGCTATGGCACTGGTTGTAGGTGTCAGAAGAAGACGCCACCTCTTGTAATCAAGGGCACTTGTGCTCTCCCTCCTTGGTCTTCCAGTCATTGTAGCAGGCGCACTCCTCCCTGTTGCCGTAGAAGCCTGATGGCACACACAGGCAGGTCCTGCAGCACTTGTTGCAGAAGAAGAGGCACGGCTTCCTGTACTTGGTGTCGCTGCACCTGTAATCGCACTTCGGCTTGCACTCTGCACGCAACCAACACCCAGATTAGTAACGTTTCAGGCGAATCCTATCAGGTCGGGTGTGCATGTGCTCCGTTTCGTGCACTCTGAAGTTTTAAATCTACTATGTTTGTATCAGATTTTATTTGCTGCAAAGCCTGCCTCCAAGGTGCTATACATTTGGATCTCGCTGGTTCTGGTTCTAGCCTAATCTGGATCTCCAAGTACAGCAAACAAATTACTGTTCAAGGAAATCATAACAGAGGAAAACTGGTGAAACACAAAAAGGGTGATGAACCGGAAGGGTGACTCACCGTATATCTTGAGACTACCGTGACCTCCCTGTGGAAATAATTCAGAAGAAGAACAAGAAAAAAAAACACGTATCAGCAATAGATGTGCCTGCAAGATATCCCAAAGATGTTCAACTGACGCCGAGAAGACAGAGCCCTTGCTCACCTGGTGCTCATTATCCTGGCGCTGCTCTTCAGTTCGTGAAGCAGACGCCTGATGACAAAATATGCAACTGAGTGTGTAAGTATCTGAAGGAAACAGATGGGCTGCCTGCTACGGGTGCCCTCCGGGTGGATCCGCCGGAGCTCACCTTGTGCTCGGCGATGGAGACGGCGAAGAGAACGACGGCGAGCAGGACGAGCAGCCTACCAGCTAGTGCCATATCTCTGAAGCTACTCAGGTTGCCAGAAGAGAAGACACCGGCTTGGCTAGTACTAGTGCAGTGGGTGGTGTTTACTGAAGAAGCGCAGCTCGACTGGGTAGAGTGAGGTGGATTTGAGGACGTATTTATAGAACATTAGACCAAACATGTGGATTCCAACGAGCTTTTAGAGTTCTTTACCACGAAAATGGTCGAGCTAAAGCTGGATGGAATAGCGAATCATAGCACAAGTGCAGAGCACAACATGCATCAAAAGTATTGCATTGACTGATGCTAGATACTCATGCCATGTTCATCCCATCTAAACCTTTTCGGTTGCACAGTGCAGAGGCCAGATTCGATCTTGCTTAATCTCATCTCTCTCTTCCCTCACCTCCATGGTGCATTACTAATCCGACATTATTATTCTGAAGTGTAGGATTAGACTAGGACCTTAGCTAGCACAACACACGCGATCCGATGCGTTTGGACTTCCCCAAAATTAATTGGGATTTCTATTTTCGTGCCCTCAGTTCCTTAGTTGTACTCAGTTTTCCCCAGCTCCTTAGTTTTTCCTCAGTTTTACCCCCAAACGTTTGTCTGAAACCCGCAGAAGCAACTCAGACGGCAGGATTCCCGTTTAGTTGACCGTTCTGTCACGTGTGGGGCCGCGTCGTGTGGGGCCGCGTCGTGTGGGCCAGCGTCGCGTGGGGCTGGTAGAAAGGGACCGCGTGGGACAGGACGAGAAGCGTTTGGTTGCACGTGAGCAGGAGCTGGGTTCGTCTCTCTCGGCCCCAAATTGGCATTATTTAGTGCACCTTTTTCCCTCTTTCTCTCTGTCCTTTTCACCAAATTAGTATAAAATCTAGAGAAGCTTGCATTTCGACTTTCTTCAATTATTTGTGCCTTTTGGCCCTCGTTGTTTGCCCAATATGGCAGCAAATCTAGTACTCCCTCTCGGTCCATATGTATGTAGTTAAATCTAGAAGCAAATCTCCAGGATAATGTACGATAAATTCACGGTCATAGTAAATCAAGAAAACTAAGTACGGCCAACAAAATATAGTAGACTAGGGATAGATAATCCCTAGATAATATGGATAGATAATAGGCTGCATACACAGCAGCCAACATAGTAACGAGGTTCTTCACGGCACCATCATATTAACATAACAACAAGGGATCCCTAGCTAACAACAAAGGGATCCCAACAACAAACTAGGAGGCGGCAGCAGCGGCAGCACACGTCCGGGGACTCCGCCTACCCCATCCGGCTCTGCCTCCACTTGTTGCTCTTGCTCCCCTTGGGAGCCTTGGGCTTGAGCGGAGGCATGCGGCGGCGGAGATCTCCACCCGGCGCAAGCTGCGGAGGTGCATGCCGAGCGCCACGTGCTTGGCGCGGAAGGAGTGGACGTTCACCGTCGTGCCGACGTTGGGGAAGGTGTTGCCGATGTTCTCGGCATGCGTGACGAGGCGGTTGAAGTCCGTGGCGCCGAGTCTCCTGGTGCGGAAGGGGCACCTGTACACCTCCTTGGCGAAGTAGGAGATGTATCGGCCGACCTGCGGCCTCCGCGGGACTCGGCGAGTCTTGACGTCCTCCTCCTCTTCGTCGCTGCCGACGTCGGCGCTGGACATCCGATCCATATCAAACGAAACTAGTGAATGAGTTGCAACGATGACTAACGTACATGATAACAAAGTTAAGAAAAACAGAGTCAGCCTCGGTTAGAGTGGACATGATTATATATCTACGGGGAAGGTGTTAGCGAACTAAAGCTCATGCACAACAGATTTGTACACAGCAATGGTTCGCTGAACCCTCCTGTAAAAATTTGTGCCCAACCATTCATCATAGGCAAAGAAACAGATTCTAGATCTGAACTAGATCTAAACTTGAACACATTCGAGATTATTTGCAAAATTAAACGGTTGATATCTTTTGATTAGTGCATAAAATAACTGATTGAGATCCCATGATTACTTGCATAAATTAACCGATTGAGATCCAATATTACTTGCATAAATTAACCGAACAGCCGAACCCCAAATCTTAAACGAAATCAAGAAGTGATCAAAACAAAATGGAATAAAATCGGCGCAAATATTAGCCCAATACTCATCCATCTACAGATCCATCTACACCAGCAAAAATAGGGTTCAAAAAGGAATGGGGAACAAAAAGGAAGCAAACCGTAGTTACCTCGTTCCATGGGTCCTCCGGGGAGGTGTCGTAGGGGTTCGGGGCGGGACGTACGGCACGGGGTCGTAGGGGTCGACCCATCCCGCCGGGATCCGACTGCCACCGGCGGCAGCAGCGTCCGATGCACCGGCGGCGGCGGCGGCGGCGGAGGCGTCGTCGTCCGTATAGGGACGGCGCCGAAGATGGAGGCGTCGCGCTTTGCGCCCACCTCGACGATGGGATTGGCATTCTCCTTGTCCATCTCTACGGCGGAGGAAGAGGAAGAGGGAGAGGGAGAGGGTTTTTTGCTTTGGAGAAGATGATGGGACGTGAGAGAGTTGGCGATGCGTGAGCGAGTGAGAGTGACAGAGAGAGTGCGAGGAGGCGTTTATAAAGGCGAGGGTGGTTAATGCGACCCGCGTCCTACGCGTGCACCGGTGCACGTCCGCACGTCTTGGACTTCGCAACGCGACACGCGTCCACGATTGCACGTCTCGACTTCTCCACCGCGACCCGCGTCTACGCGTCAACAATTGCACGTGTCCTCGAGTCTAACCCCGGAAATTTAGATATACTCAGGTATACCCTCGAGTCTTATACTAGCATTTTTTGTGTGCTCAATTTTCCCCTCGAGTGCTAATGCTGGCTAGTGCAATATACTCAGTTTTACCCTCAAGTGGCTGGTCAACAGAGAGTCAACAAATGGGATTAACTAGTTAAATGAGTCATTTAATGTGCAAAAAAATCCTAAAAAGAGTGGCACTTACTCATGGAGTCTTTACCACAAATTGCCACTTCTCAAATCATAGATAAATCATAGATAAATCAAGTTTTACCACAAATTGCCACTTCTCAAATCACCTAGTAGCTATGAAGGTGCATGGTTTTCCACAACAAGCCCTTCCCAAAACAGCTTCCCCAAATCATACTTTGTCTAAATGAGGCCACAATTCTCACACTCGATGTATATTGGTATTGCAAATAGTTTGAGGTAGGCCAAGATGGGTTTCATTGTACAAAACACACATTTTCCATTTTTCAAATCTCAAATTTGAATCCCTTAGTCCGTTTACTACTCGGGTGCCCTTGGTTTCTTGATAGTACTCAGTTTTGCCCTCTCTCTTCACAAATTCTCGCAGACGTGCATCATCGCCCTGATTGGTCTAGCCCATGTCACGCGGATCGTGCCCGCCGACCGTTGATCGTATGATATAGGGAACGGGCGGGATAACCCCTCTCTCTCTCGTTGGCGGTTAATTAGCTTCCACCCTCTAAGTATGCTTGAAGGGCGGTTTTACGTATTATTTTTCACGCGCTAAAAATTATAAACTATTTTAGGCGTTACTTTTCACGCAAAAAAATGATAAACCATCAACAATTTGTTGTAGCCATTACTTTTCACGCAAAAAAATGATAAACCATCACCGATTTGTTGTTGCCATTACTTTTCACGCAAAAAATGATAAACCATCAACAATTTGTTGTAGCCATTACTTTTCACGCAAAAAAAATGATAAACCATCACCGATTTGTTGTTGCCATTACTTTTCACGCAAAAAAAATGATAAACCATCACCGATTTGTTGTTGCCATTACTTTTCACGCAAAAAAATGATAAACCATCAACAATTTGTTGTAGCCATTACTTTTCACGCAAAAAAATGATAAACCATCACCGATTTGTTGTTGCCATTACTTTTCACGCAAAAAAATGATAAACCATCAACAATTTGTTGTAGCCATTACTTTTCACGCAAAAAAATGATAAACCATCACCGATTTGTTGTTGCCATTACTTTTCACGCAAAAAAAATGATAAACCATCACCTAATTTGTTACAAAAGCTGGTTTCGAGTGAGACCTAACCAAGTTTGGCATACATGATGGCATACCTATAACAACAAGGAATATCTAAAAGGGAAAGTTTCAGAAAATTTGAAATTTAGGGTGAAATGATGCCATACATGATGCTGTTTTTCGAGGTTTTGACCTGAAAATCAATTGGGTATTATAAAGGGAAATAAAAAGTTCGAAAAATGTAAAAACGAAACAATCTATCTATCTATGTATAGAAGATCAGCTGTATGAAATTTGAGGTTATTTAGAGAAGGTAGAAAAAATCACCTTGTTAGAAAAGCTGGTTTCAGCGAGACGAAACGGCATGCGCTTAAGCAAAGTGATTTTTTCGAACATCTCCAAATGACCACAAATTTTCCATACATGATGCCATACGTGTAACAACAAGGAACCCTATCTAAAAAGTGTCAAAAAAGTTTGCCCAACCGTATAGCTCTATCAAAAAGAACCTCACCATGGCGCTAGTATAATTTTGGGATAGTTACAAACTTTCGTTACCTAACCTTCAACATGAAACTTGTTTCAAATTCATTTTGGCCTACGAGAAACAAATCCCAACTTGATTCGAGCACCACGGACTCCAAACGATGCCGATGCCGATATCGGCATGGTCGAACGGCTATGCTCGCCGCCACTGCTAGGTCAACGTCGGGATGCACCCTCAATCCCGTCCCCTCATTCGATCACCGACACACCGGAGATACCGCCGAGGCCAATGCCGAACGTACATGCTGATGCCAATGCCGAACATGCATGCACGCCGCCGTAGGCACGGCCACGCCGACTCCGCTATGCTCGGACGCCACGGACCGCCGCGAGGTCTTTCCCTTCGCCACCACACTCTCCTAGCACCCACCTATACACGCCGGAAAGGAGAGACACTAGTTTTCTCTACATTGCTCGTGTTCGTGTCCGACACGGTCAGTCAAAGTTTTGACGTAGTCTTCGATGTCGTCGACCATTTCTTCTCTTCTTTGCATGGTTAAACGCGTCTAGTTCATATCTATCTAATGCGTCCGGTCTCGCCTCATGCGGTTCATTGTGGACGTCGATCTCATCTCGGCACCCCGCATGCCACCTCCTCCGTGCCATCGCTGTAGAGCTCCATTTAAAAATCTAATCCTACCCGTGTATTGCCCCTTGTATCGGCGTCATGGCCCCACTTGTCATTCGATATACCGAAGCCCCACTCGTTCGCGTTTTGGTCGGGGATACGGCGATGCTTACGGTCAAACAAAGATGGATGGTCCGACGTGTCTTTGCGGGCTCTACGTGGCCCCACTAGTCGAAGATAACGGTCAACCGTCGGGCAACTGGCCGTTACATCACGTGTGATGGTTTCAGACAAAAGTTTGGGTAAAACTGAGGAAAAACTAAGGAGCTGGGGAAAACTGAGTACAACTAAGGAACCGAGGGCACGAAAATAGAAATCCCAAATTAATTTGATGACCGGTCCCGGCCACAGATCCGGGCGTACCGTGACCCCAAGTTTTTTATGATTTTCACTGCTCAGATCGGCGCAGATCTAGCTAATCAGGATTACCGCCCATACGAGGGCGGTGCTGAAATGCCAGGGCTTTAGGGCGCGTTTTGTAGCCTGGGTCCAGCTCAGTTGTTGCAGGAACCGGTTTTCAAAACAGCGTCCGGTCAGGTTTTAGAGGAACTTCCGATTCGGCAGTTTTCAGCGGCAGGCAAATCTCCACGGCGGCTGATGCAAAGAGAATCTTCGGCGCACGCGCCGAGACGAGAATGGAGATGATGGGAACTGCGGCGCGCATCGGCGAAAAGCGAAAAGGGGGGCGGGAAGGATTCGGTCACCTCCCGTCGCGCCCCATGGCCTATTTCTACCCCTCCTCCACTCTCCCCAAAATTTCGAGCTCCTCCTCCCGTCGGCAAGCAGGTGAGAGGTGCACGGTTGCAGCGGTGGCGAGTACATCTGGGCTGCTTCATCTACTTCCTGGTGCAGCGCATCTTCACCTCCGGCGATGACTGTAAGACATCCCTTATCCCGGTACCGCAATAATGTTTAGATCTAGGTTAGTAGTAGTCAGATCTTGTCCAGGGTTTGGTCTTGTAGCAGGGGTAGTTCGGATTGTGGTGAACTATCATGATCTTGCTAGGGTTCAACATTTCCGGTTGCTTGTTTGTCCCAAATGTGCTCACCTACCATGATCTTGCAAAGGTTTATGCTATTCACAATTGCAATGAACTACTTGTCTGATTTAGGATGATTGTTGGTATGGTTTGTGCTATTCACAAGTCTTTGCTACCAAGTAGATTCACGTTATATGTACTACGATGTGTGTAGAACTCCTTCCGTGATGACTTTAGCCAGGCGCTTGTCTGTGTTGGGGACTCTCAGATCCCTTCGCAAGTTAGCAGGCTATGTGTGCTCCACTCAGGTGTACAACCACCTGAGGAAGTGGAGGTAGATGTGGCTCACCATTAGCAGCCTTCGCGATCTAAGCGGGGCTCAGTGATGCGAGGATACCAAATGCATCATCCTTGAGGGTGAGCAGTACTGCGGGCACGTCGCTGTGAGCACTTCACTAACTCAGTCCACCTCACTAACTCTTTTGATCAGCCACTAGGAGAACTAACATCATTGTCTCTTCGTATCGTAGGATCACCCAAAGAACGCGGAGTTCCTGAATGTTCCCATTGACAACTACAACGAGATGCATACCATCTTCTCTTTCGGCCTCGCCACCGGCAAGTACGCCATGGGATCCAGTGAGCCCCTAGCCTCGGCTGCAGCAAATCCTGCACCTGAGGATGCTGAAACCCAGGAGTCCAACACGGTCAACCTCGATGGGGCACCTGAGAAGGCTGGCGACGCGCCTGAGAAGGTGACCGCCAACAAGAGGAAGAGAGGCGCCTTCGCCGACGACGAGCTGGTGGCCTTCACCAACACGACTGTTGCTGTGAAGGACGTCGCACAGGCCATCAGGGATAACAAGCCCACAGACATGCACCCTGACTTGTACAATGCGGTCATGGACATGCTTGGCTTCGCCGAGAATGATCTCATGGCCGCCCTGAGCCACCTCGTCGACCACAAGGCCCAGGGTTCCAGCTTCGTCGGCAGGATCGAGCCACATAGCGTCCTCTGGCCGAGGAACTACCTTGGCAAGTACGACTCAAAGGTGTAGTGGTGCCCTTGAGGGGGTGGTTCAGGGATGCATGCATGGAGCTGGTGATGATGATGATGATGCAAATTCTGGCAGTAGCTAGGGATGAAAAACATTTGATGGCCCCTTTTGTAACTATGATGAGGTGGTATATACTAACCCCTTAGGTGATGGTGAACTTGCGGTGTTAGGATGATACCCACTTTTGTTATGGTGGTAGGATGACACCATGGTAATGTAGGATGAACTTGTGATCCACTTTTGGAATGATCATGCATGCCCCTAATAGTTTATCATTTGTTGTCAACACTTGTGTTGTTTGTTCTATTGCTCTTTTCTGAATTGCTTCATGGTTGTGATCGATTACTTGTTCTTCTTATGCCGTGCTAGTGGTATGTGGTGTTCCGTGGACGGGTTCGAGGAATCTACAGCTCATGAAAGGTGTGTCAAGACCAGGTCAGTGGCTACTCCAACAACAGCTACCGAGGGTATGAAACATTGGAGGAGGCACATCAAGAGTACCTCACCTTCCTGGAAGAGGAGCTACTGGAAGATCAGGCCATCGATGAGGTAGTGTCATTAGCACAGCTGCCGTCGGAGGAAGTACATACTCTACAAGGAGCACCGCCGGAGGTACGTCCCAGTCGGGTGAAAGATTACATCATCGCCTTTCTCATCGTGGTGATCGTGAGGATCTTGTCCTTCTGAGTGGTGTCTGATCGTATGTAACATGCTATCGCATGGTAATCTCATCCTATTTAAATTGTGGTAAGGATATGGAACTGTGATTTAACCAAACAGCTGATTCATGTTTTTCTGCGTGCAAGTTAGGCTGGAAACGGGCAACCAAACGGTGTAGCTTGGCTTCCTTCTCTGACGCGCAAAAGGCCGCACATGCCGATGGCCAGTTCGCAACGTGCAGGAAGGACCATTTCACTGATACATTGGTGCAAGAATCCCAAGCAGCCTACCAAACGCGCTCTTAGAGGCGTCGCCTAGTTGCATCAGGGCGTGCACGGTGCACGGTGCACGTTACACAGCTATCGCGCATGTGCCCCTTCACGTGGGACGCCCGATGGGGAGTACTTCCAACTTGCAAGTGAGTTGGTGTCTCCAATGCTTTCTTTTTGCGGGCGTTTCCAATGCTTAATCCCCACCCAATCCATAAGATGGGTCCTATATTCCCATGTTAGAAACAAGTTTTCTCAAGATTTGTCTTGAGCTGTTCGTCGGAGTTAAATGAGGATCAATACGTTGAAATTGACAAGACTGTGCCCGGATGCTCCTATACCATCATGTAGATCCTATGGCTCAAAACGCTAATTACTTTATTTCCGTTATTACTGCTTTTAACCGCTCTTACTCTCTTACTCTCTTAGTGAGCTAATCCCATAAGACAGAACTTTAATCATTGCATCGATGTAAACATGACCAACTACCATTCGATATAAATTAATTGTGTGGGTGGCTAGGAGACTATGGTATCACAAAACCCTTTCTATTTCCCCAATCTTGTTGTCTTCTTTTAACTGTCATGCTCTTTTATCCTTGTGATTCGTTGGTCACTCCGATTGTGCATAACCGAAGCGAAACCAAAAACCGAACCAAGAAAAACCTAGCCGTAACCAAATTATGTTTTTTTAGTTTTAAGTTAGGTTACAGTTAGCAAAATAATTAACCATATGCCAAACAGTTAATTCGGTTAAACCGAATAGCCCAGGTAGCGAGTAATTTTTTTTTATCTCGTGGGCGAGATAAACTTCGCAGACTACATTTATATACGCTCTGAATTTCAGTATAAACACAGAGGACAACCTAGCGTGATGGGGCTTGGGTATTCCTGCTAGTTTGTACACTCGTCGTGCGTTCAAGTCCCAACCTAGGCTACATTTTTTTTTACTTTGGCCTCACTTTTTGTATTTGTGTCTTGCAGAACATTCCGTTCCATCATAAAAATAAATATATATGAAATATATGTCTATAAAATTTATGTGCTATTCAAAATTTGCGACAACTTTAGTTAGTTTGGTTATTACCGAAACCGAACTGATATTTTATGGTTATTACTGAAACCGCACCGTATTTTTATACAAAATCGTATTTACCAAAGTATTGAAACCGTATTTACTAGAAAAGTATTAACCGAACTGAATTAACCAAATTAACCGAATGTGC
The DNA here is from genome assembly GCF_022539505.1 of Lolium rigidum. Lineage (NCBI taxonomy): Eukaryota > Viridiplantae > Streptophyta > Magnoliopsida > Poales > Poaceae > Lolium > Lolium rigidum. The sequence goes on along the minus strand of NC_061512.1, from coordinate 195,031,207 downwards.
AGCCGGATTGATCACCAGTGCCATTCCAACTCCGAGATCCTCATAAACTGCAGTTAGAGCACTCTTTTTTGGCCATCTACATCTCTCTTCGTTCCTTGTTTCCTCCGGTGACACAACCAACGTGAGGTTAGTAGGTCACCTCTGATCGAACCCGGGAAAAAGTAAATAATTATATTTTTCTACTAATATTTCATACTTTTTAGAAAAACTTTATAATAGTACAATATTAATCAGCAAAAGTCTTCTATTATTTACTTAATATAGCTAAACATATAGAAATGTTGCTAAATGTTAGTTGTAATCATTGGTTTAGTTAAATAGCGGTATGATTAAATGTAATCCATGTATAATTACCCCACTATAGCTGATGTGGAGGATTTCCCCTATTTTCTATAGTCGGTTAATCATTGGTTGCAATATTCCTTGTTATACATGTAAAGAATCATTTAAAATAAACTTGCCTGTGCTCAATTCAATTGTATTTTATAACCAACGTTCTTTCTTGAATTATTTTCTAAAATTGCAAAAATGATGTTGTATATACATATTTGTAAAAATCTATAAAGAGAACAACTTACCAAATATCTTTATAGTGGTCTCTAGTATGTTTCTAGGTGACCATATTACTGAAAATTCAGGAAAATAAATTAAACATCCGTATGATTCTTTACTATTATTTTCTGGGTATAACGTGTCTTACAGGCTCATTAATAAGTCAAGAATCTGGTAGTGCCAGTTTTATTTAAACAACATTGCTTCTAGATCAGCGAACATAAATTAGCATGGATTCTACTACATTGTAGACCTATAGTTTAATTCTTTATATTCTCGCATGCACTGCTGAACATGGAAATCTAGTTCCTTACTACAGCACTACACTACTGGATTCTACTACATTGTTGTCTGTCGCTCTACTTTGTAAGCACTAGCCTTTTTTTTAGATGTCACTGGTTATGATTTTCGAATTTAAAAATCCAATATTTTCCATCTAATTATATTCTGGGGTTTGAGTATTTACAAAAGCAGACATTTCATACGGATATAAATTCAAGAGATACGCCAGAAGTACTCAACTGTTTATGCCTCTGTTGTTTCAGGAACCAAAGCCTTATTGGACTCCATGAATCCAAGAGGAGGATGCTCCACAGCTAGTAGTTTCTAGTCTCTTGTTTTCTGAGATCGTAAACGGGTGAATCTGCCATCTCTGCTTCCAAAGTTGAGCACACCAGGTGTCATGTTAATGTATTGTATTTAGTTGATACTGAATTCAGGTTCTTTGGTCACCAGTGATTGAATTGATTCTGTCATTTCTATATTACTTCTGAGCAGTTGATGAACAGAATGGTATAACGTTTGTTTTCTATTACTTCACAATGTAACATGTCATTTGCTTCCAAGTTGTGTTAAATTGCAATCAGATTAATCCACATTTGCCAAACGATGGGATTGGCTGGTGTAGAGCGTATTTGGTGGGAGAAAGGAAATTGGGTGATGGAATATTCCCCCAAAACATGTTTTACGCCGTCCCTCCGATCTAAAAAAAAGAAGATGCTCATTTTTTCTAGATACAGATGTATGTACACACTAAAAATATGTCTAGATACATCCATATCTATACAAACTTGAGCTTTTTTCTGTTGAAAATGGAGGGAATCTTCTATTCCTAAATAGGAGCACCCCACTACAAGAATTCTCTCAGCATGCAAACCGTCCACCTAAGCAATATGCCACCTCAGGAAAAACTGTCCACCTGCCATTAAGTACATTTCCACGTCACCTTTTGTTTACTTTTTCTACGTGTCTTTTTTCTTCCAAAAAAACATCGCCTTATTCATTCAGTTCAAGGGCTATTGGCTTCATCGAGTGTATAGATGGTGGACCAATACTGTTGTTTTCATCTTCTCATGTGCGATTTCTCACCTTCCTCACAATAAACAAACTTACATTTATCTTTTTCTACAACAGAGGATGCAAAGTCTGCTTCTCTTCCACGAGGCTAGCTTTAGGCTAATGATAGTCATATTTCATCCAGTTATTCAGCTTCCTATTCCAGCTTTGCCATTCTTCATTCATTATCCACTAGCAACCCTTTGATATCCATCGTTTCTCCTTGTGTCGGCCACACCCCCGTTACTTATATATATGCCCACTCTCCCTTGCCTATGTGTTCTCTATATTTCCCAATGATCCCGAGTGACCTTTCGGAAGCAACCTTCATTCTGTTTCCGTGTAGGATCTCTTATTGAGTCGAACATTCAGCTTCACTACAGCAAGAATTGCCACGATATAGCGACGGCGACAATCGCGCGGTATCCTGCTGGGTTGTGACACCACATGTCGCATTGTAACATTTTTGGTGATGATTTCTCAACCGACGCCACAACCATGACTCCGCTTAGCCGCTCAAGTCTCCGGCAACAGGTCTTGGCTCCAAAACCTCTTTCCCCCTTGGCAGCTGCACTCGCGCACTTTCTCTGGTAAATCTCTCCAAAATTATGTTTGTTTAGCTCTTCCAGCTCAAGCGTTTGCTAATTTGCTCCTTTTGCAGATTTTCTCCTTCCCTAGAACACATGCTGCTCATATCCTTACTCTGATTGGTTCACTAATTATTCACATTATATGAGGACACGACAACGTAAGAGCACTCTGATGATCTCTTACTTTTTAAATCGTCTATCTTTGCATTTATGTTATCTCTTATGTAGTCAAGTTTTTTTAGATAAGCTTTAGTAGTTTTAAAATACTCAATCTATTTAGTGAATTTTGCATTAACAACCTATACGGATGATTCAATTATTTGCACCAATGTGGTGGCAACATATTGATGCCAAGAATCCCTATAAGATGTTGTATTTTATTCAATCTACAAGGTAACTCTTATGTTTTTCGGAGATGCAAGAATGTGCCGAAAGCATCAGCTCTGAGTTGAAAGTCGTCTGAAGACCCTACGTTGCAAAAGTGATGGGAGAGTTGAGCTCTGAGCTCTAAAGAGTTGAGCTCTAGCTATGTGCCGAAAGCATCAACTCTTATGCTTGCTGCCCATAGCCAATATATAAATGTGGGATATCTTATTCCTGATTTCACTTCCTTTACCCGAGGTCTAATCTATTAAACTATATGAAACATTGGATCAAGATTCTTACCATATACTGTAAGCCTGTAAGTGTATCCTTATGATAGTTTTTTCTCGGTCATCATCACCAGCTACAGGCCATAGTGCTGCAAGACAAGCCACTTTCAATTTCATTGTATATTGTCATAGTATTTTGCATATTTGGAACAATAATTATATTATCAAAATTCTTAGTGTAATATATTCTCTTTTATTGACCACAGATCGTTAAGATATATTGTGTAATTTATGTTTGTACCGTTATACCCGCAGCAACGCGCGGGGCACCAACTAGTATTATATAATACAGAACACTTGAATCCACTGTTTTCAAACAAGGCCTTAGAGATGGTCTCACGAGGCACGGCGGAGGGAGATCCTGCCCCTCATGGCAAAGGAAAGAAGAACACAGCCGCGACCTCCTCCCCTGGCCCGTGGGTCTACGTCTCCACGTACGACGTTGTGGGGAAATGGAATGGGAGCTTTGCCGAAGCTAGGCAGGGAGAGCGCAGGACGGAGTGAACTGCATGCACGCACGGTACCCTACCCTGTGAAAAGATAGTAAACCGTAGGGGCGCACCATTGGCGATCTGGGCTTACGATTACCAGCTGCAGGCACGCACGGTAGCCTCGAAAGATACCACTAAATCCACATTCCTCCATGCTCATAATTAAATTACCCCAGCTGTAAGTAGTGTTCGTACGCAAGGAATGCACTGCAAGGCTGCAGTAGGCGTCTGCTAACTGCTATGCTGTGTGTCCTGCCCCTGGCCCCCGGGCCGGTCCTCGCAATCAAGGAGGCTACAACTCGAGACAAAAAAAACTATCTGAAGAACAACTCGCAATCCGGAGATCCAGATGGGGATGGGCCGGGGCTGCCTGCGTGTTTCACTCCGGCACAGGCATTCCCCAGGTCGCTCCCAGTTCCAGTCCAGAGTTGAGACCCTGAGCCGTCGGGCCCTACTGAAACGACACGCCCGTCGTGGCCGTCATGTGCTGCAGCGCCCGGCACGGCACGGCGGTCCCCATGCATAGCCAGGGCCCCAGGCGAGGCGACCAACAACCGTCACTGTCGCAATCCCACTCTCACCAGCGTCCGATTTGCGTGCGCCCGCCCCGAAAATGCGAAAATGCGTCTGGGACACATTTCAGCGGGGCGACACATCGTGACCAGGCCGTCCGTAACGACGTCGTGGTGGACGCTGCGCGGACGCCCCAAGTGACCGCTCGCCTTTTCATTGGGCTCGCCTGGCAGCGTGCCCGTATCGAGAGAATTGCTTCCGCGGCCATCGCTTCCGCGGTCAGCGCTTCTGCGTCTGCGCCGCAGCCTTCACCATCAGTGTCGCAACTGCCTCTGCGCGTGCACTGGCGGGCGGCGGCTGGAATTCTGCGCCGCCTTCAATAGCATCGTTTCCCGCGCGGCCGTCCTTAAAAGTTGATTGGCATAGTTCCTGCCATCGCCCACACCTCCACTCCCACCTCCACCGCCGCGCGCCGCCGCAGCACCATGTGGAAGAAGAAGAACGACTTTGAGGCGTCCGACAGCGGCACCAAGAAGGAGGAGCGGCGGCAGAGGGTGTCGCTGCCTGTCCACATGGCGCGGCTGATGCACGCGAACTGGACGCCGTGCGATGGCTGGGGAGGACATGCACATGTCTGGCTGCTGGCGGCTGAGCTACCTCCGGGTACCCGTCCCGCCCGTGCCTACGCGCGAGCCATAAAGGAGCACCGAGATCCGGCGCAGGTGGCGGTACCTACCATCGGACCTCCGCGCCGATCCCACCTACGCCATCGACTCCGACAGCTGGAGCACCTATCGCGAGACCGAGAAGGATCCGAGGAGGAGGGCGAGCTTCCTGGGTGACATGGACTTCCCCTTTGACCGTGCACCGGCGCCTCGTCGTCGAACACGGCATGCGCCAGTGCCTGCACAGGACGACGGGTGACGAGGCGGTTCCTCGGCAATGCCCACCATGAGGGGCTTGGGTTTTAGAGAAAGGCGACGACGGAAGTTCCGGGAGCGAGGCGCGACGTACCCAGGTTCATGTCCCCACGGTGGAGGATCGCTACGTCCTGCTAGCAATCCACTATATGAATATATGTGTACAGGGGGCCACCATAGACGGAGTTGTTGGATCTAGTCTAGTTCTAATCTGTGGGTTGTGATATTCAGGCGTGTCGCCTCTATGTTCTATGTTTCTGAATATGCGTAGTCCCTAAGGGGTGCCCCTGCCTGGCTTTATATATCAGCCAAGCTACGGTTTACAAGAGTCCTAGTAGGATTCATATTGGAGTCTTCTTTCCTTGTAGTCCAAGTTGAGGCGCGTGCAGGTCCAGCTTGTTGAGTCCTTGTGCTGGTCCAGCTTCATAGTTTGCATCGGGTATGGCAATGTCGAGTACCCGAAGGGTTATGCCCACGTCAGTAGCCCCCGAGTGTCTGGCCGAAGTGAAGCTTCGGGCAGGGACTAAAGTTGTCTTCGCTGAATGTCTTGATCATCTGTTGAATCTTGTGCTTTATGTATAGTCGAAGTTGCTTTCTTTCGGGTGCGCGAAGCGCTCCCGATGGGAGTAGCCCCCGAGTCTATGGGCGGGTGCTTGCAGCCACGCATAGACTCAAGTTGTACTACTCGAAGATCTTGATTGTTGATGCCGACGTCTTCAACTTTATTCTTCTTTGTTAGCGAGGTTGCCATATTTTTTCGGGTGCGCGACCAGCGCTCCCGATGGGAGTAGCCCCCGAGCCTGTAAATGAATATGAAATAGTTATGTACAGGGTGTAAAAAATGCTGAGTCAAATACCGTACATGTCCTCGAGTTCCGAGAACATGATGTCGATGACTCTGATGATGTCATTGATAGAGGAGTTGACGATTTGGATGATATCCCAGAGGAACCGATGATTTGGATGATGGCCCAGAGGAGCCGATGATTTGGATGATGGCCCAGAGGAGCCGATGATTTGGATGATGGCCCAGAAGGAGCCGATGATTTGGATGATGGCCCAGAGGAGCCGATGATTTGGATAATGGCCCAGAGGAGCCGATGATTGGGGTGATGGCCCAGAGGAGCCGATAATTCAGATGATACCCAGGAGGAGCCGATGATTTTATCGGGTGCGCGTCCAGCGCTCCCAATGAAAGTAGCCCCCGAGTCATTGACACATTGTTGTTTATTTCAAGGGGCAATTCTTAATGCACCTTGAGCATCGTTGATGTCATTGTTTGTAAGTTTATCGGCAGCAAATTATTTGAGTGATCAGCTCGTGTTGCAGGTCTTGCTAAACCCGTTGTATGTGCAACTTTGCTTTCAACCGATGCATGACTTGACGACGAGCTCCCGAATAGATCGGTGGCACTAGATCTGCCGATGACTCCGTCGCTCTTTGATACTTCTGTAATGTAAAGTATCGAGCGTGGGTCGTTTTCGTATGTGTTTCATGATCCTTGCTATCTGCGGCACTCTCTGAGACATCTATAGCAAAGGAAAAGAGTAAGGTTCCCGTTGTTTCATGATCCTTGCTATCTGCGGCACTCTTTGAGGCATCTATAGCAAAGGAAAAGAGCAAGGTTTCCGTTGTTCCTGCTATCTGCGGCACTCTTTGAGGCATCTATAGCAAAGGAAAAGAGTAAGGTTCCCGTTGTTTCATGATCCTTGCTATCTGCGGCACTCTTTGAGGCATCTATAGCAAAAGAAAAGAGTAAGGTCCCCGTTGTTTACCATCCATTGCAGCACTCATATTTTCAGAGGCTTTTAGATGATAACTTCAGGTATAAAGAGTCTTCAAATCTTGCTTGAATTCCAGCGAACCAGTGCACCGGCGATCTTCAAAGAGTCCCCAAGTAATTCCAGCACACCGGCGCTCCCGATGGGAGTAATAATTCCAGCACACCGGCGCTCCCGATGGGAGTAATAGTGTACGGAGTCTTCATATTTCTTTGAATTCCAGCGCTCAATAATTCAAAGATAATCCAGGCGGCGGGCGCAGCCGAAATAGTTGCGCCACCAAAGATAGTCCATGCGGCGGACGCAGCCGAAATAATTGCGCCATCCAAGATAATTCATGCGGCGGGCGCATCCGAAATAGTTGCGCCATCCAAGATAATTCATGCGGCGGGCGCAGCCGAAATAATTGCGCCATCCAAGATAATTCACGCGGCGGGCGCAGCCGAAATAATTGCGCCATCCAAGATAATTCACGCGGCGGGTGCAACCGAAATAATTACCCGGCCAAAAATAGTTGATATAGCCGCGCGGCGCCTGGCCGGCATGGCCGATGAAGAAGACGTAGTTGATATGTCTAATCCGCCACGGGCGAGCATTCGAATATATCGAGTCCGCAATATCGGGTCCGCGGTAGGCGAGCCCCCGAATATGTCGAGTGCGTGACGGTAGGCGCGGTCGTCCGAGCAGAATAGTCGAAGCTTAGCCCGATCTGCAGTTATATTACGGCGCAAAAAACTGCGGGCAAATAATAGTACGAGCCAAAAAAATATTTGACGAAATAAGTATTGCAGTAATTAATTAGAAATATAGCACCTGGTATTTTTTGTATCGGATGGTGGTCGCCGATGAACTTGGAGAACTTGATCCATGTAGGGGAGTCGATCCGTATTTTTGCTTCTTTCTTTGCAATAACGCATCATACTGGGTCTTTTTAGAACTTGAACTTGATCTCAGAGAATAAATTCCTTTTTCTTTGTACGTGCTTCCATGAAGAATCATCAATAACAGCCCATGAGAGTTGCTCCGATCCGCACACGTCTCGACTATTTTCCTTGGTTGCTACTATGTACTAATCCATCAGCCCAAGTCGCACGATGATGATTGACGTCAGCTTTTCGGCAAGCTGATTTTTCTTCCCACATCTGGATGTCTCCTTGCTATGATTATTCTAACCGATGAACACGGGCACATGTACAGCTTTGTCCGTTGCACGCGCAGCGTCCATGCAATGCTTCCTAGATCAGCACTCGATGAATTTTAAGCCGCAACTGACGTGGGCATTACCCTTCGGGTAACCAATGTTGCTCTACCCTATACGGTCCAGCTGGAGGCCCATGAAGGTACTCGATGGCAAGATGGGCCACTAGGACGGTGCGGCGGAAGGTTCCTTGAAGTACAAGACGCGGAAGGAGCCGAACAAGAAAAGTTTAGAGATAGAACTACTGTAAACCTAGTCGTACTCGGTTAGACCTCTCGAGACCTGGCCTCCTATATAAAGGCCAGGAGAGGGGCTATCGAAAAAACAATCAACCTTAGCGATCTTAGGCAACAGAAGTTTAGACCTAGGTTACCCTAGCACTTAGCTATCTCGACGAGATCTCAGCCGAACTATTCGGCACCCCATTGTAACCCATTATCATCATGATCAAGAACAGACAGGCAGGACGTAAGGGTTTTACCTCATCGAGGGCCCCGAACCTGGGTAAATCGCTCTCCCCGCTTGTCTGTGAACCGATGTCTCGTGTCAGCTTGCAGGATTCCATCAACCCTAAGCCCCTATCGGAGAGCATTGCCGAGGAGCACCCTCGACAATTGGCGCCGTCTGTGGGAACCCTGTCGGCACAAGATCGGTCATCGGCAGATCTAATCATGACACCAGCGGCTTCACCAGCAACTTCATCAGCAACTTCGTCGACACCATCGTCGCCAATCCTGGGAAGCCCGATTCGATTCGGCTCCTACGAATTTACTCCGCACAGCGATTCCTCCCGTTCAAACTTCTCAGATCTACAAGGAAACATGGAGATGACCTTCGGTAGCGTCCACTACAACGTCAACGCGGAAGGAATCCTTCGATTATTGGAATCGCCCACCTCCGGATCGACGAGTCCAAGCGCGTCAACATCACTCGATCTATCAGCTGGTCTGACAGGATCGACGTGTTCACCCCTGCCTTCGACTCCACGCTCCGTGTCTTCCATGTCGGTAGGATCCGACGATCCCACGTCTTCGGAGTTAACTTCGTATTACTGCCTGAACTGCGACACCAGGCACGGGCTGGGATCAAGCGACACACCGTTCATCTGCAATGCCCAGTATTCATCGGGAGAGGACAGTATCGACAGCATCGTGCAGGGAACCACCCGAAGAACGGCACACCATCAGGTTTATGTCGCCAATAACACGGGAAACACAAGGCGCAAAGGAGATGGGGACCATACTCCCTGTTCAAGTAGAAGGGCAAGTTTTGAAAACAGTGCCAGCAACCACGATAGCGACTACACCATCGCGGACGAGGAGTGGGCAGCAGCCAGGGCAGCAGTACTCAACAACACACAGCTCCCCGCAGGAACCTCGGTTGGAACCCTCAATGCTTATCGCTCTATACTAGAGAAAAACCGGGAGCACCTGTCGAAAGAGCAAGCCACCCTCGAGAGACGCCTATCTGCGGCAGATCGATCCAGTGAACGACGAAGGGGATCACAAGGGAGTGCCTCCCGAAACACTCAGGGAGCAGGCAAGCACCGGTCGAGACTATCCAGGCTTTCGGAAGATGACGCTAGAGAGATAACGTCGAACCTGACTAAATCCTTTATGACTACGGATACCGCGGGCATGCCACGGCCGAAAACCGTTGCAGAAGCAACGGCCAACCTCGCCGCATACCTCATCAACCAGCGCCCCGAAGGTTCCATGGCTCAAGCTCATCGAGGTGCCCTGGAGAGTCTCGCGATATTGGGGAACAACCTAGTCCCGCAAAAGGGAAAGACCACGGTGCAGGTTAGTGGTTTAAAACATCATGCGAGAGATGCTCGGGATGAAATCACCCAGAGCAGGATCGACAAAGCAAGACGACGACGAGGCGCTAGAAAGGACAACGATAGCGACTCTTCGGATGAGGATCAGGAGTACGACGGCGAACTCAGGGGAGCCGACTGTTTAAGTTACAAAATCCGCGAGACGATGCCGCCCAAAAAGTTCAAGCCTACCCCTACCGACGCTGCAAAATACGATGGGCAGCAGGAACCAAGATCTTGGATAGACGACTACCTGCAGACTGTGATCCTGCACAAGGGAAACCAGATAGCAGCAATGCAATGCTTGCAGCTCTACTTGAAGGATTCAGCGCGAACCTGGCTATGGGGGCTACCGAAAGGTTCCATTAAATCATGGGACGACCTAGTAGATGCCTTCGTCGCCAACTTCCAAGCAACATACAAGAAACCCGTCGGGATTGAAGAGCTACGGAATTGCCAGCAAAAGCAGAAGGAGTCGATGCGCTCATACATCGGGAGATTCACCAAACTCCTGAACGCTGCTGAAGACGTATCTGTCGATAGAGCAATCGACGCTTTCAGCGATGGCGTCCGGCGTGAGAGCTACATAGAAGAACTCGGGCGCAAAAAGCCAAAAACCATAACCAAGTTAATGGAAATCGCCAACAGTTGGGCTGATTGTGAGGACAATGTACGAAGGCCACGACAGCGCAGTGACGATGAAGACGATGACCAGCCGAAGCACGACTCGGGTGGCCGAAGGGATCGTCACAAGAGAAGAAAGAACCACAACTATGATGATAACAGCCTGGTAGCCGTAGGGTATTCCGATCGGCAGGACGATCGATACGACGAGAGAAGGGACGATCGACAGGACGGTAATCGGAACAATTCTGGGAACTGTGGCAACTATAAACCATGGCAGCAGAGGACTCCCGAATTACCCTACGCCGAGCAGATCAACGCCCCCTGTTACCTGCACTCGTATGTCGATTCCAAGGACGGCAAAACAAAGTCGAGTCACCTGCTCAGGGACTGTCGGCAGTTCCTCGACATGCACAAACTCATCCAGCTGTCAGGTCAGCAACAGCTACCACCGCCACCCCCACCTCCACCGCAGCATCAAGTCTAGCAGGCTCAGCCTCATCAACCCAACGAGGCGTTTCCACCACCACGTGGGCAGATGAGCATGATCCATAGGACAGGTGTCTCGAGAAGAGAGATGAAGAAGCTCACCCGAGAGATCAACTTGGCAGAAAGCATCATGGCAAACATCCCCGAGTATGTCGAGTGGTCCTCTCAGAACATTACGTTCAGTCGCGCAGATCACCCGATGACCATACCAAAACCAGGACACGCTGCCTTAGTGGTCGAAGCACAAATTGGGGGGTTCAAGATGAGCAAAGTCTTCATGGATGGTGGAAGCGGGTTAAACCTGATATTCGTCGACACAATCAGAAGTATGGGGATCACAATGAGGATGCTAGAAGAAACAGACACTTGCTTCCATGGGATCCTTCCAACTGCACCGGGCTACTCTCTTGGCAAAGTTTACCTGAATGTCGTCTTCGGCAAAGCCGATAATTTTAGGAAGGAAAAGATCGAGTTTAAAGTAGTGAACTGGGAGTCACAGTATCACGCTATACTCGGGAGACCAGCTTATGCCAAGTTCATGGCTGTACCGCACTATGCATACCTCAAGCTGAAAATGCCTGGGAACAACGGGACAAACATTACAGTCTATGGAAGTTTTTCACGCTCGGACAATTGTGATCGCGACTTTCAGAGGATTGCTGCAGGTTCGGGTCACAGCAAGAAATTGTTGACCCTCTACCCAAGCTGTCATTACGTGAAATCAAGGAGGAAAAAGATGTCAGGGAAACCAAGAAGAAGCCAGCTGTTCCTGTCCTAAAAGCTCTGACAGCCGAAGCTTCGGCAGCAGAAGCCTCGGCAGCAAAAGGTTCGGCAGTTGATGGCGCAGAAGGCATAGGAGACAGCAAGACGCTGGCAACCACTGCCCAAATCCCTGGTGAAACCAACAACGCTGCAGCAACCACTAACGTGGTGAAGAAGCCAGAAGAAGAGAAGAACCCCTTCCTTGCTTAAACAATTTATCAGCATTTAATTTTGCCCTTTTATTCTAAACAGGGCCTTCCTTTTTTCGCCCTCTAGTCTCATGCTTACCTTATCAATAAGATTTCAAGCTTCGATTCTTTGTTAAAGCTTTGCAGTAATTCAAAACGACTAAGCCGCATCACTATGCAAACATAGTACAAGGCAGAAGATCGTGCTCCAAAAGAAAAGCCTCTACGAGTGCTACAAAACATTAACCTTTCCCTTTGCTATAGATGCCTCTACGAGTGCCGTAAATAGCAAGAGTCCGGAAATACATATAAATACAACCCACGTTCGATATTTTACTTATGGAAATATCAATGGACAACGGGCTCATCGGCAGCATCATTACACCCGAAATATTCGGGAGTGACTGCCGAAACATACATCGGTTGAAAGCAAAGTTGCGCATACAACAGGTTTAGCAAAACCTGCAACACGAGCTGATCACTCAAATGATTTGCTAACCAACCAATATACATACATTTAAAACGAACAACTCAGATTCGCTCAGTCAAAACTTGCCAACGGCATTAGCACGGTAAAAGTACATATGCATGTATCTACCGAACAAAAGGGCCTCATTACATAGTCCAAGCACTTGGATGAAGTAGCCAAATTATCTATTTCAAAAACAAAACTTAATTCCTGAAATCACCCTTGCGGAGTTCCTCTTTCCTCAGGTGCCTTTGAGTCCTCCTCAAGTCTGTCGACAATTATATTGGCGGGCAACAATACCTTCGGATACAGTGCCTCCAAGTCTCCAGTTGCGTTGGCAATCGACGAGCAAACCTCGTCGAGGGATAACGGGCAAGCACAAGGGCAAGTGTAAACCTGGCCCCTGCAAAAACTTGCGCACGCACCAAGTCTCGGATCTTCTTGGCATTACCAAACTCAGACATCAAAGCTAGGAGCGTGGGGGGAACCGCGTTCAAAGGGAACATCGTTTTCCAAACCACCTTCATAGCCTTGTAGCACTTGTCGAAGAAGTGGTGGACCTGCTGAACCCGATCCTGAAATTGCACGACAGCCGAAGCCTTCGAGTGCTCTCGCCAGAAAATCTCTTCGGCTGAGGATAGCTGGGTTAACGCATGCACACGCTCGTGAATCCGTTTGTTCTCTTCCGCACGGTTCAGAGCTATGACTGGTAAAGAAATAAATGAAAGATCAGATGAGGCGCTGTCGACAAAAGGGCGCAGGGATCAAGAAACTCACAGTTCAAACTCTCGGTAGCTTTATGCAGCTCAGTAAGAGCGTACCGCTCCACGTCGACTGCAATCTCGCTCTTCTTATTGACAATAGCAGCTAAGGCATAAGTGCTGCGCAGGTGCTTTTCCATCTGGGTGATCCGATCCTTCATTCGCTGGATCCGATCACCTTCAGGAAGAACACCCGATGAGTCGTCGACGAATGAGGGCACCGGGAAAACCTGCAGGAAACAACGTTAAAAAGGATGTCGGATACGGCCAAATTGGACACCCAACGTAACTCCCATCGGGAGAAGTGCAAGTGAAAATATTATGATAAAGGTGTGCCAGCAACATTGCCAGCACGGAGTTCATTACAAGCATAAAGTTTTGCAACAGGAACAATGTTTCGCATCAGCTCGAAGATAAGTTTGTTACAAAAATCAAGGGGCCTGGGTCTGATTCGACAAACTAGGTCCAGCCGATGTCCTCCCTGACGAGACTAGTTCAAGGAGCTGACGAGCACAAGTGAGGGTAGACGTTTTAAAGGCGCTTAAGTCAACAAATCGCCCATCTTGCTCTTTCGGCAGCTCCTTAGTCATTCCTTCAATGTCAGCCTTAAAGCCGTAACCCATCATAAGTTGGAAGGCAAGGAGGGCACCATAGGTACGCGAAGTGCGCTTGAATACCTCGATAACCTCCTTGGTGTCAACCGCGAAGGCATCAATCAGCTGCCTCAGAGTCTTCTCCTGTTTGATCTTGGGGAAAATCATCGAGTGCATCGACGCCAGGGCACCCTTCCCCTTTTCAAGAAGCTCCCGGGTAAGCTGGTGGGAAGTGAGAACCATCGACACACCATTCGCCGGAGAGTTGTTCGGGACTTTGTCCAAGGCAGCAGCGGGGATGCTGGCGGCTTCTGCAAGAAATCGAATTGGAAAAGATCATTAATGAACAAACGAATCTATGAGAAGTAATAATCAACAGAGATGTATGAAAGAGCTTACCAAGTAGAGCCAAAGCAGATTGACGAAGGAGCTCATCCTTTTCAGCTGCCCGAGATTCCTCCTCCTTCAGCCTCTCTTTCAGCTTGCTCAGCTCCTCTTTTAGGGAGTTGACCTCCTGGCGAGCTATGGCAGCCTTTTTAATGGCGCCGTCCAACTTTGAAGAGGAAGACTTAACTTCCTCCTGCAGTCTAACGTTGTCCGCCTCCAGAGAGGTAAACTGAGAGGCAAAGGCCTCTAAAGAGGATATCACACCTCGCAGGTCCTTAAGGGAAAAAGGATGTTTTACAAAGAATCATTAGGCAAGGCATATTCCAAGAGATTCGTGTTGTATTCAAGAAGGGCTTACTGAAGGAGGAATCATGGTGGCGGCAGGAATGTCTTTCCCCTTGGAAAGGGAAGAAGCAGTCGATGCCTGGGCCGCGGGAGTTGCCTTAGGAGCCGAAGCTTCGGAAGCTGCAACGGCCGGCGGAACAACATCAGACCTGGCTTTCTTAGACGGAGGCTCAATAAAACCTTCGTCACTACAAAAAGGAAACGGTCGACAGAAGTTATGCAGAGAATGCGAGGAACAAGAGGACAGAATAAAGTAAAAAAGAAGAAGGTATTTACATATCGAGAAGATCGTCTTCGTCAGCAAAGCCGCCGATCGAACTCTTCACGGGCGAAGCCCTGGTCTCCTCCACGACTCGCATTAACAAAGGCATCATGATCAGCGTCATCATCACGCACTGATCCCTCTGTGTAGCAAGCATCATCGGCTGAAGGGGGAAGATTGGTGTGAACAGTTTCTAAATCTATCGGATCATCACAATCGCTTTCTGGGCTGAGGAACCCCTCCCCTCAGAAATGTCGTTCGGCGAGTCGTGCAGGTTCCCATAGGCTATGGCGGTCTGTCGAAGAAAAAATATATGAGGACAATAGTACTTATGTTGACTAGGAAGATGTCAATGGGAATTTGAAAGGAGAAGTTACCTCTGGCGGTGGATGTTCGGCATCGAAAGGAGTGTAAGAAGATGTCAATGGGATCGAGTCCTCTTGACTAAAGGACGTAAGGCGACGGACCTCATCGAGCAGTTCCTTTTCCGACAGTTCGGCCGCATTAATCCTAGTCTCATCCTTAGGACCTGAATACAACCACATCGGGCAAACTCTGGCCATGATTGGTTGGACTCGATGTTTCAGGAACACTGTCGCCACCTCTGTGCCGACCATGGTTTGGCCATCAACTTCCTTGATCCGAAGAAATTTGGCAAATAATTCATCGGCTGCTACTTTTTCGTCGGGAGAGAGAATATTCTTCCAGGAATTCTTCGGCTTGGCTTCAAGGACATCGACAAAGCAAGGAAGCTCGGGATTCGGGTGACAAGGAATCCTTGACGTAAAACCACTTCAATCTCCACCCTTGCACGGATTCTCTCATTGGGAAATTGAAGTAGTTGACATCCGAACGAGCTACAAATCCCACTCCTCCGGTGACAAAGGATCCATTACTACTGCTGTATCTCTTCATATAGAAGATCTTTTTCCACAACCCAAAATGAGGCTCAATGCCCAGAAACGCCTCGCAAAGGGTGATAAACACAACAACGTGGAGGATGGAGTTGGGAGTAAGTTGCCATAATTGGATCTCGTAAGTCCGCAAAAGATGGAGGAGGAATTCATGAGCGGGAAGCGAAAGACCCCGGTATAAGAACGACAAGAACATCACGGTAAAGCCAGCGGGGGGATTAGGCCGAGAAATCGCACCTGGAAAGATCACATTCCCCTCATCGGAGGAGATCAATCCCAGGCTTCGGGATCTCTTCTCGTCACGCTTGGTGACGGTTGATGCTATCCAATCTCCAGGCCTAGCTACTGAGCTTGGTGGCGCCGGCGGCGCCGGAGCTGGGGGAGGAGCGCTTGGGGCACCCTCCTTCGGAGGAATCGAGGAAGATTTGGCGGCGGCACCACCGCTCGTGGAACTGGCGGCGGCGCTAGGGTTCTTCTTCTTCACCATCGTGAGATCTGGGAGAAAACTGGAAAGCGGTGGTGGCGGCGCGGCAGTTGCGAAAGGGAGAAGAGGAAGAACGATGAAGGGATGTTATGACGAATGAAGGAGAAGATTGGGGATTTTCATCCTTTGGAAAATTTAAGGAAGGCCCCGTACTGCTAGTGGACCTTTTCTTCAGTTAATGGTTGCAGAAATCGAGGAGGTGCCTCGGTAACTGTGTAAAAGGAGCAGGAATTGCTCGAAAAAAGGGCCGACGGGTCGCGTCTTATCAGTCAGAATCGAGGTGTCAGAAAAAAGTCATTAATGACGTCATGAGGAATGATTGCATACGAAGAAATAAAAAGCTATCGGATGGTCAATTCGAGTCTATGCACAGATTGCAAAGCATCAGCATTTAGACTCGGGGGCTATTCCCATCGGGAGCACTGGACGCGCACCCGACAGAATGAGGACTCGAAGGAAAAATTCAACTCGAGTCTGCACCCGGACGCAAGCGCCCGTGCTCAGACTCGGGGGCTACTCCCATCGGGAGCGCTGGACGCGTACCCGACAGAACTTTTTTACACTCCAGGATAATGCCCGGGGACTTGATTCTGTGTAGGGTAACGTTGTTTTGCACCTCGGCAGTTAACCAACAAAAGTTGGGCACGTTATTCATTATCCCTTGCATAAGGAAAATATATCGGATGACCTACGAAGACTTGCAGGAAAAATTTCGGCAGAGGAAAATGTTCGAGTGGTACAACTTGAGTCTACGCACGGATTGCAAGCATCCGTACCTAGACTCGGGGGCTACTCCCATCGGGAGCGCTGACGCGCACCCGATAGAAGAAAATGGTGCAGACAGAAGGAAAGCAAAGAATGATCAAGGAGAAGGACGTCGGAAGAAGACATGCTTCAGTCTCTACCCGAACTATGTTCGGCTAGATACTCGGGGCCACTGCGACGTGGGCATTACCCTTCGGGTAACCAATGTTTCTCTACCCTATACGGTCCAGTGGAGGCCCATGAAGGTACTCGATGGCAAGATGGGCCACTAGGACGGTGCGGCGGAAGGTTCCTTGAAGTACAAGACGCGGAAGGAGCCGAACAAGGAAAGTTTAGAGATAGAACTACGTAAACCTAGTCGTACTCGGTTAGACCTCTCGAGACCTGGCCTCCTATATAAAGGCCAGGAGAGGGGCTATCGAAAAAACAATCAACCTTAGCGATCTTAGCCAACAGAAGTTTAGACCTAGGTTACCCTAGCACTTAGCTATCTCGACGAGATCTCAGCCGAACTATTCGGCACCCCATTGTAACCCATTATCATCATAATCAAGAACAGACAGGCAGGACGTAAGGGTTTTACCTCATCGAGGGACCCGAACCTGGGTAAATTGCTCTCCCCGCTTGTCTGTGAACCGATGTCTCGTGTCAGCTTGCAGGATTCCATCAACCCTAAGCCCCTATCGGAGGGCATTGCCGAGGAGCACCCTCGACAGCAACGGAATCAGACTAATTGCAGCCGAATCTTTGACTAGAAGCAGCGTCGCGGTGAAGCTCACGCCTTAAGGCGATCTTTTCCATGAACGCTCGAATTTTCCGATCTCTCGACGATGATGCTTGATGAACTTGGAATTCTTAAAAGGTTGTTGATGACGATGGATCCCACCCGGATAACGAAATCCAACCGCCGCGATTCCCACAGACGGCGCCAATTGATGAGGCGGTTCCTCGGCAATGCCCACCATGAGGGGCTTGGGTTTTAGAGAAAGGAGACGACGAGGACTACAGTGAGGCGCTAGCGTACCACAAGAGGAGGCCAATGACGACAGCGATGACTACGTCGTGTGCATTTTCCAGGAATGGCAGTTGGCCATGGCGGAGGGCCGGAAGATTGAGTACCCAGACAACATGACGAACGACGAGATTGCGAGGCTCGGCGTCCTCGTCTCGGTGGACCGACCGGTGCAGCCGCCGCTGCCCCGGTACGCCACCGGCATCATGCCGCCGGGCCTCACGGAGGAAGAAGCCCTACGACCGGCGCTACACAAGACTCGACCACGCCACCGGTTCAACCGCCGCCTCCACCTCCGCCGTACAACCCGTGGGAGCCTCCACCTCCGGCCTGGGCTCCTCCACCTCCGCCACAGGCATGGGCTCCTCCACCTCCACCACATGCCTGGGCTCCTCCACCTCTACCACCGCTGGCGCGCCCGGCGTATGTTCCGCCACTTCCCAACTGGCCGTGGGTGGTACCGGAGCTCGTCGTGATCGATAGCAACGACGAGAACCAGTAGGCGCAGGCGTTCTTAGGGTTTTTATTTTTTACTACGTAAATTATGTTTTCATGTTATAAAAAATAGAAAATCGAGAAAAAAATGCGCGTGCCGACTCAAACGAACGCGTGGTTGATTTCGACCATTTAGACTGACGCAAACGGACGAAGCATGCGGACATTTTCGAACGCCGAAATGCGTTTGTCCCGTTAGAAATGCCGTCAGCATGAACTGGTGAGTGAGCAACGGCCAGGACGCACTGCCGTACTATTCATATCTTTTTTTTAGCGGACCGTACTATTCACATCTAGTCCGTCCGTTCCGCTTCGTTCCAAGCTCTCGATAACTTTAAGGTTGGGTTTGTAATCAGCCCATTTCTCTATTAGGGTGAGGCTCACCTTACTCATCGTAGGCCTTTTTATTTTTTTTCCCGTTTTCTGTTGCTGACATATGGGCTGGGCTAAAACTTAGAGTGACACCGTCTATAAATACTTCCTCTGAGACACTGGCTAGGGTTGTTCGTTTCTTTAGAAAACCCACGACATTGTAGTAAACAACTTACATATAGTAAAGTTTTACTCGGGAGCTAAAGGGATTTTTCAGTTTTGATCCCCTTATCATGTCAAACTTATTAATCGCATCATGACATTCAAACTAGTGTTTACCGGGGCTTGTCGAGGGAGGGAAAGATCAAGGCTTGCTTCGAGCATAAAGATTTTGGGCCAAACTTAGCTGTTTTAAAAAGATCGTTTAGTTCTATGATACAGTTGCTCTTTTATACATGCTTGACGATAAATTCATTTTGTTTCGACCCGCCATTTGTTGGGTTTCCACTATTGGGAAAAACCCGCACCACCTCCTTTGTTCCTCATCATTTATGTTGTTCCACAATAATTTATTCATGATCCAACCTCGTTCATTTACTTGATAACACTTTGCACCGATTTTCATTACTATCACTCTCCACGCCACACGTCGATTTGTGGCTACAACATTTCCACTCTCTCCACTCTAACAACATTAATTCTTCTCGTAATATCCTTCGTCTATTGAATATGAAGGCCTATCCTAGATGTCTGTTAGCAACAATGTTTATTAGCCCTAATGTATTAAACCATTTTGCCTCTCGGTAAAAGCGTGTATACGTATCCATTCACGAGGGCATGGATGCATCTTTGAGCCGGATATGGAAGCAACGATGACGTTCCCTTTTGATTTTTATTATATATGGTTTGATATAACAGACACATTGTCACGATCATTTAGCGATGATCTAGCATGTTCCACTTCCACGCATAGGCAGTGGTGCTGGTACTTTTTTGTTTGTTTGTTCGGAAAACAGATTCATGAAGTACGTAGCTTCGAGTAATTTCAACCCGACGTGTACTATTCCTTCCATTCTGCTTCCTTCCACGCTATCGGTAACTTGAAGGATGGGCTAGTTGTGTTCCGTTGTAATCAGAATTTCACATAAAGTTGGCTAATTTCTGATAATCGCGCAAGGTTTCTCGCTAGGAGGCTTGGCCCGAGTGAAGCAGAATCTGAAGTTGGCCCATATCACCGTGCCTTATAGAACCGCCTGGGGTGGGTTAGTGTCGGATCCAACACATTTCTATAGCATGAGGCTGACCTTACTTGTGCTGGGCTTTTTTGTTTTTCCTTTTCTATAGTTGACATATGGATTGGGCTGAATCTTAGGGTGGCTACTACCCCACTCCCCCTTGCAGTACTGGTCTTCAACACCGTGTATTAATACTTCCTCTAAGACAGCTTCTTTCAAAAACCCACCACATTGTGTAAACAACTTAGATATAGTAAAGTTTTACTCGGGAGCTAAAGGGGCTTTTTAGTTTGATCCCCTTATCATGTCAAAGTTATTACTCGCATCATGACAATCAAACTAGTGTTTACCGGTTTGATATAACACAAACATCGTCATGATCATTTAGTGATGATCTAGGCTCTTCCGCTTCCATGACTGTTGACTGCCATTATTATTTCTCTCAATGCCACCAATTAATTTGTCGCTTCTACCGTGCATCCCCCTCCCCCACCCCGCCGCACACGCGTATATCTTTATAATACCTCCCCCCCCCCCCCCCCCCGCTGCCCCACCCACCAAGCCGCACATGTGTTCCCCTTCTTATAATACCCTTCATTGCCGGTTTCTCCAACGTTGCCCACTGCATTTCCTCTAACCACAAACATCATGCATCGTCGCTCCCATAGGGATAGATGCAATCCTTCATCCATCAATCGAATATAAAATCATGGCCAGGCGAACGCGGAACACCCTCAAGCGGGAGATATTCTAAGGTAATATTAGACAACCGGGGAAGAGGGAGAGATGAGGACGCCACATGGAGTAACTGGAATGGCGAAGATCGTCACCTAGTCGGCATGTTCTTCCTTTCGCCCATCCTCACGGTTAGTTTCCTACGCCATTTATATCATGTAAGATAAAAGCTACGGCCACTTACAGGTTGTTGTTCTATGTATATTTTTTATGGTAAGAATCTTCTAGCGCGATACTTATTTTGGTGTTCTACATGATTTCTTCAAGAAATCGACGTTCACATGTTTTTTTAGTACATGGAACTAATGATATTCCTAGATTGCATTCTTGATTCCGGCTTTTGGGCTTGAAGCCACAAATATTCGTGCATAGAGAGAATGAGATTTTATCCATTTTTCTTCTGCCTTTGGACTACATTCATAGAGTGCCTAGTTTGGAGAATACATGCACCATTCATATGTGGCCCCCGTTGAATCCAGCTTTTGGGCTTGAAGCCACAAATATTCGTGCATAGACAAAATGAGGTTTTATCAATTTTTCTTCTGCCTTTGAACTACATTCATAGAGTTTCGAGTTTGGACAATACATTCACCGTTCATCTGGGCCCCTGCTCATGCCTTTCCACTGCACCACGCTGTGAGTACTCACTCGTATCATGCGGATCACTACACTGCATCAATGGATTGAGCTTCAGTGACTTTGTCAGCCCACAAAGTCACTGACTTTGTGTCACTTACAAGTAGGGTCAGGTGGAACCCTTCATTATATGGGCTCCACGTGACCCCACTTGTAAGTGACACAAAGTCAGTGACTTTGTAGTCTGACAAAGTCACTGAAGCCGAGTTCTGCATCAATACCTAGCTAAACCAATCATCAAGGCCTATTCCAATACGGGCTTAAAATTCCATTTACGTCGTCCACTTTTCATTATGTCACACCCGCGCATCGATCCATGAGTACCAGGATCGGATGGTGTGGAGTTGGGTATCGGGATCAGCGGTGCATTTCGGCCATATCTCCTCCCCCCAACCACCCTAGCATCATATTAGTAATGGCTCCCCCATGATTTATTACTACGATCCACCCCTCCATTAGCTTGTTTCATGTTATCAACTTCTATCCTTTGGCCGCTACAGGCCACAGCGAGGCTGCATGTATCTGTCCTTACCTAAACTAAACCCAGAGCCTACGAACCGCTGCAACCATGTCATTGCCACCAAGCAAAACGTGGCCATGCTTAGCTTGGCCGTTGTACACTTGTACCACCGTGTATATCTCTCTATCTCCATTTGCATTAGTTGCATCACTGCTGATGATACTATTTTCGTATCCTAGGAAACTAATGTGCTCCAACCTCCCCGCTATGGCATCATATCACGCCGCTGTGAGTGCGGATTTTGTATATATATATCGAGAAACTAATGTGCAGCCCCTATGGCATTGGCACCATCCAAAACGTGTCCATGCCGATGTACACTTGTACCATTGTGTATATCTCTCTATCTTCACTTGCATCACTGCTGATGCTTACGGTTTTGTATCTTGAGAAACTAATATGCTCTACCTGCCCCTCGTATAGCCGCTGAAGAATGCGGATTTTGTATATATCTCGAGAAATTAATGTGCTCCACCTGTCCTTGTATCACCGCTCATAAATGCGGATTTTGTATATATCTCGAGAAATCAATGTGTTTTCTTGTATATATCTTGATAAACTAATGTGTTGTAGCTAAAAGATGCCAACCGTATTAATAGATTAGAGGGGTAATGGCGTGTCGTAATATATCTGAAGGGTGCGGCCATGGCGTGCCTTGGTTCGTAGCGTTCTAGCGGTGCATCTGGACGCAGTGACATGTACAGCCGCGGCGTGTTCGAGGCGGTTCGTCATCACCGTCCCTCTATCTCCTCGGCGTCTTGTTTTGCTAGGGGAGCGTTGGGTTCTCGTCATCTACTGTCTCTAAGCGGAGGTTTTTGAAAAACAGTTCCCTCCCGCTCACCAACTACAGTACATGGCCCATCAAAAAAAGGCTACAGTGTACATGTTTAATTATTCGCAAAAAAAACTGCATGGTTAATTATATTACTATAGCACAAATGGATTCAGGTGGGGTGTCGTCAGTCCTGTATTCGAGCGGTGCGGTGTGGAGTGGCTTTAGTTTCTAGAAGCACGTTAACTATGCTCTTCGTATGGCTTTGAGATTTTGGTTTAGTCATGGCAGCAAAATATTTGCTTCTCTTTAGTTTTCAGAGCTATCCCCTAGCTCTGTTTGTAAATTAAACTTTTTATATATATAATAAGAGTGAATTCCACTTTTTACCCTCTAGTTCTGCATTTGTGACAATAATTACCCCGTTGAATAAAAATTATCTAGATTACGCATTTTAGAATATTTGGACCTTTGATTTTTGGTGCGTATTCATTGGGCAAGGTGTGAGGTGATTACCGACTTTCAAAAATACCAGTACGAGGAGGAGGAATGGAACAATTTGATAAGAGATGGCTAGACATAATCGTAGATAATTGGACTCCGATATTTACACATTTTGTCGCACCACATCGATGAAATATGCCGGTCCTATCTAACACGAACAAACAAAATGCTAAATTGGGGTAAAACCGTGTTTAACTCCTAGATGAGGGAATTTTATAAAAGTTGCACTAAATGGGGTAATATGTGTCGCAAATGCGTAACTATAGGGTAAAAAATAGAATTCACTCATATAATAAAAAAAACCACAGTGAGGAAACCTATAGTCCGGCTTTAAAAAAACAGCAGCAAGATAAGAGACGGTTAAGATTAAAAATACAACGGTTGGCTATTCGATTAAAGATAGGACGGTTAAGATTCAGAGTTCTGCATTCTGTTTATAAAATACATAGTACATGCATTGTGTTTACAATTTATACTAAGAGTTTCGCTCTGTATGCCACAAAGAATGGAGTTTCGATCTAGAGCTACAGGAAACAACATTACATCGTGTCACGGCATTGAGGTTTTCTTTACTTGGTTAAATTTGATAATAATAATAATAATAATGACGCGACCCGAATTATGGTATGTTCACAGCTGGTGACATAGGACAAGTATATGTTTTACATGTTTCTTGACTTCATACATGACCATGCATGGATATCATGTCTATAGAAATTATCTTTATTTTTATGTTATTGGGATTTGATATAGCTTGTGTCAAATAAGTTATATGATTGATATTTGCTATAGTTGGTGAAAATTGATATCGATCTAATGAGGGGTATACGTAAATAATGATGCCATGGTTGCAAGACTGCCAACAGTCAGATTTAGCGTTGTTGCTTTGAGGTTGCTATTAGCTGGTAATTTCCACAAAATGATTTACACATTTTATGAAAATCTAAAGACACCAATGACATCTAGCTAAAATCTAAAGCATTGCTCTATACTTTTCTTGGCTATCTAATTACACCGATGGAAACTAAACTATAGGTAATGATATGCATTTTCTTGATTTTCAATTAAATCCATGAAAGGTCATATGCATCGTGCTTAAATCGTTTCTTGGAAGTCTAATAATACCCATGAAAGCGCATATTCATGGTCAATCAAAAATGCATGCTTCTTGCAAGTTGCATTCTTCATTATCAAATATATTGTTGTTGGCACCGCCCTAGGAGACAAAAAGACCCCTAAATCTGTCTCCTAGCCGCTACCACCGTTGGAGCCGCCGATGCTGAAAGTGCCATGCTTCCAAGGTGGAGGGAGAGGAGAGCGTGCCCCTTAACCCACTCTACACACATAGAGGTGACGACATAGTAGATTGTGCGGCAGCGTTGAGGAAAACATCTGGTTGGCGAGGCGTGGTGGTGCCATACCAGCGAGGCACTGTGGCTAGACTACCAGTGGCGGTTGTGGTTGTGTGGATGGCGACTGCACAAGATGGGCTAGATCTGGGCCTCGCGGTCCAAATCTAGGCCATGCGGTCACAATTTGGGCGGAGGGGGCCACTATCGTAGCGCACAGATGAGACAGCCATGTGCTACTTCCAGCAGCCTAGCCGTCGGTGACGTGGTTTAGTTGCTTCCTTGTGTTTCCATCAGGGCCAGTGTGGCGTGCCGTGTTGGTAGGTGTAGCACCAAACAGAAAAGTGTGGTTGATTGTGGCAGAAGCAACGGGTACCTAGGGAGTGTGTGTTGCGCATATTGTGACATGGTTCGAGGCATGGTGGATGTCTGGTTTTCATGTGGTTTGGGCATGAGGCTGTCGGTGAAAACACGTTGCACTTATGTTGGATTCGTCGACGGTGGCGCCTACATGCATCATTCCCAATGGAGGCGTCGATGGAGCATCCCTCACATTCTTTCCTAGTGCTCTCCAGTGGAAATTGTAGATTTGGTCTTCCAAATCGTCAATGGTGGCGGTAGGATGTGCTAGGTGTCTTGTTCCCTCTTCGGGTACTATTTTTTGGAGATGGAACTGGTCAGAGGGACCCAGGTCCATGGAGGTGGGCGGCGATGGTGGGCAGATAGAGCACTCTCCACATGTAAGGAGCGTCGGGTAAGCCACTCCGGTCTTGATTGTGGGTTCAGAGAGGCACATGCCCCCCCCCCCCCCCCTATTTTGGATATGTCTTCCCTTTCTGGAGTCTGAGATTGGCATAAAGGCCCATTGCAGTTCAGGTCGTTGCAACGTTTTTCGGTGAGCACTTTTCGAGCGATGTGTCGCTCGAGTATCACGGATGTGTGTCTCATGTGTTGCACCTTCTAGCATTTTGTATGTCTTGTGGTGCTTTAGGCGTGTCTTGCCACTTCAGCTACCGCCCAGTTTTCCTATAGTAAACCGATCATTGCGAGTTCTCCCTCTAACAATCCAAAATTGCTGCTTCTTTATGGTAGTAAGATTGACTATAACCAACAAAAAAATATGGTATTGTATGTTTGTGTTCTCAAAGTTGATATTCGTTGTGCTAGTTTCTTAAAATGGTTTAGATGTTTTCTTGCTTTATTTGTTCATCATATAGCTCAAATAGAGTGCTACTAAAAACTGTATTATGTCACTTAGATTTTCTATAGCTTAAATGGTTTCATACTTTCATATATGAATTTAGTTTGGGGTTATAATCAAAAAAATTCAACATGTTTGAATTTTTCAATAGTTTTATTCAATGCATTATTTATGTGCTATGACTCTGATATTTCCGGTATAGTTGTTAACACTCAGTAATAATGGTTTGCATGATTTCTTGATTTTGATCACATATATGGAAAGCTAAACTCCCTACTTCAAAGATCACCCCACAGAGATGGATCCCCCTTGATATGAGTCCCCTAGCTTCTTACACCATGCATTTAAACCTTCGTGATCGAGAGCTTGCTTATAGAAAGTGAGAACTACTTTATAGATTTTTTGTTTATCGTATAAAAATAATAATCCATCTTTGAAAACATTTTCATTACAAATAATAAGAGCAAGATCAACATAATACAAAGGATATTCCATATCAGACGTCGAGGAAGAGTTGATCAATGCAAGCCTAAAAGTACGAGATGTCGCCTAGAGGGGGGGGGGGGGTGAACATGCGTTTTAATAGAATTGGCTTGTAAGAATGCAGAATTAAACCCATGTTTATTTTATAAGCACAAAACCTAAATAATTTAGGCTCAAGTAAGTGCAAAAATAACAAGTCAGGCTAAGAAAGATTGGCACAAGATATATGTAACAAGTGATAGCAAGATATAAGTACTTCAAGCTCAATGGCTATCACAAGAAAAGTAAAATCAGAGATAACCTAGACACGCAGAAACGAAGATGTATTCTCGTGTTCCCTCACACGAAGTGTGGTATGTCACATTAAAGAGATTCGGGCTACCACGAAGGTCTCTCGAACGCCACAAAGGCTCACCTTATTGTCCAAGCCAATACCACGAAGGACAAAGGCTCTTTCCTTATGACTAGCTTTTCCTCCACTCCGGAGATGGAAAGCTCCACAACCAGTGGCGAAGCTAGAGCACATTGTTATTGGGTTCATCTCTATTTAATATGGTATAATCTCTCACTAAAATTCAATCACAGTACTAATTTAATGAAGATTTGGCAAAAATCAATGGGTTCATTTGCACCCAATAGTTCTACACCAGCTCCGCCACTGTCCACAACCACTTCACAAACTCCACGACGGAGAAGCTCGAGCCTCTTCACAATATTCCATGAAGAGGTCACCGGAACACCAACCACCAAACCAACTAGCAGGTCACCCTCCAAGAGTAAAAATCATGGTCTTTCACTCGATGTAATCGTAATGGAGAACTTAACACTTATGGAAGGATGAAAAAGCAAGAAAACCAAGGGTGTTCAAATCTTTCACACTCAAATCCAACCAAAGCAACAAATGCGACGGAGGAACTAGAGAGGAAAGAACAAAGGAGGAAATCAACAAATGATTCCAAGATCTTGATCCCAAGAGTTCCCCTCACTTAGAGGAGGAATTAATTGATGGAGATTGGTGATCTAGATCTCCTCTTTCAAATCCCTCAAGAAGATGCAATGATCATAGGAGTGAATGAAAAGAAAAAAAATATTTTGAGGTTCAACAATGGACTAATATATATATATATATATATATATATATATATATATATATATATAGAGAGAGAGAGAGAGAGAGAGAGAGCAAATGAAATGGTTGACCTTACCTCATGAAGGAGGAAGAAGGGCTTTATAGTCCAAGGGGAACTAGCCATTTGGAGAGTTAATTTGCTACGAGTCAGTCCAACAGAAATTCCGATAGCGCTGGAGCTCTCGCCGACCCAACCGGAGCCTAGACCAATGGGACGATCGTGCAGCTGAAATGGTTGACCGAAGTGCTGGGGAGCCCGCGAAACCAGACTGGTGACACAACCGGTGTGCCAGTATGTGCGCCAATCCATTCAGGCTGGCCGGGGCTACACCGAAAGGGAAGCGAGTATAGTGGTTCAGCGAGCAATGGCGTGGCGCCCGGCCGGTTATTCCTACGGTTTAACCGGCGCTACCGATTCAACCACCGGTTTCGTAGAGAAACCCTTAAACAACAGTTTTTTTCAAAGAACTAAACTTTGAGAGAGTTTCCCAACAATTTTGTTGGAAAGATAACGACGAATAGAACCCCAAATTTTTTAGGAATCATCAAAGGATATTTTTACACAATTTATAAGTGAAACCTCTCCAACCTAAGAACAGGTAAAAGCATCTTAAACTCAAAAATACAATACAAGATGCATACAAACTCTATTTTCGAAGAACTAGGGCTTATTGTAATCTAGCAACAAGATCAAGAACTTCACATAGAGAAACACCAAGAATCAACACGAATAGGGGATGAAAAGTATGAAAAGGGATTGAGCTACCTATGATGACGTGACCAAGTTACTGAAACGAAATCCCCTCTTGATAGTGGGCCTAGCTATCTATCCTACAACCCGGTCTCCCAACAAACACCTTGAGACCGGTAAAAGAAAAACCTAGCAAAGAAATACCTTTCCCTTGAGTATTCTAGTTGGTCATTATGAGAACGCTTTAAGCCCTATTCTAGCCAGAATGCTTCACTTGATCATTGTTGCTTCATGAAGACTCACAATTGCTCCCACATACACCATTATTGGATAGCTTCATTGAAGCACGTCTTCACATGGCCATTATCATCGAATGGACGACAAGCTTCAAGCATAAGATATTCTCGAGATACCTAACCCTAATACACAACACAAACACACATATATGATGGATTAGTTCACAAAGAATAGCTGAAAAAGTTTACCCTACCACAAGATCACATGATCAAAAGTGGTACAATCTTTATGCTTCATGTGTTGACCAATTTGAATTTAATCTTCACTCTTAGTCTTGGTCAAGATTGTATCTCCTCATGCTCTATCATAATATCTTGAGGCACATAAATAACTTTCCATTTGATTGCATCCTCTAAGCCTTAGTCAACCATAGAAACTCACGAGACTGAAATATCGTGAATTCATCTCTTGAAATCAAACTCTCGAGATTTTGATCATATAATATTCTTCTCTTGAAATTGATGATCTTGATGTCAATGCCAAGATATATATTTATCGTTACGGCATCCACACTTGAATCCAACATATGGATACCTACGAAATATTCCTCATATGAACTCAAAGAAAACATTAATTCATAGTGATTATCATTAATTACCAAAAACATACATAGGGGCAATGTTCCCTTAGAAAATCCCTTTCCTTTGAATACCAACATTATCCTTTCTTTTCCTCTGGCTAGAAAGATGTTTTTGTTCGCTAGGTTGTCTCTTGCCTCCTCATCATGATAAAGGCATTATAGTTTGTAGATTTGTTGTAGTAGGTGATAATTTTTTATATATATGTATTATATGGTTGGTGACAATCGATAAATTTGTATAAGCTTAGTAATTTCTCCCTAATTGACACGTCCATGGCAATTGAAATTGAGGATCAATAAAAAGGTTAGTACTATTACTTCATTGTATTGATTGATATATATGCACGAAAAATATACAACAATTGTTTACACATAGCATAGAGTAGGTGATGATTTATACATTTCTTGATTAAATAATAACAACACGAATAACTCAAATCTAGGTATACAATTTCGATGTTTCTTGACTCCATACCTAAAACTAGGGATTTCCTTTGACCTAAAAAATCTCTTCAATAGATGGTGTTGATAAGTGAGTTTCTTGGCTATCTCATTACAAAAAAGACATCCAATTTTTTTTTAATTACTTACACATTTCTTCAATGTGTACTTACGCCAATGGCAACTCAAATATGTGGTCAACCAAACTGGACGTTTCTTTATTGTACTGAAGCTTTCTTTAGCCGGTGATAAATGTGTTATGCTTGTTCTCAAAGTGGTTATGGGTGGTGATATTTGCTTAAAATGATGTGCTTGAGAATTACATAGTTGGTGACAATTGATACAAGGGAAATAGTGGGCTAGCCATGGGGATAGTTGGGCACGTCCTTCCTACCGCGTGATATGCACACTGTATGATATAGAGAGCAAGCTTTCTAGGAGCACACGGCCAACAAAATCCACACATTACTATTGCATCAGATTTTCATATGTATGTTTGTTGGTCAAACTTTTTGCATGATGATTTTGGTATGGACTTGCATGATGATATTCACCGAAGAAGTTATGTAGTTATGATTCGCATGGATGTGACTTTTTATTAAATGATTATTTTGGCATGGACTTGCTTCATGATTTTCAAATCTATATCCACCCGTTTGGATGATGTAATTCCCTCCACAATGTAGTTATAATTCATATGGATGTGGCTTTTTATTGCATGATGATTCGGTATGAACTTGCATGATGATTTTCAAATCTATATGCCCCCGTTTTGGCGTTGTAATTCCCTCCACAATGTAGTTATGATTTGTATGAATGTGGATTTTAATTGCATGATGAATTTGGTATGGACTTGCATGATGATTTTTAAATCCTTATGCACCCGTTTGGACGTTGTAATTCCCCTTCACTTGGGACAGTTCAATAATTTGCAGTGTCACCTCCTCCCTGCATAACGATGCAAACCACCATGCGCACTATATCCAACAGCAGGCACCCTATACATAACTATCCACATGGCTTGCAAATCCACGTCCATTGATATAAATAAATCATCCGTAACTTGCGTTTATACCATCTCTATGAGATCTCTATGAGGGTAGGCCTACATTGGTCGGTAACTTTTGATAAAATTGGTTTACATATTTCCTTTTCTGAGCACAGCATACACGTATGAAAAGTGTGAACTGCATTATGGTTTCGAGATTTGTTGTATTGTCGGTGACAGTCGGTAATTAGCAGTATACTCCATATGCGTGACAGCTCAAATTGTGGATCAATCAAAAACGATTTACTGTTATGTCATGTTATTGATTCTGTAGTGGTTTAAACGTGTTGTGTCATCTATCTGATGATGTAAATGACATCTCGAAATGTGGGGGTCAAAAAAAAAAAGGCCGCCCATCTCAAAGAAAAAAAAAGGCCGCCGATCCGGGGCGTCTGTGTTTGATTCTTGATCAGCGGTCCGTGTTTACTCCTCTAGACGTACGTGAATCACACTCTTATGCGTCGTCATTGATCTCTCTATGTATCTCCAAGATCTCGCAGAAAATTTCTCGTCTATACACTCACTAATTACATGGGATAACAATGAGTTATTTCGCTTGTCTGCGAGCGTCACCGTCTCTCCGGCGACGGCCTTTTAAAGCTCTTACCTCCTCGCCTTCGCTTCACATCCTTACCTGTAGTTCTCCTCGTTCCCTTGACCCTTCCCTTCCTGTGTGTCGTGCCTAAGCCCAGGCTTAGGCACTTGTGATCTTTGTCAAGCTAGTGAGAGGCACCTCTCAGGCGGCATGGAGGCCATGGACGTCAACTACACTCCGGCTACGTTCCCCAACGGCTCCGTCCAGAGGGTGAGGCATGCGTCGGTCGGAGTGGCGGTGGTGTCCAGATACCAGGAGTGCACCAGAAACCACGCGGCATTAATTGGCGGGCACGCCGTCGACGGCTGCGGGAGGTACTTGCCGTCGCTGCAGTTCAACCCCGCCGACCTGGCTTCGTTCAAGTGCGTCGCCTGCGGCTGCCACCGCAACTTCCACCGCCAAGTGATGGTGGAGGAGGAGTGGCCGGCGCAGCCCCAGGTGGCGCTGCTGCCGGCGCAGCCCCAGGTGGCGCTGCTGCCGGCGCCACCCATGGTGGCCAGCGTGCTGCAAGGCCCGCCGCAGCGCGGGGAGGAGACGCCCGAGGACCGGCTGCCCGCGGTCGACGGTGGTGACCCTAAGTCCGACTCCGACGGCTTAGATTACGACGACGAGGGGTTCGTCTCCCCGCCGCAGCTGCTGCAGGCTCCACCAACGCACCTCACGGCGCCGGTGGCGCAGCAGCCTCCAGCGTACTTCTCCCCGTCGGCGCAGCCGCCCATGTTGCTCTGTCTGAACTCCAGCGCGCCGCCCCCCGGGGCGGCGCAGGGCCAGAGGCTCCCCGTCCAGGTCTCGCCCGTGACGGCACCGCCGGCCTACGTGGGGGCCGCACCGGCGAAGAAGCGGTTGCGCACCAAGCTCAGCGTGGAGGAGAAGAAGCGGATGCAGGAGCTGTCGGAGCTGCTCGAGTGGCGCCTGCAGAAGCACGGCCAGGCCATCGTGGACGAATGGTGCCGCGACAACGGGATGAGCAAGGGCGTCTTCAAGGTGTGGATGCAGAAGCACAACAAGAAGCACAACTACATGGGCGGCCACAGCGCCTCCGCCGCCACCACCCCGACCGCCCCCGCCCCCGGCGCACAGCCACAGCCATCAGCACCATTCATCCCCTCCGTCACCCACAGCTCCCCCGCTGTCACCGACACCGCCACCGACTTCAACATTGACGGTACCGCCATCCTCCGCTGTCACCGCTAAACCCACCTACACGGCTACACCGCCGTCCACCAAGTGAACTGAACATCGTCGCCGCAGTCCACCTAATAAACTAGAGACTAGAGGGAGAAAAATAAATGATAAGAGGGAGAGAAAGAAAAAAACAAGTAGCTTCCAGCGATCATTCCATTTCGTTTCTTTATTAGTATTTCGATCCATCTATGCAAGAAAATAAGTACTTCCTCGGTCCATTAAAAAAGACGGAGATGACCAAATTCCGACATAAATTATTTGGCTTTCCTGACGTGAATTCTTGATATGTTCAAGTTATAGCATTTTCTTTTTTTTTTTCTCGTCAAGATGACATTTTATCTACTATAAGCCTGAAGTGACCAATCCACCGTAGATCTGCCTAACAACAAAGGTGGTTAGAGACCCACCTTGAGATCAAAGTTACCATGGACCCGTCTAATGATTGAGATATCCATTGACCAGACTGGTCCATCTAGTTTCTTCAGCTTCAACAGTTTTGTTTTTCTTTGGTCAACAGGTGGCCCAAAATGGGTGCGAATATATGTCCCTTGTTTTCTGGCAGAGCTTGCGTACCAGAAAATAACTTACCAACTTGGCCTAAGATGATGTTAACAGTCCATCGGCTATGAACGTTTAGAGCAATAAATCTATCTCGGCATGAAGTCTTTACCTCAAAGGGCATGTGGTCAATCCACTAGAAAGTAGCCGAAACTTGGAATAGCGGCAACATGGTCAGCTAACCATCGGTACTGTTATTTGATCTTACCCTCCTAGAGTGTTGAATCCATGGATCAAAATAAGCCCACAGAGGGTATCCGATCATATCTAGTGGCAAGCTCCACGACATAGGAATAACTAGCATAGCTAAGTGATATGGACGATGCTTAGGCCGAAGTCTTTTATGATGTGATAGATAATGCCGGCTTGATTGTTTTCAGGCTCCAGTCTCCTCTTCCTTTCTTGTTTCTCTTCTAATACAGGAGCTTTCACATCCTTTCCGCCTTGAGGCACTTTCTTAGAAACCCACGCCATCTTTTTTTTCTTCACCTCTTTCGCCCTAAGCCGTTTAAGCTTTTTCTCTTGCCAATATGATAAGCCGAGTGGGCATCCCGGTTGCGATTTGATTTCACCCAATGGAAAGTTTTTTCTTGATCTTGGGGGCATCCGACTTGGCTTGTTGATATCCGACAACTAGGTATTTGAAAGTTACTCGCTTCACTTCCTTGTCCTTAGTATCCAACACCGACTTAGATGGATTTTTATTTTTTATTGCCGGATCTGAAATAAAGATCTTGCAGACATCTCTCTTCAATATGTAAACTTTCTTGGCTTCCTCCTTCTTGCTCGAGCTCCAGACCGATTCACTGAATCGGTTTTTGACGTGCAATTGTTGAGTTGGATTTACAAAAGTTTGACGAGATGGCTTAGCACGAGATGGATGGTGTGCCCTTGGATCATACCTTCCCCATGATGCATATGGATAGAAGTTGGTGTAGAGAGGTATCCAAGACAGCGGCATTGGTGGACCAAAGGAATGATGTGGATCTGACTTGTTAAACTTCTCCTTTTGTCAATCCCGGTCTTCCAATTTCCGCCTTGCTAGTGGTCATTTTGAAGTTTTTATTAGTTGGTCGACAAGAATTTTTCTCATCACTTATCTTCCGATATTTCCCCAAGAGCTGCTCAAAAGTACTTTTGGCCTCTTTCCCTTGTGCTTATCATAACATTTTTCTTTGTTGGTCTTGCATGCATCAGTCTTCAGATTTCCTCCTTGCCCCCCACCCTCCATCAGATGACTTTGGTGTAGCCTCGATGGAATTTCCATCTTCAACATTGTCATTGATTTGAATATTTTTCTTGCTTGAATACTTGGCCCCATCATATCCAGTGTGTACCGTTCCGCCTTGTGGTGATCCGGCTTGATGTAGCCGAACTGACACTAGGTCGCCATTGAGACCAAACCTAGCCGGATGGCTGCTTTCTTGTGTGTCAACCCACTTAAATCATCCTTTGTTAGCCGATTGTTTGGTTCGACGAAACACATTGCAGTTCATTTGCTTTGGTTCTGATGGCTCATCATGGTGATCAACGAATATGAGATTATTCGGTGATGCTCTAACAAGGTGATCACTCATGGTTCGACTGAAAGTACACAGTTCATCGTTCATGCGATATTGAGGTTCCGGGTTTGGAATTAAACAACCGAGTGGCTCCAGCTTAACGCCACCCAACTCGTCTATGCACCACCTTACGTGCTCCTCGGCAATGCCCACCTTTTGGGGCTTAGGGCTGACGGAATCCTGCAGGCTGACACGAGACATCAGATACCAAACAGTCAGGGAGAGAGATTTACCCAGGTTCGGGACCCTCGATGAGGTAAAACCCTTACTTCATGCTTGTCTGATCTTGATTATCAAATAAATTGGGTAACAATGGGGTAGCCGAACGCTATGACTAAGATCTCGTCGAGAGGCTAAGATTTCTAATGACCTAGCTCTAAACTTGCGGTGAATTTGGCTGTGGTGATTGTGTGTCCCTCGGCAGATCCTCTCCTTGCCCTTATATTGCAGGCCAGGTCCCGAGAATTCTGTCCGGGTTCGACTAGTTTACAAAGAGTTCTATGCCTAAACTTTCCTTGTTCTTCGTCTTCTTGCCTTGTCCATCAAGAATCTTTCTTCGGAACCGACATATCGGCCCACCTTGGTCGGTGGACGATCTTCATGGGCCCCTGGTTGGGCCGTAAGAGGTAGCATAACATTGGTTACCCGAAGGGTAATGCCCACATTAGTAGCCCCAGAGTGACTGGCCAAAGTAAAGCTTCGGGCAGGGACTAAAATTGTCTTCTGTCAAATAGCCATAATTGCCGGAAGGTCTTGATCTCTTGGAATCAAAAGCTCATCTTTATCGGATGCGCGTCCAGCGCTCCCCATAGGAGTAGCCCCCGAGTCTAGGCACGGATGCTTGCAACCGTGTGTAGACTCAAGTTGTACTACTCAAATGTTTTTGGTTGTCGATGTTTTTCGCAAGCTGTCGTAATCATCCGATATCTTTTTTATATCGGGTCCTCCATAACTTCGAATAAAGTCATGCCAATTGATAGTAGGTAAGGGATTGGAGTTATGTGCCCAGCTTTACTCGATTAGTCGATACTGGTTAACTGTTGATGGCAAATCAACGTTACTCTACTCAGAATCAAGTCCCCGAGCATGACCCTGGATCTTATGAAATCTTCGAGTCCATATTTTTCTATCTTCAGTGATTTTTATCGGGTGCGCATCCAGCGCTCCCGATGGGAGTAGCCCCCGGGTCTAGGGACGGATGCTTGCAACCGTGCGTAAACTCAAGTCGAGCAACCCAATGTTATAGTTTCCTTTGGATGCTTCATGAGGAGTCGATACTTTTGGAGACATCATCAATGACGTGGCCACTGCGGCGGCTTGATTGACAGGACGCGACCTGACAGGCCCACCCTACTTATGCGCGGTCAGTTAGGAAATGACTAGTCCTCGCATACTGACCGAGGCGCCTCCTCGATTTCCGCGTGTGGTGGGAGAAAATGTCCGATGTTAAGATGAATGCAATGACACGTGGTGTCCTAATCATAGATCTCTTGGTAACTCCCCTTTTATAAAGGAGAAAAAAGATTTTACTCCCCTTGTTCTTCTCTTTCCATCACTCCTCCTCCTTCTTCGTTCTTCCTCCTCATAGCTACCACACCGCCGCCGCCATTCTTCAATCCAATTTCGTATTCCCAAACGCAACCTGAGATGGTGAAGAAGAAGGGCTCCGCCACCGCCGCCGGTGCTACTTCGAACAGTGCCGCTGCCAAGGTTACATATGATGTATCGAAGAGAGGCGCGCCGGAGGTTTCCGCCGCGGCGCCTGCACCCGGTGACTGGCCTACCTCAACGATGATGAAGCGCGATGAGAAGAAGGCTCATAGCCATGGTTTGATTTCTTCTGACGAGGGGAACGTCATTCGGTGATGCTCTAACAAGGTGATTGATGCGTGCAGTTAACACACGTCCGTTGGGAACCCCAAGAGGAAGGTGTGTTGCGTACAGTAGCAAGTTTTCCCTCAGTAAGAAACCAAGGTTTATCGAACCAGTAGGAGTCAAGGATCACGTGAAGGTCGTTGGTGACGGAGTGTAGTGCGGCGCAACACCAGAGATTCCGGCGCCAACGTGGAACCTGCACAACACAATCAAAGTACTTTGCCCCAACGTAACAGTGAGGTTGTCAATCTCACCGGCTTGCTGTAAACAAAGGATTAACCGTATAGTGTGGATGATGATGTTTGTTTGCGAAGAACAGTAAAGAACAATTGCAGTAGATTGTATTTCAGATGTAAAGAATGGACCGGGGTCCACAGTTCACTAGTGGTGTCTCTCCCATAAGATAAATAGCATGTTGGGTGAACGAATTACCGTTGGGCAATTGACAAATAAAGAAGGCATAACAATGCACATACATATATCATGATGAGTACTATGAGATTTAATCGGGGCATTACGACAAAGTACATAGACCGCTATCCCAGCATGCATCTATGCCTAAAAAGTCCACTTCCAGGTTATCATCCGAACCCCTTCCGGTATTAAGTTGCAAACAACAGACAATTGCATTAAGTATGGTGCGTAATGTAATCAACACAAATATCCTTAGACAAAGCATCGATGTTTTATCCCTAGTGGCAACAAGACATCACAACCTTAGAACTTTACGTCACATCGTCCCGCATTCAATGGAGGCATGAACCCACTATCGAGCATAAATACTCCCTCTTGGAGTTACAAGTATCAACTTGGCCGAGCCTCTACTAGCAACGGAGAGCATGCAAGAACATAAACAACATATATGATAGATTGATAATCAACTTGACATAGTATTCAATATTCATCGGATCCCAACAAACACAACATGTAGCATTACAAATAGATGATCTTGATCATGATAGGCAGCTCACAAGATCTAACATGATAGCACAATGAGGAGAAGACAACCATCTAGCTACTGCTATGGACCCATAGTCCAGGGGTGAACTACTCACACATCGATCCGGAGGTGATCATGGCGATGAAGAGACCTCCGGGAGATGATTCCCCTCTCCGGCAGGGTGCCGGAGGCGATCTCCCGAATCCCCGAGATGGCATTGGCGGCGGCGGCGTCTCTGGAAGGTTTTCCGTATCGTGGCTCTCGGTACAGAGGGTTTCGCGACGAAGGCTTTAAGTAGTCGGAAGGGCGGAGTCGGAGGGCTGACAGGGGCCCCACACGCTAGGGCGGCGTGGCCCCACCCTTGGCCGCGCGGCCCTAGTGTGGCGGCGCCTCGTCGCCCCACTTCGTGATCCCTTCGGTCTTCTGGAAGCTTCGTGGAAAAATAAGACCCTGGGCGTTGATTTCGTCCAATTCCGAGAATATTTCCTTCGTGAACCCTTCGGTCTTCTGGAAGCTTTGGATTTCTGAAACCAAAAACAGCAGAAAACAGCAACTGGCTCTTCGGAATCTCGTCAATAAGTTAGTGCCGGAAAATGCATAATAATGACATATAATGTGTATAAAACATGTGAGTATCATCATAAAAGTAGCATGGAACATAAGAAATTATAGATACGTTTGAGACGTATCAAGCATCCCCAAGCTTAGTTCCTACTCGCCCTCGAGTAGGTAAACGATAACAAGGATAATTTCTGAAGTGACATGCTATCATAATCTTGATCAATACTATTGTAAAGCACATGAGATGAATGCAGCGATTCGAAGCAATGATGAAGACAATGAGTAAACAACTGAATCATATAGCAAAGACTTTTCATGAATAATACTTTCAAGACAAGCATCAATAAGACTTGCATAAGAGTTACTCATAAGCAATAAATTCTTAGTAGAAAGCTTTGAAACAACACAAAGGAAGATATAAGTTTCAGCAGTTGCTTTCAACTTCAACATGTTTATCTCATGGATAATTGTCAACACAAAGTAATATAACAAGTGCAATAGGTAAACATGTGGGAATCAATGCACACAGTTTACACAAGTGTTTGCTTCTGAGATAGAAAGAATAGGTAAACTGACTCAACAATAAAGTAGAAGAATGGCCCTTCGCAGAGGGAAGCATGTATTACTATTTTTGTGCTAGAGCTTTTCATTTTGAAAACATAGAAACAATTTTGTCAACGGTAGTAATAAATCATATGTGTTATGTATAAGACATATAAGTTGCAAGCCTCATGCATAGAATACTAATAGTGCCCGCACCTTGTCCTAATTAGCTTGGGTTAACATGGATTATCATTGCATAGCATATGTTTCAAACAAGTGTCACAAAGGGGTACCTCTATGTCGCCTGTACAGAGGTCTAAGGAGAAAGTTCGCATTGGATTTCTCGCTTTTGATTATTCTCAACTTAGACATCCATACCGGGACAACATAGACAACAGATAATGGACTCCTCTTTTAATGCATAAGCATTCAACAACAGATAATATTCTCATAAGAGATTGAGGATTTGTGTCCAAACTGAAACTTCCACCATGATTCATGGCTTTAGTTAGCGGCCCAATGTTCTTCTCTAACAATATGCATACTCAAACCATTTGATCATGAAAATCGCCCTTACTTCGGACAAGACGAACATGCATAGCAACTCACATGATATTCAACAAAGGTGTAAAAGTTGATGGCGTCCCCAGAAACATGGTTACCGCTCAACAAGCAACTTATTAAGAAATAAGATACATAAGTACATATTCTTCACCACAATAGTTTTTAAGGCTATTTTCCCATGAGCTATGTATTGTAAAGGCAAAGAATATAATTTTAAAGGTAGCACTCAAGTAATTTACTTTGGAATGGCAGAGAAAATACCATGTGGTAGGTAGGTATGGTGGACACAATTGGCATGGTTTTTGGCTTAAGGATTTGGATGCACGAGAAGAATTCCCTCTCAATACAAGGCTAGGCTAGCAAGGTTGTTTGAAGCAAACTCAAGTATAAATGGTACAGCAAGACTCACATATGAACATATTGTAAGCATTATAAGACTTTACATTGTCTCCTTGTTGTTCAAACACCTTAACCAGAAAATATCTAGACTCTAGAGATCAATCATGCAAACCAAATTTTAACAAGCTCTATGTAGTTCTTCATTAATGGGTGCAAAGTACATGATGCGAGAGCTTAAACATGATCTATATGAGCACAACAATTGCCAAGTATCAAATTATTCAAGACATTATACCAATTACCACATGCAGCATTTTCCGTTTCCAACCATATATCAATGAACGAAGTAGTTCAACCTTCGCAATGAACATTAAGAATAAAGCTAAGAACACATGTGTTCATATGCAACTGCGGAGCGTGTCTCTCTCCCACACAAAGAATGCTAGAATCCGATTTTATTCAAACAAAAATAAAAATAAAAACAAATAGACGCTCCAAGTAAAGCACATAAGATGTGACTGAATAAAAATATAGTTTCACTAGAGGTGAATTGATAAGTTGTCGATGAAGAAGGGGATGCCTTGGGCATCCCCAAGCTTAGATGCTTGAGTCTTCTTGAAATATGCAGGGATGAACCACGGGGGCATCCCCAAGCTTAGACTTTTCACTCTTCTTGATCATATTGTATCATCCTCCTCTCTTGACCCTTGAAAACTTCCTCCACACCAAACTCGAAACAAACTCAGTAGAGGGTTAGTGCATAATTGAAAATTCATATATTCAGAGGTGACATAATCATTATTAACACTTCTGGACATTGCACAAAGCTACTGAAAGTTAATGGAACAAAGAAATCCATCAAACATAGCAAAACGAGGCAATGCGAAATAAAAGGCAGAATCTGTCAAACAGAACAGTCCGTAAAGACGAATTTTTCGGGGCACTTAACTTGCTCAGATGAAAATGCTCAAATTGAATGAAAG
Source organism: Lolium rigidum (assembly GCF_022539505.1). NCBI lineage: Eukaryota > Viridiplantae > Streptophyta > Magnoliopsida > Poales > Poaceae > Lolium > Lolium rigidum. The sequence continues at coordinate 194,991,167 of NC_061512.1, read as the reverse complement.
TTGCGTACATATCTGAGGATCATGCACGTAAATTGGCATGATTATTCTGAGTTACCTACAGGAGAATTCTACTCAAATTCGTGACAGACAAGAAATCTGTAACTGCGCAGTAATCCAAATCTAGTATTGACTTTACTATCAAAGACTTTACTTGGCACAACAATGCAATAAAATAAAGATAAGGAGAGGTTGCTACAGTAGTAACAACTTCCAAGACTCAAATATAAAACAAAGTGCTGAAGTAAAATAATGGGTTGTCTCCCATAAGCGCTTTTCTTTAACGCCTTTCGGCTAGGCGCGAAAGTGTGAATCAAGTAACATCAAGAGATGAAGCATCAGACATCATAATTTGTTCTAATAATAGAATCATAAGGTAACTTCATTCTCTTTCTAGGAAGTGTTCCATACCTTTCTTGAGAGGAAATTGATATTTAATATTACCTTCCTTCATATCAATGGTAGCACCAACGAGTTCGAAGAAAAGGTCTTCCCAATATAATGGGACAAGATGCATTGCATTCAATATCCAAGACAACAAAATCAACGGGGACAAGGTTATTGTTAACCATAATACGAACATTATCAATCCTCCCCAAAGGTTTCTTTATAGCATTATCGACAAGATTAACATCCAAATAACAATTTTTCAATGGTGGCAAGTCAAGCATATCATAGATTTTCTTAGGCATAACAGAAATACTTGCACCAAGATCACATAAAGCATTACAATCAAAATCATTGACCCTCATCTTAATGATGGGCTCCCAACCATCTTCTAACTTCCTAGGAATAGAAGTTTCAAGTTTTAGTTTCTCTT